>NW_022589728.1:34015134-34208866 GCF_004348235.1 Phoca vitulina
AAACAGTATGGAGGTTCCTCAAAAAGTTGAAAATAGAGCTACCCTACAACCCAGCAATTGCACTACTGGGTATTTACCCCAAAGATACAAAAGTAGGGATCAGAAAGGGTACGTGCACCCCGATGTTTATAGCAGCAATGTCCACAATAGCCAAACTATGGAAAGAGCCAAGATGTCCATCCACAGATGAATGGATAAAGAAGATGTGGCATATATATACAATGGAATATTATGCAGCCATCAAAAGGAATGAAATCTTGCCATTTGCAACGACGTGGATGGAACTGGAGGGTATTATGCTGAGCGAGATAAGTCAAACAGAGAAAGACATGTATCATATGACCTCACTGATGTGAGGAATTCTTAATCTCAGGAAACAAACTGAAGGTTGCTGGAGTAGGGGGTGGGGTGGGAGGGATGGGGTGACTGGGTGATAGACACTGGGGAGGGTATGTGCTATGGTGAGTGCTGTGAATTGTGCAAGACTGTTGAATCTCAGATCTGTACCTCTGAAACAAATAATGCAATAGATGTTAAGAAAAAAAAAAAGAAGATAGCAGGAAGGGAAGAATGAAGGGGGGGAAATCGGAGGGGGAGTTGAACCATGAGAGATGATGGACTCTGAAAAACAAACTGAGAGTTCTAGAGGGGAGGGGGGTGGGAGGATGGGTTAGCCTGATGATGGGTATTAAAGAGGGCACGTTCTGCATGGAGCACTGGGTGTTATGCACAAACAATGAATCATGGAACACTACATCTAAAACTAATGATGTAATGTATGGGGATTAACATCACAATAAAAAATTTTTTTTAAATATAATAAAAATAAATAAAAAATTAAATAAAGTCAAACATTTGCTACTTAATATTTACAGATATAGACATATGACTAAAGTAATTCTACTTTATTCCCAGATTACAGTTGGCTAAAGATTAATTAAAATAAATGAGGACCATTGCCTCCCACATCAACCTGCACAACTCTGGATGGTTCCTTTTGTACAGTACTTTCTTCTGCTTCCAACCCAAGGCCTCCCCTCCCCACACTCCTAGAGCAGATCATGTGCTTGCCTTGCGGTTTCAGTTACGCTGCCTGGCTCTCCTTTCCCGTTCCTCCCATCAGTGCACGCCTGCTGCACCCCTGCCCGGGGTCATGTCTCCTATTTTGTTTCTGTGGACTCATTGCTCCCCTTTTTCAGTCTCCCCCCTCCCCATGCCTCAGCTCAGTCCTACCACCAATTCTCATAGGAAGTTAGGCAAATATGTCCCTACCCTCTTAAATAGAAGACTCCACACTGGATATAGACCCTTCTTGATGGTTCAAGATACTTTCTCCTACTACCTGTACCTCCATTTTTTGTTTGTTTTCATAATTTATATTTTTATGATTTGCCTTTTTAGAAAGTGTCTGTGGAGCCCAAAGGTGAGCTGAAGAGAGGTCCCGGGGAACCTGGACATGTGGAGTCCTGCCCTTGCCTAGTCCTTAGGGACCTGGGGCACCTCCCTGCACCAGGAAGATGAAGGTGTCCACAGACCCAACAGCACCCTGAACGTGCCCCACTACGTGGGTGCACCTCGCTGTGTCCTGAGCCTCCTGCCCGACACTTACAGGCAAGTCCCCACACCAGAGCCTACTCTAATGCAAGCACCCTCTCCACAGCCCTCCCTTTGAGGGCTGCATATACATGTGTTTTACTTTCAGTGCACAGTATTCACTTGTGTTCAAGAATTAAATTTATACTTCCCTTCTAAAAAACCTGCTGTTAGAAAGTAAATATGTTTCATTATAATTTTCAGAATATAAAAAGTCATAAAAAAGGCAAAATAATAATAACACAAGTGTTGCCTCAGGGGCTGCTAAACTGAATAAGCCCATTTGCCCTTCTTTGTTGTTATTTTTTTTAAGCGGGCTCCATACCCAACGTGGGGCTTGAATTCTGGACCCTGAGATTAAGAGTCACATTCTCTACCACTTGAGCCAGCCGTGCACCCCTGCCCCTCTGTGAAGTGACTCCAGACAAGTACATGTTTTGTACTTGGGGGGTCACTTTTTCTATAACTTTCCTTCTCTCCCTGTCAGTTTAATAGAATTTTTTTTTTTTCATTTTTCTCTAGTTTCTTTCCATTGAACCTGATTTGCTGCTCACCTAACTGGGAGCAATAAAACTAAACCTTTATACCGGCTCAAATTAGGTCTAAAAGAAGAGGAACTAGAGCTCAGCATAAACTTTAATACCTGGCTTTGTGATGCAGCTTTGAATTCTCAATAAACCCTTTGGCTTGACGGATTATTTTCTATTTCCTGAGAGCCGAGATTACTTTGTTAAATAACTGCTGGGTACGTGAAGAGTTTTTATATTAACATTCCTGTTGACAGGAAGTGGTGGGGCTGAATCAGCAGACTGATATGTCCTCTAAATCAGTATTAAATAATGTCTGTGTCTGTACGTAAAGACTTGTGGCTAGTGGAGATGCCAGTTGCCAAATTGTATTATAAAACCAAGCCTTTAATTCCTTCTGGTTATTAAGTATTCCACTGAGTGTGTGATAACAGAATAGGAAAGAATATTTTCTTCCCAGGGTTCTGCCAGTTCTCAGCTTGGATTTAACACTTTGGCTGAATGCATTTCCCCTTTCTGTTTCATCTGGATAAATTTTGCTTTTCTGGTTTCCTGTCATATGAGGTTATGTTTACAAAGGGGCCATATCATCTTTGGGTAGAAGGTATTTCACAGGGCGCTGTCAGGCTAATTAGCAAGGAAAGCTGCTTAGTGCCAGCTGCTATGGAAACGTCAGATACTACATTATGTCAGACTGTGTCATTTTAATTGGCATTGAGGGAAAGTAGACTTAATCTTTAGGAACAATTTAATCCAAAATCCTTTACTAACTTGACATGGCATTTTAAATTTGAAGTGGAAATTCAGTTTCTTGAAGGGGGAAAAAAAATATTCTTTTCATAAAAAACGTGAAAATGGGACACCTGAAAAGGAAAAAAAAAAGATTTAAATTGAGTTGATATGGTTTGTAGAAAAGATTACTGTGTATTTTCCTACCTTTTCTTCCGTTCAATCTAATCCCTTCAGGGGGCTATCAAATCTGTATGCTCAAAGAGCTTCACTGTGTGGGTTTAGGAGAACCTAATCATTAACCCACAGAACAGAGAATCTACCAATGGCATCCGCAGTCCTTTAGTACTTTTCTAATGGGTACTCTGGTTAAGATTCTTTTATTTGCAAGCAAAAGAAACTGACTGGCTAATCCAAATGAAGCAGGAGAATTTGTTAAAAGGGTTGCTCTCAACATCAAAGGAAGGACAGGATTCATCGACCTTGAAGAGAACAGAAATCAGAGCAGAGGCAGGAAAATCATGGGGATTGGTTGTTCCTGAACCCTCTCTCCAAGACACTCATATCAAATGACTCAGCTCTGAGAACCTTCAGTTTTTATATATCTCGACTTATTTGCAAATGTCTGGGGAGGGAATATCCTCTGGGCCCAGCTAGATTTAGCATCTCTAGCTTTGGATTAACAGCACAGCCAATGCCAAGAATAAGGGGAAGAATGAAAGTAAAGACAGGACAGTCAGAGCCACTTGGAGAATTATTGTGCACCGAGCAGCAACCTCACTTTGGTGGTGAGCTAATAATCAGGCTCTAGATTGATGTAGTTATCACAGAACATTGATTTTCCTATATTTTTATCTTTTAAAATGAATAAATAACCTCAACACTTCAGTAAGTACCTACAGTATGCCAGGGAGAAGACAAAATCCCAAGCATAAAAAGATAAGCTCGTACTCCAGAGCAAGACCTAGATGTGTAAGTAACGTAACTTGCATCGTAAGAAATACAATTCAGGCTTATGCATTGCTTAGGGAATTGCTAGAAGCTTTGAAGGAAAGTCAATCTACATACACCTGAAGATGTCAGGGAAAGCTTCCTAGAAGAAAAACTATTCGAGTTGGGTCTTAAAGGATCAATGGGAATTTGTTATATAACAGGGGAGGAGAGGCATGTTCTATAGAACAAGCGCATTTTTAAAACATGCAGGACCAGCAAAGGATAGAAGAAAAGGACAGCACGGCTCATTTGGGAGCTGTGAATATTTGGTATTGTTGGAGTTTCAGAATCTGAAGGAGAAGTTGCCGAAAATAAGTCTGAAGAGAAAGGTAAGTCCCTGAAGTTTCTATTATGAAACATTACGGTGAATGGACTAAATGCCTTAGATAATGGAGAGTCTAAATGATTTATGGCTTGGTGAAGTGACACGATCAAGGTTGGTTTTAGAAAAGCTACTTTAGGGGCACCTGGGTGGCTCAGTGGTTAAGCGTCTGCCTTTGGCTCAGGTCATGATCCCAGGGTCCTGGGATCGAACCCCACATCGAGCCCCACATCGGGCTCCTTGCTCAGCAGGAAGCCTGTTTCTCCCTCTCCCTCTGCCTGCCACTCCCCCTGCTTCTCTGCTCTCTCTCTCTCTCTGTGTCAAATAAATAAATAAAATCTTAAAAAAAAAAAGAAAATCTACTTCTGCAGTAAGGTGGAGGAGAGTCTGAGTAAGAGAAGAATACCAGCTCGAAGACCACCACAGTAGAGCAGAAAAGGGAGGTCCGGGGAAATTCAGTCTTCTTTCTCAGGCAATAGTCTAGGGACTAAAGGAAATATGGAATTAATGAAGAGAATGTTCAGAAGGTCACAGTGTTCAGAGGTCAAGTGCTGGGTCAGCAGTCAAGAGAAGATAGAAAGATGAGAGACTTGTATTTCTGAGTCAAAAATACAATTTAGCTATCAAAGTGTGGATATTTATGAGGTTTCACATATAGAATATTTAGAATAAGCATAGGCCTCAGGATGGAACCCTGGAGACAATTAAGGGGGATGGACCAAGGAAAAGACTGAGCAGGAATTCAAGAATAATAGGAAGAAGACCAGTAAGGAACAGAAATCAGAGAAAGTAAACAGAGGGAAGAGAGGGGAGTTTCAAGAAAGCATATGTATTGGTTAGGATTAGACTTAGCTGCAGGTTACAGTTCTTTCTCATGTAGGCTAGATGTGAAGTTAGGCAGCTGGTGCTAGTGCAGGGGCTCCATTATCATCCAATTCTTTCTCTATTCTACTCAGCATCTTAATAGTCTAAGTTGGTTGTCCAAGATTCAGTCCAGTGTGAAGGGGGACATACTGAAGAAGGGAGCACCACTCCCTTTTAAGATAGTTACTCTATATTTTGTACAACACTTCTACTTCCAATCCATTGGCAGAATTTAGCCACATGGGCACATCTGACTTCAAAGGAGACTAGAAAAGACACATCACATTCTGGGCAATCATGAGTCCAGCTAAAAATGGTGCTCTATTTTATTTACTAAGGAAGAAGGGGGAAATGGGTCCAGAGAAGCAACTGGAAGTCTCTGCCACATAGGAACTGGTGAATAATGACATAAACTGAAGAGAGTTCTTATAAGAGAAGGACTAAAAAGTGTTTATTGTTAGTCAGTGACAGCCTTGGCAAAAGTAATTTCTTACCTGGTGAAAATGTGAGTCAAACTACAGTAGATAGACATTATGACATTATGATAAGGAAAATGAAGAGGAATATAGATTCCACTTTCAACAAGCTGGCCTGTGAAAAGGATGGTAAGAGGTTAAGACCATAGTTAGCTCAGCTCTCTTGAGAATGGGGTTCATTCTGTGCAGTCTGAAGGGCAGGAAGCCAGTCATGAGATAGAGGACAATGGAGCAATCTTCTTCTTCTAGAAACTGATTCCTCTTCCCACCTCCTCCCAGTTTTTATGGTTTTTTGAGATATTATATTCTTATATGACCTATTTCTTTGTCCAGGTTAATTGGTCGAGGGTAAATTTAACCAAAATTGATCTGAAGAACCCAACTTCATGAACGAGTTGAATAAATGAGGAATGGCTAAGTTACTCAAATAAGCCAAAGTATCTCTACCATGGGATTTTTAGATTTCATACCAGAGGGAATATCGAGTCAATTTCATTCCAGTGATTGAAACTAAAAATAAGTTTGCAGCCATGTTTTTTAATCATGTGTTGAAAAGCAACCTGTAACGAGAAAGACAAATGAAGCCAAGATTAAGATTAAGAGGAATATAAAGGTACAAAAATGACAGAAAAGAAGATCAGAGTCCTAGCAACATTTAGATCCTTGCTTCTGGTTGCTCCTGACATCCAGCAATATTCTTTCCCTTGAGCTGTATGAGATCATCAGGATCCTTATAATAAAATTCCCCCTTTCTGCTTCAGTGAATTCTAGCTGGGCTTCTGTCATTTATCATCATTAGAAGTGTTCAAGTAATACTGAGAGGAACATGTTTATATGTTTAGGAAAAAGACCCAAGAGAAAGGTAAGATACAAAAGACAGAACTGGAGAGTGTATCCCAGACAGCAATCTGTTTCTGCATTCCCTTTGAACTAAAAGTCCCTGCCCCAAATCCCTCCTGTCCTTGTGACCCCAATCCCTGACCACAGCTGTTTGGATCTTAAAGGGGCACCTGACTTCCCTGTATGTCCTAGATGAGCTTGACTGATCAGATTCTTTTGTGGAGTTTGGAATTGAGATGTGTAGAGACTGAGCTCACAAAGAGTAGAGGCTGAGACTATGTTGGGCCATGTGCAAGCTGTAACTGAGGGAGCCAGCCACTGAAAAGAAGTGGAGCATTCCCACAGAGGGAAGCAGAAGTGCCCGTGGGACCCTGAAAGAGAGGACAATGGAGGGAGTAGCTACCTTGATCAATGCTCCCTTATATAATGTTCAGGAGTGTAAATTTCAGAATCAGAACTAATTTGGAGCCCTCGCTCCCTATCAACTAATGTAACCTTGCAGAAGTTACTTAGCCTCTTTAAATCTCAATTTTCTCATCCATAAAATGGAGTTAAGAGTAGCATCATTCTCATAGTGTTGTCATTAGAATCAAAAGAAAGATGTCTATGAAGTACTGAGCAGTGTCTGACCCATGGTAAACATATAATGTTAATCATATATTAAATATAATATGATAATCAAAATGACGAATAATAAAAATTATCTCTTGGTTCTGATTCCCATCAATCCCAGATCCTTTCTTCACTCCTCAATGAGATCTATGTATCCTTATAATAATCTTTCTTTCTGTTTGATCTGAATAGGTTGAGATTTTGTTCCTAACTAACACGGACTTAAGAATGCTTGGTTCTCCATCCCCAGGGTGAGTTTGGATAAGTTACTCCCTGAATTGTCATTCAGCAATATTGCCCTCTCTGTCCATCCTGAAGCACTCTTGCCCTTGGCTTCTGTGACCCTACTCTCTGTGGCTTCTGTGGCTTTCCTCCTACTTCTCTGGCCATGGTGTTCCCTTGCTGGCTCAGTCTCTTTTGCCTGCCCCTTAAATGCTGTAGTCCTCAAGGCTTACTCCTAGGTGTCCTCATTTTTCTCACTCTGTATTTTCTTCCTAGACAATGATGTAAGCTCATGGTGTCAATCATCATCTAATTGAACCCTTGACTCCCAAAGGGTTATCTTAATCCCAGACCTCCTCTAATCTCCAAATCTACATATCTCACTGCCCACTTAACATTTTACTTGGAGATCTGAAAGGCAACTCACAATCTCCAAGCCCAAAACTGATCTCATGATCTTTTCCCTCCAAAGCTGGTTTTCCCCCAGGGTTTTCTATCTTGATACCACTACCCCCCCACCCATTCAGTTTTGCAAGCCAGAAAACTGTAAGTTATACTACAGACCATTCTCTTTGTTATGCCCTGGTCCATCACTAAGTCCTGTTGCTTTTCCCATCAAAATATATCTTGAGTTTTTCCTACTTCTCTTTCTCCTTGCCATCACCCTTGTCCAAGCCATCATCATCTTTCGCAGGACCCTGCAACAGAAGTTATTTCATGACATCCTATCATATTTTTCTACAATCTTTTCTTCATACTACAGCCAAAGCTATATGGCTTTCTGTTGTTCCTTAAGGTAATAAACTCCTTATCACGGCATATAAGGCTCTGGATCATCTGGCTCTTGTGTGAGAAAAGGGGTATGTGGGAGCGGGCTCATACTGGCTGGCAATGGCATACAGATGGTTAAGTTCTCCAGAATTTTGCAAACCGATTTTTGAAAGGTTGATAATTTAAAGTTGGATGCGGTAGGAGAAATTGGCAAATGCTACAAAGCAGGGTTTTCTTTTTCCCCTGGGAGAACCCGTTTACTAGCGCACTGCTTATCTCTCTCTTCAGCCTCAGACTCCCGTTAGCATTCTGTGCTTTCAGCACACTAGCTAACTTTAAGTTGCTCTAATATGTGATACTTCCTCCTATATCAAATCTATTGGCCCTTTAAGTTCCTCTAATATGTCATACTTCCTCCTAATATCAAATATATTGGCCCTTCTTTCCCAGGAAACTATAAATTCTAAAAGGTCAGTGACTCTATCTGTTGACCCAACATCATATTCTCAGTGCCTATCAGTACCTGGCACAGGGTAGGTGCTCAATAAACACCCTGTTCTCACATGGATATTATAAATTTCAAAACAAGGTGGTACCTGTGATAATGATTTGAAAATGATAAAATAATATTTAAATATGATGCATATTAAAAGATGTGATGCTTCTTGAACAAACATATTCCTATTTTTACTAGCTTTTCTATTTTCCACTTAAGATAGTATCACAATTCATCTTCTAAATGATAAATTTTTATTTCTATAGAACTGTCATAACTGAACCATGATATTAACGTTTATTTAACTTGAATTAGATATGACTTTTATTATCATAATAAAATTACATCAGAATAGATGAGGGTGATATTTAACAATGAATTCTTTGAAATTTCTTCTTTCCTATTTCAAAAGTCAGCTTTCCAGAAACACATATTCTTCCTCTTTATACAATGAGGTAGTTGAAACATAAAGTTAAACTATTTCCTCTCAAAAGAGATTGTTTAAATTATCAGAACTCTCTTGGAAAACATTTCCAGTAACTTCTAATGAAGTGAAAATTTCATCATCATAATAATTATTAAGATTATATCCTCCGGTAGAATTTTCCATTTATATGGAAAAGAAATATGTTCATGACTATTTCCCTATCAGTACTTGTAACTATTCATTCATTTTTCATGCTACTTTTTTCCTCACAATGAATATTTTTCTTTTGTCCTTAAGGCACTAAATGCAAATCAGATTTATTTTAGCATGTGAGCTAATTAGCCAAGGCAGTACTTTTTTACAAATGTCATAGTTTTATATGTATATATATATATATATATATATATATATATATATATATATGATTTCTTCCACATAATTGCAACTTAATTTTGGGAAGAACAGATTGCTCCATCATAGAATAATATGGGATAACATTGTAATATGTAAAGTAATACGGAGTAATTAGCTACTCTTTACCAAAATCACTAGTTTTTGTTGTATTTAATGTTGGTACCAGATGTGATTGAGTAGATATCTTCTAGATTAATATTAGGGATCTAGTCAATCTTCTATGGTTCCAAGTTCAAATTATCCCCATGTTGGGCATAACAGAAATAAATATTCTATATGGAATAATCATCTCAAGCTCACGTGGAACATTGAGCAAGATAGGTCACATTCTGGGCCATCATATATATCTTAACAAATTTAAAAGAATAGAAATCATACAGTGTCTGCTCTCGGACCACAATGGAATTAAACTGGAGTAATCAGATGTGCTCAGCTTTTAATCCATGCGTTGGTCTCTCCCTACTGGTTTTCTTATTCTTGTATCTGGATGTGATTCAGCAATGCAGTGTTGCTTGTAAAATGGCATATTTGTGCATCACTTTATTAAAGTTGCTTATGTGTCTATCATTTGAAAAGTGTCTCCTGTTTTTCAATGAAGCATTTGTTGTATTTTATGTGTCTTTCCTTGTCAGTACACACTATTAGTTGTAATTAGTCTCTGCTTCCAAGTGTACATGAAGCGAACAGACAGTCGCACAGTCCTTCAGTTGTATTTGATCACTGTGGACAACAAGCCAACAATTTAAACCAAAAACAACTTCCTTCTTTTCTTTAATAAGAGAAATAGCTTGTAGTTTCTGTTTGGATTTTTTATGTACTTCAGCTGTCCTTATATGTTTGTCTATGTTGATTTACCTTATAGAAACATTTTTCCCTGCCTTTTTTTTCTTTTTAAGCTGAGCATTATAATTTAAATACTAGTAATGTCGGTCTGGTAAGAATTTAAGACGTTTTCCTTTTTATAAGACTTATAGCTTACACAGCTTACTGGACACTATTGTTTGGTACTTCATTCTAATTCAGTGATGCTAGATACTTTTCAGCTTATTGTATTACCTCACTTGATTATTCTATATATACTAACATTTGTAATTGCTCCCTCAAGTCCAAGGACCACATCAGGCTGAGAAATTTATGCAGAAAAGTATTTAGGTTATGGCCTTTGAAAAGGCTTATTATAAAATCACTGTTTTACAAGTTGTCAAATACTATACCCAATACATCTCTGATGTTCATTTCATTCCTGCTTTTTCTGCGGTCTTCCCTGACCCCCCAGACTAAGTCAGATCTCCTCATTTTATGCTCTTTTAACACCACATTCTTTTCTTACAGAACTTTATCTCAGTTTGTAATGATATATTTATTTTGAGATTAGTTGGTTGAACATCTAAGTTTCTCTGAGGATTGTAAGATCCATGAAGGCAGGGATTGTGTTAATTAAGGTACAGACTAAAATGCTTGCACAAAGAGAACCTCAAATAATGGAACTTATACAAGTCGCAAGCTTATTTTTCATTCATATAACATTCCACACAAGGGCAAGGTGGAGCTGGTAGGATGGCGCTCCTTTCCTCAACGCATGGCTTCCATCTCTAAGTGAAGGGAACTGACAATTTCTTACTATCTCCCTGTCAGACCAAAGCAGCGGCACAAGTTCAATACTTCAAAGGGTAAGACCCCTAAAGGAGCATACATTGCTTCTACTCCCAACTCATCAACCCTGACTTAGTCGCAGGACCACAAGTACTTACAAAAAATCTAGGAAATGTAGTCTTTAGCTGGTAATCACCTATCCTAGGGAAGAAGGGGAGATTAAACCTAGGGGGACAGGGAGCAGTTTGCCACAATATCTCTGTTATTACTACACGTTGTATCTCCAGAACCTGCTCCAGTGCCTGTCCCATAGCAAACTCTCAGGAAATATTTTAAGGATGAATGGATGAATGGATTTCACATTTTCATACCATCACTGACCTTTCCCCCGGCCTTTGACAGCTGTGGACCCAGAAGAGCAGGAGGCCCAGGGGAGTTACAGTTATGGGAAAGTGGCTGTACGAGCAGCCCAGGAAGCAGCTTTTTTTTTTTTTTTTAAGATTTTATTTTATTTATTTTAGGGAGAGAGAGTGTGTGAGCAGGGGCAGAGGGGTTGGGCGGGGAGGTGCTGAGGGAAAGGGGAAGCAGACTCCCCACTGAGCACAGAGCCCTGCATGGGCCTCCATCTCATGACCCTGAGATCATGACCTTAGCTGAAACCAAGAGTCAGAGGCTTAACTGAGTGACCCCCCCAGGAAGCAGCCTTTTTACAAGGATGAAGCTGATGAGATAAACTGAGACTCACGCTGTGTGAATCACTAATCCCTAAGATAAAATGAAGATGTTTCAGAATCTACTCAGGTGGGATCATCTTCCATTGTGCCATTACCCATCACTCTTAAGTTGAAGGCGTGCCAATTTCTTCTTCCAGCTGAACACACAGGATTGTCAAAAGGGACACACATAGCTCCAAAAACCCAATACTAATTCTGAGAGATAGTGCAGTACAAATACAAAAGGAAAAGAAACATTTTTCTTTCACAACTGAATTGTTACTTCCCATTATCAATAGAAATAAGTGAGAAATAAGACCATGACTCTCCAAGGAAAATTTAATTGCAACTTTCTCTATTCCCACCTAGCACCTTCTATAGCACTCTTCACATGGTATCATAGTTAACTACACTATGAGATATTTGCAGACTGAGAGCATATCTTGTTTATAGTTATATAATCCCCCAAGTACCAAGTAGCACATAGTAGTATTAACAAATGTCTGTTAAATGAATCAGTGAATGAATGAGGAATTAATGAATGAATAATGAATCTCCTGAGTCATTGTGCTACTGGAAGAATAAAAGGTACCTTGAAGAATAAAACCTTCTCCTCTCTCCCTTCAAGAGAAGCTGAAGGAATCTCAGAGCTTCAGTAGGGCCATTAAAAAAAAAAAAATTGGAAACAAGGGAAGAAGGAAAACACTATTTTTTTCTGCTTAACCTAAAAACTGTGAAGTATTAATTTGGTTATGGATGAGAAAAATGTTTCTCTATTTTGTTACGGGATTGGAATTTACTATCAGAATTAGGATGTGCTTTGGGAGGTTGTGTGTGTGTGTATTTTAAGTATTCCTCCAAGCACAACTGCTGTTCCATGGCCTGACAGTGCTCTTATGGAAGACTCATATCCATTCTGGCCGTTACCAAGCTACTTAGGAGGTGTCGGCACAGCTCATTGACTCCCCACCTCCCACCCACCCACTCACCCACCCAGAATGTTACTTTGAAATGAACGACTCAGATTTGGGAAAATGTGCTTTCGTGAAGAGAAGAATGAATTGTGGGAGGAGATCAACCTCTGTAATTAAGAGGCATGATTTCCCAAAGGAAGGTAAAGATTTTCAGGGAAGAAGTCAGAAAAAATGAAGCATGATTAGAAACATGGATGTGTCCGAGACGGGTCCTCTATGAGTGTTTTAGCTTCTCGGGTGCTGTCTCTCTGGACCTTGGGAAAGGTCATATTGCCTACGTGGTAACACCCTTGACACACCAAGATGTGTAATCAATTGTGAGAAAACTATTCTGTGTACCATAGTGGTGGTGGTGGCAGTAAAGAGTGGGCCTACACTTAGTTAACCTTGCCCACCTGGGTGCCCATGGACAGGGGTGACAGAGGCTTATGGCCTTTCCCCAGGCCTGGGATAGAGCCAGAGGAGGGCAAGGATGCTATGAAGGCCAGGGGTAGCACTCCCACACAGAGGGAGGCAAGATTTCAAATCAAAGAAAGCAGCTCTCCTTCCCCAAAAGGCAGATATTTTTTTCTCTAAACTGCTCCTTGTTTGAATCTCATTTGGGTTAATTTGTCAAAAAGTTTAGAGATTTCAGCATTCTTTTATTTATTTATTTATTTTAATTTACTGTGCTCGCTTTGGCCACACATATATTTATTTTAATTTATTTATTTTATTATGTTCAGTTAACCACTGTATAGTACATCATTAGTTGTTTTTTTTTTTTAAGATTTTATTTATCTATTTGACAGAGAGAGGGAACACAAGTGGGGGGAGTGGGAGAGGGAGAAGCAGGCTTCCTGCTGAGCAGGGAGCCTGATGTAGGGCTTGATCCCATGACCCTGGGATCAGGACCAGAGCTGAAGGCAGCTGCTTAATGACTGAGCCACCCAGGCGCCCACATCATTAGTTTTTGATATAGTGTTCAATGATTCATTAGTTACGTATAACACCCAGTGCCCATCACAGCACATGCCCTCCTCAATACCCATCACCCTGCTACCTCCCTCTTCTCTGAAACCCTCAGATTGTTTCTCGGGGTCCATAGTCTCTCATGGTTCGTCTCCCTCTCTGATTTCAGAATTCTGAAAAAGACTTTAACTGTAGCTCACTTTGTTCTTAATATTTTCATTTCCAAAGAGTTTGGTACCAGTAAGAGGCCAGAGAGCCTACAGATATTAAGCAATTTATGTTTGTCATTGTTATCTAAGTAGTCCCAGAGATCCATGAGATCATTGGTGGGAAGCAAGGTGTCATAATAATGCTCTGCATTTAAAGAACATAGTACTCTAAGGACCTGAAACAGTTTCATGGTGGATTTGTATTAAATATAATTTATTTCATAAGCTTAACATCCCAGTATTAGTTCATTAACTATTAAAAAAGATTATGAAATGCTTTTTAAAAATTATATTGCTTTCCATATAAACTGATTATTACCTGTTCTCAATTTGAATGTATCATCTCCAGTCTGGACACTAATTCAAAGCTAAAATAGCCATCTGGCTATCAATATGCATTCATTTTACATGGATGTGTGTATTTACATTCAATTTTTGTTTATGTTTAATATGCGACTACTCATTTCTCTGTTAAATCTCCTAGAAAGTCTCGATCGCTTTTCTGTGGTTTATAAAGGCTGCATATTCCCTAGTTAAAGGGCACCTATCCAGCAGACACTCAATAATTACACACTGTTGATGACCACGCTACTGGTAATTTAGGATGTAAGATGAGTTAAATTCAACATTTTCTTCTCATCCAGCAGAGATGGATTTCTTTTCCCCCATGGCAGAATTCCAGCGGCAATGATGAATCTCAAGGCTTCCACAGCAGAATTTGCCCTTCATTTGTCTGCACTGCTCTTCCTTTTGCTTCAAGGCTTCTCCAGGGCTTTTTACAATAAGCTGTACCTACGGCCTCGCCTGCTGCCCCTCCACGGCTGTTTGGAAGCGGATTAGCTCGCTGCAGGCTGGAGCACCTCCCCAACCGCTACCATCACCATCAACTAGAAACAACTCCCAAGACTATCATTTGTGAGGGTGACACGTGGCCTCAGCTCCTGGGAAAGTTCTCTGGCTCCTCAAATGGTTAGTTAGATGGATAGATCAGTGCAGTGGCATCACTGACAACACTCAGGGAAATGTGAACCTAGCCGCACAGAGGAGTCGCCACTTTCGTGTCTGACCAGGTCTGCATATCCACCCACAATTTGGCAGGAAGTCAGTTGTGAGAAGTTTCTGGAAACTTTAGCCAGTTAATCTGAATTTTCCTCTTAAGCTTTGAGCCAATAACCCTAGATTCTCTGCTCATGAGTTAAGTAACTTTTAGCTGGACTAATTGTAGAAATTAGTTTGGTCCTACATAAGGCTTAATGCTGACCTGGTCTCTTTGGTACCTCTGCCTTTAATCTCAACTGAAACTGTATCATATAAATTCTACACTGACTCATGGCATTTTTCTCCACGTACCAGGAAAGCAACACTGTGGAGAGAGGATTAATCATATTGGATGGGACGTGATACTATAGCTTCCTATTTATCAGATTATTTCCCATTTCCACCATCAGAATACATTTGAAGTCTTAAAAAGTTTTTGCCTGGCAAATAGTAGGCCTATAAATATTCCTTAAATGAAAGAATCATCTTAGTTTCATACTTTCTAGGACAAAATATTTTTCATTTTTTATTTTACGTGTAGGCTTTCCAGATTGTGTACCATTTTGTTTTAATAAGTAGTACAATTAAAGGACTTCCTGTGATCAAATATTTTTGAGAAGCCACAAGTAAGCTAACATCAGAGAAGCTTATTTACTGAATCTGTTGAGAGAACTAGGTTGTTTAAGGTTATAACGATCAAAATAAGATATTTTGCAAATGCCCAGAGCATGATTTCTTTTATTCCCTAGAAATCAGTGTTAATTTTCATTGACCATCATAATTCACTATGTCCTGGCTAAGGTAATTAAAGCCAGATGAGTTGGGTTTACCCACGCCCAGTTTTCAAACTAAGAGTTTTTCAAATACTACTAAAAATCATTCTCAAGTTAAAGGCCTGATAAGTTAAACTTTAAAGTTAAAGCTTAGAATTCAATATATGGCCTAGGTTTATTAGAGAATATAATAAATATACTTCAAGGAGTTATCTAATTGTGGGGCTTTTTTGTTTTATATTTTCTACACCGCAGTAATCATATTTATTCAGCGATTTATTGTTTTCTAGTATGGTCTTTACAAGGCACTGGTTCTTGGCATTTTATGCGAAATGAAGATGGATAATATGAGGAAAATTTATCAAAGACTTGGAGTTGGCCGGGAGGTACTACCGGGTGTCCTTTCAAGGGAGCCCTGGGTATTAGCAGGAAGACCCTCTAGGGGTCATCTGATTGTGCAGAGCTGTGACCTTTGACTCTCTTTGGTTGACTAGTGTTTTGCAATTCTGGGAAGACAGAAGTGAAGATATAGAAAACTGATAACAACGTAAATAATTTCTGTTCCTGCCAATGCAAATTAGTTTTGTCCTGTGAAGAACCTATTATCTCTGTAAATCAAATTCTTATTTGAAACACTTTTAACGTCTTACTGGTTCTCTCATTAATGACTTAAATAATTTTTGGTACATGTTCATTTTTCATTGGTATAAGAGCCATTGTTTCACTATTTTGAAAATTATACCTTAACATAATGAAATATGTCCCTGCCCTTTAGACGCTTATAATCTGAAGTGAGGAAATATACATATGTACTATATCCATAATACATGTCAGGATTTGGGAAATTCCCTGTAAGAATTATTGTGTGTTCATTAGAGAGATTATTTTTACTTGGAACACAGAGGTTTCAAGCAAGGATTCAGGCCCGTGTATTCTGATGACAAAGATAGAAATAAAGGAAAACATTCTAGGTAGGGATATTTCAAACAAATACATGGAGATAGAGAAAATAAATTGAATGTTGAAGGAACAGCAACCAGGTCAGTTTAATGAGAGCATGGGTGTACATAGAGGAGTTGTAAAATGAAAGCCAGTAAAGGAGAAGAGGCAAGAGAGAAAGAACAATTGTTTCCTTTGGGCATCCCTCCACAATTCATACTATTTCACAGTTTTTAAGGTAACATATTCTCATAATGACTTTTAAGATTAAGATAGAAATACATTAGAGGGAGAAATGTGAAAGCAGCTGTAGCCTGAACACTTAAAAGTCAGAAGTGCTGCCATTTTTATATACAACACATCCCCTTCCTTGTGCATTTCACCCCCTCCCTGCCATCCGCGTAACCTCTCTTTCCTGGCCCAGACACCCCCTCTCTAATTTAGAGTCTCGCCACCTCAAGGTAAAAGTAATACTATGATGGAAATATTGTGAGTGTTGACACAGACAGATTTCGGCTCAACTCTTAACTCTGCCACTTACTGACTCTGGTGTTGAGAGCTTCAGGATCTTCTGTAAAATAGTTGCATCTGAGTCTTAAGGTCCTCACTTCTGGCCTTAGGGTGGCAAGTCTGAGGGATAGGGAGGCCGGGGAAGGAGAAGATGCATAAGAGACTTGGCATTATTTTTTTTTTCTAGCTCAGCTTTCTCACACAAAAATGAAGGAGTCCCAGTAACCTACTATTGAATTGGCCTCTAGGCATAGTGAGGAGTTTCTGTCATCCCACACAGAATATTCCAAGCCAAGTTCAAGAAGCCCTGTCTATGCTCAAGGTTCCAGGGATAAAACCCAAATGACACAGACTTAGGGAGAGGGGTGGCATTTCACACTCTATTCTAGTTATCTTATAAAGAAATAAAGAGTTGGCCAAATGTCCATCCACAGATGAATGGTTAAACAAAATATGGCATATACATATAATAGAATATTATTCACTCCTAAAAAGGAAAGAAATTCTGACACAGGCTACAACATGGATGAACCTTGAAGACATTATGCTAAGTGAAATAAGCCAGTCACAAAAGGACAAGTATTGTGTGATTCCGCTCACATGAGGTAACTAGAGAAGTCAAATTCATAGAGACACAAAGAAGAATGATGATTTCAGGAGCTGGGCGTTAGGAGAAATGGGGAGCTAGTGTTTAATAGGTACAGAGTTTCAGCTGGGAAAGATGAAAAGAATCTGGAGATGGATGGTGGTAATGGTTGCAAACAATGAGAAATGTCCTTAATGCCTCAGAACTAAACATTTTTAAAATGATTAAAATGGTAAATTTTATGTTATGTATATTTTACCACAGTAAATAGAAAACGATATAGAATTGAGCTGCCCAGCTCAAACGAACGCTTCTTAAGTTAGGAGATTTTCCCATACTGACCCTCTCTCTATTTCTTATGCTCCTATCACTTTCTCTCCCCCCAGAGTCTCCACTTTCTTCATCATGTTGCTCTTCCCCCTTCCCCGCTTCCTGGGCACTGCAATTTCCCCAGCAGCTAGCTATTCATAAGCTTTCTTTAGCACATGCAAAATTTTGTTTTCTTCCAGCATAAGTTGTGAATCATAGTCATTTCCTTCCTGCCCTCAGTTTTCACTGCTGGGGAGGGAAGAAGAGGAAGCATCAAGCCTCGGGATGGGGGAGGAAAGGAAGATAATCCTCCAGTGTGAGCTGGAGTTTGGGTCTTTGGTTTGTTTTTCTTTGGTTATCCTCAAAAACATGAAACAAGTTAGAGAGCCTCCCTGCAGCTACCGAAGAGATTCATATCTCTCCAACTAGCATAACTTCAAGTCCTTGTGTTAAAAGAAGAGCTTCTTCTCTCCTTGGTTGCATTTCAAAACTCTCTTCCATTGATTCAGCATGGGAGGCCTCCATGACCAACTGCATCTTCCCAATAACCAGAATACACCCACCCATCCCACCCAAGTCAAGGAGTGGGGGAATCATTGGTAGAGTCTTACCACACAGACCTAATAATGAGAACAAAAGATAACACAGGTGAAGCCTCCACCTGTTCTTGACATGGAAGCTCAATAAATGATGCACATTTTAAAGATCAGAACCATGGATGCCTGGGTGGCTTAGTCAGTTAAGCGTCTGCCTTCTGCCCAGGTCATGATCCCAGGGTCCTGGGATCAAGTCCCACATCAGAATCCTTGCTCAGCAGGGAGTCTGCTTCTCCCTCTGCTTGCTGCTCGCCCTGCTTGCTCAGTCTTTTCTCTCTCTCTCTGACAAATAAACAAATAAAATCTTTAAAAACATTAAAAAATAAGGATTAGAACCATATGTAAGTA
The DNA here is from genome assembly GCF_004348235.1 of Phoca vitulina. Classification (NCBI taxonomy): domain Eukaryota; kingdom Metazoa; phylum Chordata; class Mammalia; order Carnivora; family Phocidae; genus Phoca; species Phoca vitulina. Next base: position 34,033,960 of record NW_022589728.1, read on the forward strand.
TCATGGAAGAACTTTAAACATTACCCAAATCTTTTTAGGGTAGATACTGTAGGATTTTTGAACAAGGGAATGACATGTTCATAGCTCTCCTTCAGGAAGATGACAATTAGTACCAATGAGGTAGATAGATTGGAAAAGAATGCAACTAGATGCTGAAAAATTAATTAAAGGAAGGGTTTTTTTCATGTAACGCTTCTGACACCAACTCTAAAGTGTTTTCCAAAACATGAAGCAGGCAATTCTCTGATTCTCTGAACACCAACTGGATGTTCAACAATTCAATTCAATACTTCTACTTAACTGACGTTAGTGAAGATTCCACACGTTAAGGGCTCAGTCCCACAAGATCCCACTTCAGATGCTAATCACAAATCCTGAGCCTCCCCCATACTTGTGACTGACAGGCTACAAAACCATGGTTCCCAATACCCCTCTTCAGGTCTGATAATTTGCTAGAACAGCATGCAGAACTGAGAAACATACTTTACTTATATTTACTGGTGTATTATTAAGGGCATTTTAAAGGATACAAATGAATAGCCAGATAACGAGACACATTGGGCAAGGTCTGGAAGGGTCCTGCTCCCAGGAGCTTCTGTCACCCTAGAGATGCAGTGTGCCACCCTCCTGGCATGTGGATGTGTTCACCAACCTAGAAGCTCTCTGAACTCCATCATGTAGGGGTTTCTATGGAGGTTCCATTACATAGGCACAATTGAGTAAATCATTGGCCATGAGTGATTAACTTAATCTTCAGCCCATCTCCCCTCACCAGAGATTGGGAAGGTGAGGCTGAAAGGTCTAAGATTCTAATTAAGACTTGGTGTTTCCAATGGCCAGCCCCCAACCTGAAGCTACCTAGGGTCCTACCAAGAGTCACTTTGTTAGAACAAAAGAAGCTTCTATCACCCTATCACTCAGGAAATACCAAGGGTTTAGGAAGAATGCCAAGAATGGGGGACAAAGACCAAATATCTTTCTATGACATCACAGGAGAGTATTGCAGAAACTGCTAGGGGAAAAAAAAAAAGAGTATTGGTTGTTGGTGTTGGAAAAACCCCAGAATTGATGGTCAGAAGTTAAGGACTTGTGCTAGGGGCGCCTGGGTGGCTCAGTCCTTAAGCGTCTGCCTTCGGCTCAGGTCATGATCCCAGGGTCCTGGGATCGAGCCCCGCATCGGGCTCCCTGCTTTGCGGGAAGCCTGCTTCTCCCTCTCCCACTCCCCCTGCTTGTGTTCCCTCCCTCGCTGTGTATCTCTCTGTCAAATAAATAAATAAAATCTTAAAAAAAAAAAAAAAAAGAAGTTAAGGACTTGTGCTAGAAAAGTAGATGCAGCAATGGAAAAGAGAAAAGCAATAATGTGAGAAACACTGTCAAGGTAGAATTAATAGAATGTAGATGGTCAATTAAATATGGGGAAGTGAGGGAAAGGAGGACTCAAAGATGACTCTTAAGTATGAGTCTACATTGCTGGGAAGATATTGATGCTGCCTACTGAGAAATAAAAGTAGAGTGGATTTGGTAGGGAAGATGTTCAATTTTATACATGCTGAGTTTGAAATATCAGTAAAAGATTCTAGTCCAGCAGCTCAAGTAGGGACATGAAAATATTAGGGTACAGTTACATAACAATTTTACACTGTATTGAAAGAACTGCTCCTTTGAGATTGGATCAACCCACATGAAACTTTGGGACATGTTGACATTTTATCCTCTCCACCTGATATCCTATCTCCAACTTTTGAAAGAAACTCACACATTTGGAAATAATTTTCACTACCAAGAAAGTAAGTTGAGCAATAGAAGAAATAAGAAGAAAATATAAATTATAAATGAATCCTTAAAAGACTTAACGTTAGACACTTTCCAGAAAATGTCTTTCACTGACCTAAAGGCGAGAGAAAACTTTTGCGTGTGTGCTATGCTAATTATAGTCATATTTCGGAAGACGGGTTCATATCTTCCTTTGCCCCTTCATGTAGCTTTATGAGGTTTTCTCTTCTTTCTGATTTTCTGTATTCTGAAATGTACCCCTTCAAAGTTTGAAAAGAACACATAGCTTGACCATGTTCTTTAATACACTTAACTTTCTTCTCAAGTTGCCAACCATTTCTAATAGAAATAGAAAGTTGGCAAGATGTAGTGGGAAGGGGGAGAGAGGAGAGGAGAGGTTTTGAGGCGGATGAGGCTAGCAGGTAACTTCTGCAGGCTCTCAGACACACTATTTGGCAATGAGCTCTGGTTCTAGTAATCAGCATTATCGTTTTCAACTTTGCTGAAATCGCCTAGTGCTGTTTAAGGAGACTTCACACTTGTGGAATGAAAGGTAATTCTCTCCTAAGGTGTCAGAAATTCTTTCATCCATTCTATCTTGTTATAAAAATAAGAATCAGTAGAGCATGGATGTCTGAGATCGAATGGCTGATTTGGAGTAGTGTCTAAAAATAACCTAATAATTTGCCTCTGTAAAATGGCTCTTTTTACTGCATATATATATAACAGTTGCTGGGTACTTATTATAAGCTCTGCAACTTACATTCATAATTTTATTTAAGGCTCACAACAATCCTATGAGGATGGAGTATGGTCATACACACCTCCATCATCAATATGAATCTGCAAACAAAATCTCCTCCTCCAATATGGAGAGTGATAATTGTCATTCTCAAACTTTTTCTATACCCTAATTTAGAAACTCCGGCTGAATATTCTCTCACACTGGAGTCTGAGCCCTCATTTTACTAGTTTTACCATAGCTAAAATCTCAATGTAGTCAGGGTCTAACTAACCACCACACTGTCCCTCCTGTCATTACTGACTCATAAGTTTGTGAATGAACATTTTCCCTCATCAGACCACAAGCTGAGTCTTCCACTGACTGGGATTTGAAAACTACTTATCCCATGAGACGCAACAAAGGCCATTTTTCAGCTCATATACAAGATGAAGAAAGCATATGGCACTGCCCCATTAGTGGCTTTTTTCCCTCAGCCACAGATGTGTGCCCATAATCTTTCGATGGCTTTCCAGAAGAGCGACCAAAGAAACTACAGAATTAATTCTTCGATGGCTTTGGCTTTTCAAAACTGTATGTCTCAGATTCTGCCTTTAGGCTCATAAAATATTTAGACATAAATCATTTACTTGTCTCCAGCGGACTTTACACAAATTTAATCATTGGTTTAGGTCATTTCCTTTATATTGACCTGAGGTAACTTGGATGCTGTTGAACCAGCAACAAAACATCACAAAGTTTTGAGCTCTTACTTTTTAAATTATGATTTCTGCAGAACTTGCAATCAGGCTTTTAAAAAATTCCAAACCAAGAATGGGCTTTGAGTTCCGTTGTGACATCAGGAGTTATGTGAGCCAGAATTTTTCAGTGAGAAACACAATGCGTGTTTCCTGTAAGCAAAAGAAAATAATATTATCTTTCAATTTTATGTATGTCTTTTAAAAGAACAAACTGCTGTGATAAGATTGAGACCAACAGATAATGAAATTCAAGTTGGAACTCTGGTTGCTGCCCAGAATGAGCCCATCAATTCAGAAGAGGAAGAGAATTATAGAGGCCACAGGCTTTTATAAGGAACACCTTGTTCTGTAGAAACCTCTCTGATACACTCAGTTTGTTTTAATGAGTTCTGTTTATGGCAAAATGCTAAATGCATATTATATAAATTGAAATTTGATACTACACAAGCCTGTAAGATTTTCAGATAAAATCCCAGATAAGGTGAGAGACAAGGTCTGTCCTTAACGCAGTTCAAAGAGATTTCTCATGAGGAGCTCCAGGATAATTTCCCATGATGCAATGGATTACTTTATTGCGGTAAGTGGCACAAAACAATCTTCTATGGAGAGTTAATATTTTTCTATGGATATTGATATTCATTCACTCACTCATTTATTCATTTATTTGTTCCTCTAATAAAAATGTATTACATACCTACTGTGTTCATTTGTTTTATAAATTTTATGGAACATTACCATGTGCCACATAATGAACATGAAAATACTTATATATAAGGCTGTGCCTGCCTCCAATTAGCATAGTGTCATTAGGCCAAATCATGAGTATTAGTAAGACAGTTTTTAAAGTAAAAGAAGGTAGAGGTCTTAATTAATTTAAAATAGTGTTAACCACTATTTATTTAGAGTTTGCCATATGCCAGTCACTGAGAAAAATACTTTATCTTATTTTTAATATAATTCCCATACAAACCTACATGGTAAGTTTAACTCCAATTTCTAAATAATAAAACAGGTTTAAAGAGATTGATTACCATCTCTCATCACTAAGTGACCACCACCAAACACCCTGCATTTTACCACTTCTGTCAGTTAAAATATATTTTTTAAAGATTTATTTATTTATTTTAGAAAGAGAGAGAGAGAGAAAGCATGGTGGGGGAGGGGCAGAGGGAGAGGCGGAGAGAACCGTAAGCAGACTCTGCACTGAGCGTGGAGCCTAACCTGGTTTGATCCCAGGACCCTGAGATCATGACCTGAGCCTAAACCAAGAGTTGGAGGCTTAACTGACTGTGCCACCCAGGCACCTGCCAGTTAAAATATTTTTAGCTTAAAGTAGAAAAACTGGTAAAAATGCCTTAAATCATAAGCATATTCAATTAAGTCACAAAGTAAGAAGTTTAGAGGCAAGCAGTTCCAGGGATGGTTAAATTTTCAGGTTAACAATATGAGGGTTCTATCTGTTTCTCCATGGTTCTCCTAACTTTCACCTCAGATCCACAAGACAGCCAGCACAGCTTCAAGTATCACATCTTTACATGACAAAATTCATGAAAGGAAAGAATAGGGAACTTTTTCTGGTTTCTGTCTTTTAATCAGGGAGAACAATATTTCTTATAAATTCTACATCAGACTCTCCCTTATATTTCATTGACAAAAACTGGATCACATGCCCACCCCTAAACTAATCACAGCCTGGGTGCATGGGATTATAGTGATTAGCTAAGATCAATTATAATTTATCCCCTGAAGCTGGGAATGATTTTGCTTTTTACTTAAATAAAATTGGTTTTTGCTTAGCAGGGGAGAAGGAGACAACCAATAGGATCTTCCTCATATACTAAAGTGCACATAGATTCTATGTAATGAAGACTTTTCTGGCTTGCCACAAGACACGTCATCCTCCATAAGACTAACATACACAGAAATTTTGAATTAGCAATTAACCTAAAAACGTAGGACTGGAGAGTAGTAACGATACAGGACATCTTGGAAGATTTTGTGCTGTGAATTTTAAACTGTGAATGGGGTCAACCATTGAAAAGAAAGAAGGTATTGCATTATACCAATGAAACACAATGAGGAAATTACATTTTTGTTTTAAAATAATTTATGCCATTGAGACAAAGATTTATAAGTCAAATCTCTTTCAACACCTTTCCTTTGAAATTTATTAAGAATAGTCTTATCAATTCAGAATTTTTTTTTTCTTTGCTTCCTGCTACCCGCTCCTTCAATTCAGATTTCTTGACACACATAGTATTTATTTAAAAAATCTTTGCAACACATATTTTAACATTCATAAATGTACTGAAACTTAGGCTTCCAAGTTAGGACGGCAGACTGAAAAAACATCTATTTCAGCCCCTCTTCTGGAATCCAACTAAAACTACAGTAGAGGAAATTTTAAAATAACCCCATGAGGAAGGGGGAAAGAGGAGAGCAGTAAAATATTGGAAACTGGAAAGTGAATTCATGAAAGGTGACTGACTAGCAGACTCAAGACAGTGGGTCCCTAAACTAAAAGTGGGAGAAGCTGAGAAACAATTTGATGTGTACTACAGAATGCTCAGAGCATCATATAAAGTCATGCAATTATTCATGACTGGAGAAGGGGGGAAGCGGCAGCACCTAAATAAGGAGGATTAAGTGGAAATAACTTCTAGAGTCTCCATTCTACTCTTGACCCCTAGTAACTGCTCCTATCCTGTGCTACCACAGCGAAGAACCGGAGAACCGGAGATTTACTTCTGGGAGACATCAGCACAGTCGGAGTTCTAGGTACCATGTGAAAATAAGGGATCTAAATGTGATTATAAATATACTGATTACTAAGGGCTGAGACTGTGCTCCCTAGTCCTGTTCCAGCTCAGCTCCCAGTAACATTACAGCAGTCAGAGCCTTGCCCTTCAGAGAGAAGGTTAGAAGATTTCTCTGAGGAACCTGACCAACCCAAGATGACAGATATACCGATTTTATCTTTGGGGGGTTCTTAATAATTAGTCCACCCATATCACCATATACAGTAGTCACTCCTAATCCATGGATTATTCATTCCAAAACTCCCACTGGCTGCCTGAAACCAAAGATAGTACCCAACTCTACATATACTGTTTTTTCCTATGTACACCTACCTATGATAAAGTTTAATCTGTAAATTAGGCACAGTAAGAGGTTAACAACAATAACTAATAATAAAATGGAATGATTTTAACAATATACTGTAATAAAAGTTATGTGAATGTGGTCCCTCTTTCTTTCTCAAAGTATCTTACTGTGCTATACTGACCCTTCTTCTTGTGATGTGAGAAGATAAAATGCCTACATGATGAGATGAAGTAAGGTCAGTGACACAGACATTGTGACTTAGCGTTAGGCTACTACTGACCTTCTGACAAGATGTAGGACAGTCATCTGCTTCCAGACCACAATTGACTGCAGGTAACTGAAACTGCAGAAAATGAAACTATGGATAAAGAGGAACAACTACAGTCAATTTTCAATTTCATAAACCTTATGCATACATTCAGAATTCCCATCAACTTTTTGGCTCATTAATCATAAGGAGACAATTAAGGCTTACAAGACATCTGAGAAAACCCTAATTCAACATGGACAATACAAATACAAGTGCAGATATTGAATCTTTGAGCCAAAAGCAATGTTATTAAAAAGAAATACAAATGAGACCTTGGAAATTAAAAATATAATAATTAGAATGAGGAAAGAGGGAAGCATGAGAAAAAAAATAGAAGTAAAAACAAAGATGAAAAATAGGAAAGAAAAGATAAAATCATGAGACCAGTCCAGGAGGTCCAACAGCAAAATAATAAAAATTCTGGAAAAACAAAACAACAGAAATAGAGAGAAGGAACTTATCAATGAAATGATTCAAGAAAATTTCCCCAAAACCAAAAGACAATATTTTCTATATTGAAAAGGCTCATTGAGGGCCCAACACCACAGGTGAAAATAAAGGGAAGCTTAATATTTTCTCTCATCTCAAAGTTACAGAAGTACCTTGTTTAGAAATATAAGACTGAAGCTTTCTTTTCTACAAATCTACTGTGTGACTTCTCTATATTCAGGTAGTTTGTTTCCCATGCTTCTAAATGAGCACACAGCTATATGCTGGGAAATATCCCAACATGCCTAACCCATTGGCATAGAGTTGACACTTAAGCAAATTGAACAAAAGATGTCATCTCCAAGAACTCCATCTTCTAGGTCTAATGGAAAGACACGAACAGTGCCACTGAAGCACAATTATTTTCTTCACAACCTCATCATTAGCCTAGACAACAAAAAGTGGCATAAATAGCAACATCAAGATTCTTGCTTGTCAAGAATTCCCAGGGTACTCTCTTTGTCTTCTAGGGTCTCTGACATCAGGATCATAATAATCCAGCTCTAGAGATTACCTGGATATGATCCTCAAGTCTAGTTTATGATCTCTTTTGAAATACTGATTCTGTCCTTTCAGGACACATTGCTAATATGGAGAGGCTCACAGTACTACATTCTGAGATGGAGTTTAAGATCCTTCCAGATTATATATTTTAGCTCCAACTCCAGCATGCAGATGAATTGGCACCCACAGAAAGAAGTAAAAAGAGGGTGGCCTACATGAATCAGCCTGTATGGTAAGAGATTACCACACAAATAGGGAATCGAATTTGATAAGTAGGAAGACCTAGCTTAGTAGGTTGAATAGTAGCTCCCCTAAAAAATACTCACTTGGAACATCAGAATAGGATCTTATTTGGAATAAGGGTCTTTGTGATGTAATTAAAGATCTCAAGATGAAATCGTCCTGAATTTAGGATGAGTGCCCTTACAAGAGAAAAAAGAAGGAAATTTGACATTCAAAGAGACACAGGGGAGAAGACAGAGGCAGATACCGGAGTGATGCGGCTAAAAGCCAAGGAAAGTGAAGGATTCCAGACACCACTAGGAGCTAGGAGAAAGGCATGGACCATCTGATCCTCCCTGAGGACCTCCAAAAAAAGCCAATCTTGCCAACACCTGGATTTTGGACTTCTAGCCTCCAAAACTGTGAGAGAATAAATTACTGGTTTTTTAAGCCACCAAATTTGTGATAATTTGTTATGGTAACCAACCCTAGGAAATTAATTCACCCTCTCAGAGCTATTCTAAACCTGCTCCGGCTAGAGAGGAAGTGAAAATTCCTCAGATGTTATCTGTGTTGCCAATTTCATGATGCAAACAAGAGTTAATATCTCAAAGGCCCTATTTACACAATATAGATGAGATCACTTTTAAACTTCAAAGTACAGTCATACACAACTTATTAATTTCCACAGTACACTTGGGTCAAATGGGTAAGTGTCGTTAACTGCACTTCAGAGTATAGCAAATAAGCCCCTTGCTTAATGTCATCAAAGGAATTCTTGACAGATTGGCTTCAAAACAGACTCCACTTAAAGTAAATATGACAGGAAAGTAAAGCACTCATGGTCAGGAGTGGTACAAAAGGAATTGGAAAGCAGATTTGTTATATAATGATTCTAGAAGGACTCATTTCCTATATATAAACATATATATATATGTATAATGTATATATTACATATATAAAAACATATATATGTATACTATATATATTATATATATATATATAGTATGCATATATAAAAACCATATAAAATTCATGCTGCAATCTTCCTTGAAAGACAAATGTTAAAACCCTGGCTTTTGCTACCATCAGCCTATTTCTTGTCGCCTTGTTGTGAAACAAAAGTTTCCCTGAGAAATTTTATTGACCTGACAGACTTGCACAGAGGGTATCTATTCCACACAGTCTTAGAATAGGCATGTCTCAAGCCATAATTTATAGGAAAGACTTTGGTGCCAAAACAGCGAACAAAACTATAATGTCTAGAACAAGGGACATGATAGATGTGTTCTACCCTGCCACAATCAGACCATATCTAGAAAGTCTGTATTGTTTACAACATAAAAAATTAAGGATTTCTTTTTTTTTTTTTTTTTTAAAGATTTTATTTATTTATTTGACAGAGAGAGAGACAGCGAGAGGGGGAACACAAGCAGGGGGAGTGGGAGAGGGAGAAGCAGGCTTCCCGCCGAGCAGGGAGCCCGATGTGGGGCTCGATCCCAGGACCCTGGGATCATGACCTGAGCCGAAGGCAGACGCTTAACGACTGAGCCACCCAGGCGCCCCGAAAAAATTAAGGATTTCTTAATATAAAAAAATCCTAGCAAGGAGGGGTGAAGGAATCAAGGCTTTCAAAAGCAGCAACTCGGGACGCCTGGGTGGCTCAGTCGGTTAAGCGTCTGCCTTCGGCTCAGGTCATGATCCCAGGGTCCTGGGATCGAGTCCCGCATCGGGCTCCCTGCTCCGCGGGGAGCCTGCTTCTCCCTCTGCCTCTGTCTCTCTCTCTGTCTCTCATGAATAAATAAATAAAATCTTTAAAAAAAAAAAAAAAAAAAAAAAAAGCAGCAACTCTTGAATACGGGGCGGGGTGGGAGGGGTGTTAAATCTAGAGAGGGGAAGACTCAGATCCATGAGATAGCTATCACCAAATACCTGAAAGGGTGTAATGCAAAAGAGGATTTCACTTGATAGGTAGAAACCACATTTCCGCTTCTCATTAAGAAATGTTTTGGAAGGGTGGTGCAGTTGGTTAAGCTTCCGACTCTTGGTTTTGGCTCAGGTCATGATTTCAGGGTTGTGAGATCGAGCCCCATGTCGGGCTCCACATGCTCAGTGTGGAATCTGAGTTTCTCTCTCCTTTGCCCTCTGCCCCTCCCACTCATGCTCACTCACTCTCGCTCTCTCTCTCAAAAAAAAAAAAGAATAGGGTACATGAATCAGCTGAGATAAATCAGCCATGACTGGGATACTGTCCACTCTGCCATCTGTTACACACACTTTATACATACAACTACATAGCTGTAAATAAGTCACATTTCAATCAAATGAAGACATAGTAAACTTGTTCTTCTAAGGCTCCTCAGAATTTAGAGGAAGGAGTACAAAGGAAAATAACCTAAAACACATGCTTCAAAATAGCTTTTATGTTGAAAAAATACTAGTAGTAGGGAAAAGCTAATAAGACAAATAGTGTTATTCTTTTATCTTCAAATCAGCACCAATAGAAGGACTCAAGAATGATGAAGAGAAAAAAAAATGGAAGAGGGAAAAATATCACCAATGTATCAAGCAATGCAAACCAAAACAGAGCTTTAGTTATAAAATGATTTCTGCGTGGTTTTTAAAGCTAGGTACTATCATGGGCACCTCTCTATACATACTATTCATTGGAGAAAGAAAGTTACCATGGGCATTTCATCATTACTGTTCCATGATCTTTTTTAAAAATCTTTGTTTAAAAGGCTATTTTTTTTTAACAGTTTCTACTTCTGACATCTGTTCTTCAGACACATCAGGGATGCAAATATTAAACTGCAATTGTAAATAGCGTCTCATCTTTTCAAACCAAACCAGCCTCAATCTAAAATATATTAAAGGTATGTAAAACAGAAGTCCACTGAGAACAAAGAGACACACATAGATATAATGCATATGTGGAGACTTCACGAAAGGGATCAAAGCCAAACATAGGCTGATGGCCATTGTTACCAATGGTAATGGAAAAGACACCTGAAAAAAGAGGCAAAATTCAAACAATAAGATATGAAAACCCATATAATGTATCTGAATACTTATACAAACAAAAAATGAGATATAAACTAATGATAGAAAATAGGCTAAATTATCTGAGTTTAGATAAATCTGGCTTAGTAGTTAGAATGTTTAAGACTTTCATTGTCAGGGTATTATTGGTTGAAGGGAATGAGCATCTAGTGTTTGACTGTTCACCAGTGGAAATAATCATGATCATTTGGTAGTAAGATAATCACCTTCTGATCTAGGTGGAATGAATTCCTTAAGAGGGAGTTCCTAGGGCTCAAAGAAAGTTACAATTTTCCTGGGAAAATATCTCAAAGCAGTAGGAAATTCATGTCAAAAACACAGAGTATCCTCAGACCCCCTGTTATTCAGGCAGATATCGACAGGTAAATATTGTAACTTTATAGGCTCAGTCTATTAAAAAAAATCAAAACAAAAAACTTTGGCCAAGACAATTCTCCCTGTTTTTGGTGGGTTTTTGGTTTTTGTTTTTGTTTTAGCCAAAAAACTTGAAGCCCTATTCTTGGTACCTGCTCTGCATTAGGATTGTTAAGTGTCCTGCACCAAACATTACCCAACCTAGGGAGAAAGTTCAATAGGCAGTCACTTTTGATACATCTTTAATAAATAGATATAAATCTATACCCCCAAAGTATAGCTATATTCATATTTATGAAACCCTTTAATTAGGAAGTCATTCCCTTTGGGAATTTATTAAGAATTTCCTCTTGGGGCACCTGGCTGGCTCAGTCAGTAGAGCATGAGACCCTTGATCTCAGGATGGTGAGTTCAAGCCCCATGCTGGGTGCAGAGCTTATATTAAAAAAAAAAAGAGAGAGAGAGAATCTCCTCTTAATTTGTAAAACACCCCTGAAAAAGATAACTTGTCATCTCACAGCTCAATATCAATTATCAAATAACTGAGAGAAGAGAAAAGAGCATTCATGTGGCATTCAAGACAAACATTAACTACTTATACTTATGGTTGCCCTTGCCGTTCTGTTTGATGCAAATGTGTATCAAATAATAATATAAATCATAATAACTATCAATGTCAGACTCTGGATTGTTTGCATGTCTTAGCTCATTTAATACATTTCATATTCCTAGGAGGTAGGCATTATTTATTCCCATTTTAGATCTGAAGAAACTGAGAATCAGAAGTTTAACAAGATGATTCCTCCTTCCCCATGTATTTTCTGAACACCTTCTGGAGGCCACCATGTGGCAATAATCACACTATGATTTTTGGTTCACCTGACTGTCCAGATAGATTATACCCTGCCTAAGGGCAGGAGCCACATCTTACTCCTTTCTGCACCCAGAATGCCTAGTAAGGTACTTAAAATGTAGTTGCTTCTCAATAACTGATACTCAAATCTGCAACAGTTAGGGGATGGCTGGATAGAAGAAGTAGAAGGGAGGACTGAAAAGGAAGGTTGGTTTTAAGTCAACCAAGGTTGATGGTTAGAACATTGCTTTCTTTTTCCCTATGTTCTTCCTTTTTTTTTAAAAAAGATTTTATTTACTTATTTTAGAGAGAGAGAGAGAGCAAGCAGGGGAAGAGGCAGAGGGGGAGGGAGAGGGAGAGAATCCAAGCAGACTCCCTGCTGAGTACAGAGCTGACAGGGCTCCATTTCACAACGCTGAGATCATGACCTGAGCCGTAACTAAGAGTCAGACACTTAACCGACTGAACCACCCAGGTGCCCCTTCCCTGTGTTCTTTTTTAAATTTCTTATATTTTATATTTCTTATATTTGGTTGTTTGGGCTAAAAGGCAAACACTCCAAAGAGACTGCCTAGATTTCAATCTTGGCTCTACTCCATGCTGTGCGAACTTGGGCGAGTAACAACTTTTCTAAACCAGTTTCCTCATCTATAAAATGGGGATAAGAGTAGTATCTGACTTTTGTCTTACTGAGAGGATTAAATGTGATAATGCCAGCAATATTCATCATGTATGATTTTGGTTCACCTGACTGTCTAGATATTCTGATAATCAGAGCATCAAGGCCACTTTTCTCCAATAGTATCCTTACACCACCAAGGTTTTGCTTATTTCCTTTTCTATGATTAAAGGGCTCTCCTGTAAAGAAAACAAAAAACAAACAAAACAAAACAAAAGCAAATCTTCCTCATCCAGACACAAAGTAAGTTTAAAGTAAGTAAAGTAGAAAGGATGGAATTTGTTGATTATCAAATTGAGCAGATGTTTCAGGACAGGAAATGCTCTCACTTGTGACCCCACAGAAGCACTTGCCTCTTCTATTTCCCACCTGTAGGAACTCCCGGGACTGCAGGATCATGACCTGAGCCGAGGCAGACGCTCAACCGACTGAGCCACCCAGGCCCCCGCTCTGATTATTGTCTTAATTTAAATTCCTAATACAATAGAAGATGGATATTTGAATTCAAGAAAATTATTTCAGAATCTAAACACTGTCTAAGGATTATATACCAAGAAGAGTAAGCATTAAAAACCAAATTACAAGCATTATGGTCAAAACACTTCATGGATCTTCCACACATATGGAACAATTGCACCACCTATAAAATTGCTGCAACTATTAGGACACACCAGACAAGATAATCATAGTTTTTAACAACCAGTAAGACCAGAGCACTGGAAGTCATAACAGATGCCAGATTCAATGAACCATAATGTCTGGGTCAGCTGATCAGCAGTCCTGACCACACCCATAATTAATTTTGTAAATTTATTCTTTACATAATCAAAGTAGTTAATAAGTCACTGCTTGTTCTTATGCAATTTAGTGTTTGGTTTGTTCCCACAAATGCTCCGAATCCTGATCATATCTAGTTTATAGGTCCCTAAGTGAACTAGACCATTGTGAATCAATACAGATACCATGCATATGGCAGCTTCCTGCACGGCAGTAACACAAGAATGGAGGCGAAGTGTATTAGGACTTTTATATTAAACCTCTCTTAGATTTACCTCCAGTGCCTCAAAGATCTACCAAAACGGTAATAGCTACTCAAAAGAGATTAGTCCTTATGGTACTGGATGCTAGTTTATCTCAGAAGTTTCTTATTTCCAATATGTTCAGGGCCCCTTTGTCACCGTAAATTTTAAAGTCATTTATAATAAACAACATTATATTACATATTAATACTGTTAATTATATCCATCAATTGGCCATTAACATCTACTCTTTTAACTGCCAATATCCCACATTTCAAGTTTATCATTCTTTATGTCATGTAGAAGAACATTTAGAAAATCAACATGGTAGGGGCGCCTGGGTGGCTCAGTCATTAAGCATCTGCCTTCGGCTCAGGTCATGATCCCAGGGTCCTGGGATGAAGTCCCACATCTGGCTCCCTGCTCGGTGGGAGGCCTGCTTCTCCCTCTCCCACTCCCCCTGCTTGTGTTCCCTCTCTCACTGTGTCTCTCTGTGTCAAATAAATAAATAAAATCTTAAAAAAAAAAAAAAAGAAAATCAACATGGTAAAAGTTTTAGTAGACCTAAGCACTGATTACATAATGTCACTCTGGTGAGGAAAGATCATGAAAGGAATACAAATATTTTGAACCTAGTGAACCTAGTCTGCATCGTATGTCAGCATTATATATATTTTTCCGTATCATCAGAAATATGGTTTTCCATATTATTATGCTTAACTATAAAACTCTTTCCTAAGCCAAATCATACTCTTTGGCCCCTTTGTTATTTTTGAGAATTACAAGTTGATTCTCTATATAAAATAATGAAAAACAAACCGTGGTATGATTGGTAAAGTGATACTGATGACCAGAACAGTCATTATTATTTATTGCCTTAGTCATTTGCATACAAACCTGAAGAGAGAATTTCCTGGGATGTCAGAACAGGCAGGTAGGAAATAGTAACCAGTAGATAAATGATAGTCATCAGAGGTAAAGCAGTAAAAATGCATCTTGGAATTGTCTTTCTGGGTTTCTTCAGCTCCCCTATAACACATAAAAGAGCAAAATCACAATGGGTAAAAATTATGTCTTAAATTTATCTTTAAAACTACTTCATGCATTAACTATTGGGCTGAATTCTTCCAATGTGCCCAGGCCACCACCACACTTACTAATACACATACACACAAACACATTGGTGAACTACTACACGACTATTGCCTTTCTGAGCTCGGTGATAATGCAGAAAAAGGGGGGAATTTTCTTCATTTTCCTTAGAGATGGTAACATTTCTGCAGAAAGTCACAAGAGTAAAAATCAAAGCTGAGCCCATAGGACCCTGTATGGTTTGGAGCCTACCTGTGTCTTCAGCCTCATCTATTCGGTACAAGGCATTTAGTCTGGGTAGTGGAATATGATAGTGGGCGGAAACAAACAGGAAGCCTAACCTCAAGAAGAGCTATGCATGAATTAAATAATCACATAAATAAAAGTGATAATAGTGACTGTGGTAAATATCCACATGAAAAGAGATAAAGTGCTTTGAGGATATATTATATGATAATTTGATGATCCCGTTTGCTATCTGTGTCATAGGCCCATGGGCTTTATTTGGTTTCTCAAAAGTGTCATGTCCTCTATACCCATTCTCTCATGTGGAATGTTCTTTCCTTTCCTAGTTGCTGAGCTGACACTCTCCCTTCAGATCTCGGCAAAATCATAACTTCTCCTGGGAACATAGAAGAGGAAGGTCTCCTTGACTAGCAAAACTGTCCTAGTATACATTTTCATAGCATGTATGAAAAGAGTAAAAGAATAAGTCATAAATTCTCTTTTCCTGTAGGCTCTTTGCCTTCCCTTAATGTCACTATTAAGTGCAAAAAAGAAAAGAGGTCATGATTTAGCATCATAGGTAATAGATTTTCTAGGACAGTCTTGTTCTCAAATATTGTTCCATTTGTCACACCATTTTCCCCAATTTTGCCATTCTCTGAAAATTATCCCTGACATAAAGAATTGACATTATAGTTATGTGTATATAATGTGACCCTGTGCCCTAGCTACTGGTAATAGAACCGAGTACAGACCTCTGACTCACTGAAAGCCAATCTCTGCCAGTATACAAGAAGATTCCTCTTAAGAATTTGAACCAAATGTCAACAAAACTGAGAGAAAGAAGAAAAAAACAACATAACAGTAGCAAAAAAGAAAGGTGGCTGATAAGTCCAGTTTTTAAGTCCTGGAGCTTCCCTAAGTCCTGTTGCTCCTGAAGATTGGTTGCTCATGTTTTCCTTGAAATACAGCATTATTCTTCCAGCAAGTTCTTCTTTTACTGCTTAAGCCAATGTGTGTGGGTTTCTGTTACTTAAAACCTAGTCCCTCTGACTAATAAATATCTGTCCTTTGACATATGTCAAATCTGTTTTATCTGCATCTGCCCACAGGTAGAATGTAATGTCCATGGTATGCACTAATATAAGCTGATTAAGCACTTAAAGAGTAAAGAATTCCAATGTTCTCAGCTAAATGATGCCTGAACCATTTACTAGTTGTGGGATTCTGGACAATTTATTGACTGTTAAGGTTTCAATTTCCTTACCTGTATATTGGGGAGAATGGAAAATATAGGGACAATAAAATTCCAATCAAATGCCTAGCACTTAATAAGTTATTAATGACTATGGTTATTAATCAAAGGTTTTGAACAAGCAAAAAGGCAACTTTTAGGATTAACTACACTTTCCTCTGGGCCTTTTACTCTTTCTTATTATGTATTAGATTTATAGAGAGGAAGGAATATAACATAACATAACATAACATAACATAACATAACATAACAATTCAAGGTTATAATAGCCAGACAGTGAATATCCTTGGTCTTGAACTTGGAAGATAGATGTTCCTACAATATGCTAAGTCAGCTGCCTATATATCACCATTTTACAGGTAAAAGTGTTACTTAGAACTTAGCTGTACTTAAAGCTTATTAAGTAAATTAACAATGCTAGCATACTCTGAAATTCCTCCTGAAAAATTTTGTTTACTGCCAGGTGCTTGTGAAGAGTTTATAGGTTAGTAAATTCTGTAAATCTATCTTCAGCAGAGAAAAATTATCTAGCAGTGAAACATCTCTGGCAATGGAACAAGATGAATAAAACAGAAGCCAGAGATATCTCTTCTATCCTGATAAGAGAGAGTGATAAAAGTGAGAGAGAGAGGGAAAGTCAAGCGGATTATGCCAGCCTCTCAAATTGCAGTGGTACATTTAATCACAAACTTTCTTTTCTCAATACTTCCCTGTTTAACTCAATGCGGACTGATTTTCCTCTCATGCCCAAAGTTCGCCAATGACTTCTTACTTAGTGAAATGGCTTCTGCTCAATTCTCACACTTCTCAACTTCTGAAGCCCTTCACCATGTTGATTACACCCTCTTTTTTGGAACATAGAGTGATTTTCTTTTATAATTCTCTCAACCTCCTCTGGCTTCTTCATTGCATCTTCTTTCTCCACCTACCCCCTAAAAGTTGGCCTTCTCCAGTCTCCAACCCTATGCCGTTTTATTCTACTTCTCTCTATGTACTTGCCTTAGTAATCCTATCTATTAACCAGCTCATCAGATGGAAACCATTTTGCAATCACCCAAGGTTATATGCTGTGTCTTACATGCACCTGCATATTTCTGGTCTCCATGGCTTCACTCATATTATTTTACTGCTGGAATTTTTTTTAAGATTGTATTTATTTATTCAACAGAGAGAGAGAGAGCACAAGCCGGGGGAGCGGCAGGCAGAGGGAGAAGCAGGCTTCCTGCTGAGCAGGGAGCCCGATGCCAAGGCTGGATCCCAGGACCCTGGAATCCTGACCTGAGCTGAAGGCAGACACTTAACCAACTGAGCCACCCAGGCATCCCGCTGCTGGAATTTTTTGAGTTCAGTGAAAGTTGCCACCTTTCTGATAACACAATAAAAGGTGATCTTACCATCTACTGGATTCTCACAGTAATCACATTGTTCTCTTATTACCACTTATTAAATACTATCATTCCATGGTTTATAAGCACAGAATTATACTGATTTTAAACCATAATGATCATTTTTCAGATGAAGGAGAAAAAAAAAAAAAAAGTCCAGAGAAGTGAAGATACTTGCCACAGCTCATAAGTGGCAGAGGTCAGACCAAAATTTAGATACTGCCTTTTCCATTTTCCAGTAGACTGTTAGCCTCTTTAGGGTAAAGAATATATCTTATTCATCTTAAGGAACTACTACAGTGTTTCAAAAATGGTCAGTGTTTAAAAAGATATTTGCTGACCAAATTATTTAATGCATAAGGGACACATCAGTGACTCAGGGGGTCCTATGATTAAAAGAAACACATGTTTTAAGAGTAAAGCCTACTTCATGTTGAAATGTCAAGGAAAAGAACTGGTAAAAAGGTTGAAGTTGAAAAAAATTAAATAAACAAATAAGGAAGATCCCTGAGGAGGTGAAAGAGAAAGAATAGGGTTCAAAGGAAGAGACTGATTTCAAAAATGAAGAGAGAGATCTTTTGTCTTGACATTGAAGGGAAGAGTGTTAAATCCAGCCTCTGAGCAATTATACTTATGATTCTCTTCTCTTGAAAAGTACTTCAGAACATAAGTGTGTCACACCCACTCACAACACAAACACAGTCTGGCATTGGATCACTCCTGAGGAACATGTCCACAACCCCAGAATTCATCCATTAACAGGAAGGAAACTAGATTAACATGGCGATCCCATATCTGTGGGCCAGGAAAGAAAGCTGAAAAAGAGAAGTCGTTCAATAAAATAAGCACTTTTGAATGAATGGGGGAAAACATTAAGACTGGGTGATAAGTGCAAGACTGCCATATTCTGACTCAATTTAGAAAGTAAGAAAGAAGAACAAACACTGAATCATCACGTATTTAAAATAAAATTCAAAATATAAAAAAGAAGATGTACATTTCACATTGCATGCAATAAGTCATGACTTCAGATTTTCTTTCTCAATGAATTGGTAATTACTGCTATAAATGTAAAACATCCCCCGCCTGAGAACACAAAATATCCTTGGAAAACAGCGTCTATAAACCAGAGGCTTCTGGAAACTCAGTATCAAGAGTTCTGAAAGCTCTTCCTTCCTCTCAACAGCAGTACCTCTCCACTCAGGGAAATAAGGCCCAGTGGGGCCATTTTCAGCACTAGGCTGGCTGTCTGAAGCCAAGTCACCTCTTTCACACCGCGAGAATTCAGAATTCCCACAGTCCGCAACATGGCTAGCGCCAGACATTTCTTTGGCAGCTTTGGAGCAGAGCAGCTGGGATAAAAAGGTTCAGTGCTATACTCAGCGAGGAGTAGGGCTTGGCTGGCAGCTAACCCTGGCCCCAGAAACAAAGCTGTCCAGAGATTCAGGAAAGAGATCAAGTTGCCGAAACATCTTTTGAGAAAATAGTAGTGAGCTCCGCTGTGTGGGAAGGTTATACCTATCTCTGCTGAGCAGAGAGTGGTCATCATGGACAACAGGGCACAAGCAGCCCAAATACACAGGGAGAGCCCCACATTCATGCAAAAGTACTTCAATATCCCTTTGGGGGCCACAAAAAGTCCTATACCAATTATATTAATGATTAAAAAACTTGTGCCCCAGCAATATCCAAACATTCTCTTGAGTTGCATCTTCTTCCCTCTATCCATTGTAATTAAAATATTTTTAAAAATGTGTATAAATCATAATTTCTGAATTATTTTGCCCATATTGCTGAAAAGGATGTTCATGGATTCTCTGAAATAAAACAGTGCTGTCCTTTTTGCTCCACCTTGTTAAACATAGCCTATTTTCAATCACTGACAAAATATATGTGATGCATCCAAGCAAAAAAGTGTAAAGTTACTTGGAAGGGTGCAGTTTAACTTGTTTCCTAATTATTATCAAAATAATACATTCAGCTGGAAAAAAGGAATCTTAAAAAACAGGGTATTACAACAAAACACAGGAGTTTCTTACTCTATTTCACTCCTTCCCAAACACATTCTGGTTCTTTTCTCTGGAAACAAACCATTTATGTATGGTTTTAGTTCCTTGTGGTAGTTGCCTCCATAACTCTAAATAATATGAAAAGACTTTTATTCATAAATATCTCAACTTTGGAAAGCATCTATTGACTTCCTCCCATAAACACTGAGGAATCAACTCGCTTACTTTCCTCTTACTTAACCTACTTCTTCTTCCTCCCATTTTTTATCATCAAGCTCTCAAGAAACAAAGTATTTACTTTCCATCAGGCTCATGGAAGCCAATTAATAAGGTGGGAGAGTGAAATACCCTGCAACATAAGACTGTCCCTTAACCAGCCATCATTCTAGTAGCCTGGGTCACATGCAGAAAGATGTGAACCTGAAGTACAGGAGAAAGCCTGACCCCACAGACAGAGGTAAGGAAGTTTCTGAACATCTGAGCAAGGCCTGGGCCTTAGTAGCTCTTATATACATTGACTTTACAATGCAAAGCATTGCTCTGAGTGTCGACAAAGCCTTATAAGCCTGGGGCACACCACCAGCCTCAGAAGTAAGTTATTTCCAAATTATCCTTTAAGAGTGAATGAAAACAAAATTGTTTATATTTTTGTTCTGGTTGTGGCTATTTTATGGCAGATTGCATCCAAGGAAATCCACTCAAAATATTGTATAGATCTCAGTAAACATGACCAGGTCCTCTCCCAAATGAAACCATGCCTCTCATCCCATCCCAGAGAGCAAAGACCTGGGAGTGGGGGAAGGAGACCAGAAAGCTCACCTTAAGATAGAAACAAAGTATGAGAAGTAAACCAGGCACAGAGAGACAAGTACTACATGATTTCACTTATACGAGGAATCTAAAATAGTCAAATTTATAAAATCAAGGACTGGAATGGTGATTACCAGGGGCTGAGAGGAAAATGAACAGTTATTAATCCATAGTCAAGTTCAGAGTCAAGTGTGTGTTTAGCTCTATGATGAAGGGCCCCAACTTCTGCAATATAGCCATACCATCAAAGATAGTGATAATGAGAACTGACACAGATTTCAGTTCATTCTTGTGGGATCTAAGAGAATCCCTATAGGTTCCAGCCTATTCTTGTTCTTCCCTCTTTTACACCTGTCACTCCTTCTGGATTACTTGAACTTCAACTTCCCAGCAGCAGACTTGAAGACAATAGCCTTAATAGAGACTAATTAATCAGTTTCCATGACTGCATAATGTCAGATCTCTATAACAAAAAATCCTTGTAATTATAGAGGTATGTAATTAGATAAAGATTTAGATCTAGACACAGCTAAAGATATAAAGATAAATAGATATATAAGTAGATGTAGATATAGATGCAGATATAGATGTAGGTAAATAGACAAAGATATAGATACAGATTTCCTAGTGGTTCTGCTGCTCTGATTGATACAAAAAGCAAAAGACTATGCCATCTCATACATCCCTGGAATCCTGCAGTATTCAGGTATGTCTGTGATTCTGAAAATGAAGAATGTGAAAAAAGAGACTTGATCTGGGGTATCAATACCCATTTTGGTTTTCTCAAGACTATCAGAGATTCTCCAAACTCAGGGGAAGCACTCTAAACAGTATCCCTGGTCTGAGGGGCATTTACCTGAAAATACTATGTGGTACTATTACATCAAAAGGGAAAATGTGCAAATCATCTAGTATTAGGTTCACTGACATAGCTCCTACAGAGCCCAAAGGAATATCTTCCACACAGCATATATATAGGCAAGCTCAGCCATTGGACAGAAACTCTAGAAGGCTAAATGAGAAAATGCCATGCCTGTGCCTTCTTACACATAACTTAAGAAACAGGAGACGGGGATCCGCAGAGGAGACATTTTGAAGGACATCAAATTTTACAGTGACATGCCACCCTCAAGGGTTTGCAGCATTATTCCTTTTTATCTTTATTTTTCTTTTCTATAAGTGATCTACTAAGAGAAGATCTGTCATGATGGCAGATCAAAAGGTGTCAATCTTACTGAGTGTACGTATATCATTAACTCAATTATACAGATATGAAAAAAAAGCCTTATAGAAGTTCAGGAATGTGTCTAATTCATGTGCCTCTAGTTATATCTTATTCCAGAGTCCATGATCTTAATGTTTAAACTCTACTTTTTGTAGCCCTGACTTAAAAAATAACTTTGATAGCCACAATGGCAGATTGAGGATCCCCACTTGTCTGCTCCTCAATAAAAGCAGCAAAATGCTGGAAAGTTTGTCAAAATCAACCTTTACTTTACTTTAGAAGCTAATATAAGACTTATAACAATCTGAGGAGAATTTACTCAAGAAAAATGTCTAGGGGCACCTGGGTGGCTCAGTTGGTTAAGCATCTAACTCTTGGTTTCAGCTCAGGTCATGATCAGGGTTGAGATTCTCTCCCTCTCCCTCTGCCCCTCTTCCCACTCATGCTCACTCTCACTCTCTCTCAAATAAATAACTAAAATCTTTTTAAAAAATAAAAATTAATAAAAGTTAAAATTAAAAAAAAAAGAATAATGTCTGAACTTTGTGAGTTTTTTAACTTGGCCTACTCCCATCCTCCTTTCCCCAGCTCCAGCATAGCCTTGAAAACCAGCAGCCCTGATATCATGGTAGCTGTGAAAACCAGCAGTACTGCAGCCCCTGAAAAGGGACAAACTAAGAGCACCTCGAAGGGCACCATCTCTAATGCATTCTTCTCATCCGACATATCTCTTATCTTTGTTTTTTTTTTAATTTTTTATTGTTATGTTAATCACCATATATTATATCATTAGTTTTTTGATGTAGTGTTCCATGGTTCATTGTTTGTGTATAACACCCAGTGCTCCATGCAGAGCGTGCCCTCTTTAATACCCATCACCAGGCTAACCCATCCTCCCATCCCCCTCCCCTCTAGAACCCTCAGTCTGTTTTTCAGAGTCCATCATCCCTCATGAGGAATTCTCAATCTCAGGAAACAAACTGAGGGTTGCTGGAGTGATATCTCTCATCTTTGAAAAAGTCCCATTTGCAGGGCTTTGACATTACTCAGAGCTTGCTCAGGGAAAATCCCTATCTGAAGGGCATTTGTCTGAAACTATCAAATGCAGTTGATTAACACAACAACTGCCGAAGGCAGCAATGTCAGTTTAGTGAAAAAAAAAAATCCCAGCCTAAAATGTAAAAGGCAGATCTGGAGGAAGAAATGTCCAGAAGTGCCTTTGAAAAGTACTCCCATATTCGTGAATATCTAGAAGGCCATGTACATGTTCAGGCCTATCCAAAGCCTAGGAAAGCCCTGACAGGGCCCCAATTCCTTATCTCTGGTTGAACTTGAGGCAGCGCAAAAAGGAAATGAAGCCTAAGGCCGACCGGTGAATTGCCTTAGCCTCAACACACACACAGAGCTCCTTGGCAAACGGTGGAAGAACTACTGTTTCCAAGCATTTATGGAAACTTCAGATCAGTTGTTAGCTGACTACTGAGCCTGAGCTGTAGAGAATTCAGTGGTTGCACACTATAAGGAATATAGACTGTATAAGGTTCCCAAGGCTATAGTAATAAAGCACCAAAATCTGAATGTCTTAAAACAATATACATTCACTGTCTCATTGTTCTAGAGGCTAAAAGTCCAAAATCAAGATCTCAGCAGGGCCATATTCTCTCTGACAGCTCTAGTTAAGAATCCTTCCTGCTGGCCTCTAGCTTCTGGTAATTTCTGGCAATACTTAGCATTTCTTGATTTATAGATGCAAGACTCCAGTCACATGTTCTTTTTGCCCTGTGTATCTTCATAGTGCCTCTCCTCTGTGCCTGTCTCTGTGTCTAAATTTCCTTTTTTAAGAGGATACCAGTCATATTGGATTAGAGTCCACCCTAAAGACCTCATTTTAAATTGATTACCTTTGTAAGGACTTTATTTTCAAATAAGGTCACATTCTGAGGTATTAGGTGTTAGAACTTAAACATATCTTTTTTGAAGTACACAATTCAACCCATGATATAGATTTTATAGAATTAGTCCAGGAAAGTGATTAAACACACACACACACCAGCAGCAATAACAGCAACAAACTATGGGAACGGGGGATCTGATTTTCAGAGGTGCCACGTTATATTATCTAAAATGTCCTGTTTTGACAAAAACCTATATGACTCATGAAAGAAGCAAAAAAGTATGGCCATACACAGGAAAATAAGCAGTCAATAGAAAATCTCCCTGAAGTAGCCCAGATGTTGGACACATCAGACAAATATTTTAAATCAGCTTTCAAAAACATGTTCAAAGAAATAAAAGAAACTGAGTCTAAAAAATGAAAAGAAAGTATGACAATATCTCATCAAATAAAGGATATTAATAAGGAAATATAAAGTATTAAAAAACCAATAGAAATTCTGTAGTTGAAAAGTAAAATAAGTGAAATGAAAATGACAGAAAAAAGAATCAGTGCACTTGAAAATAGATCAGTTAGGTGCGCCTGGGTGGCTCAGTCCTTAAGCGTCTGCCTTTGGCTCAGGTCATGATCCCAGGGTCCTTGGATCGAGCCCCGCATCAGGATCCCTGCTCAACGGGAGGCCTGCTTCTCCCTCTCCCTCTCCTGCTGCTTGTGATCCCTCTCTCACTATGTCTCTCTCTGTCAAATAAATAAATAAAATATTTTTTAAAAAAAAGGAAAGAAAAGAAAAAAGAAAATAGATCAGTTAGGATTATATAACCTGAAGAGAAAAAAAATAATTTAAAAAATGAACAGAGCCTCAGAGACTTGTATGATACCAGTAAGCATACTAACATATGCATGTAATGGAAGTACTAGAAAGAATGAGGAGAAATGGGCAGAAAGAATATTTAAAGAAATAATGACTGAAAACTTCCCTAAATTGATGAAAAACAAATGAACCCCAAATAGAATATGCTGAGACATCTGCACCTAAGCACATCATAGTCAGCCTGTAGGAGGACATAGACAGAGAGAATCTTGAAAGCCTCAAGAGAAAAAAACAACTTATCATGAATAAGAAATTCTCAATAAGATTAATGCTAACTTTTCATCAGAAACTATGGAGGCCAGAGGCAGTGGGATGACATATTTAAAGTGCTGTGGGGGTTGAGGGGAAGACCACCAACCAAGAATTCTACATCCGGCAAAACTATTCTGCAGAATTACGAAAAAAATTAAGATATTGACTGTAAACAAAAGCTAAAAGAATTCACAACCATCACTTCTGTCCTAATGGAAGGCTTTCAGTCTAAAATGAGAAGACACTAGAGGGTAACTAAAACTCACATGAAGAAATAGAGTATCCGTCAGGTAACTATACAGATAAACATAAAACACAGTACAAATGAAATTTTGTAGGTTTTTTTTCTCCTATCTGATTTAAAAGACAACTATATAAAGCAATTAATATAAACCTGTATTGATAGTCTTATAATGTATAAAGATGTAATTTGTATAACAATAATACCACATAAGAGAAGGAAGGGAATGGAGCTGTATTAAAGCAAAGTTTCTGTATACTATTGAAATTAAGCTAATATTAATCTAAGGTAGATTACATTTTTTAGAAAGATTTTATTTATTTATTTGAGAGAGAGCAAGAGAGAGCACAGGCAGGCAGAGGGAGAAACAGGCTCCACACTGAGCAGAGAGCCCGATGCAGGGCTCAATCTCGGGACCCTAGGATCAGGACCTCAGCCAAAGGCAGACACTTAACCGACTGAGCCACCCAGGCGCCCCTAAGCTAGATCACTTTAAATTAGGATGCTAGTTATCATACCCAAGGCAACCACTAAGAAAGTAACTTTAAGAAAAAAGAGGCACAGTGTGACCCTGGTGTCTGAGCAAGGGTGGAATAGGGGAAGCTGACCTTGCAGTTTCCTCTGTCCTCTTCCCTTGAAGCCAGCTTGAGCTGCATCTCCTCTAATGGTCCAGTGAATGGAGGCTAGGCCAGGGAGCCCAGGAAAGCAGCAATGGAGCAGAGACCACAGAAGAGGTCGTAGGGTAGTGTGTATTCAGCTCCTGGGCATCCGCGTGTCGCAGCCCACCACAGATCCTCCAAGCACACAGCTCTGGCTCTTTCCCAGCACCAGGGACCTCTGCAGGGCATTGACCCAGAGGATGGTAGAGACCCACCAGATGTGCTACACACACATACGGGTGCCTGGTGAAATATTTAAAAATACAAAAGGGAATTTAAGTGGTACACTGGAAAGTATCTATTTAACACCATAGAAGGAAGTAATGGAGGAACAGGGATAAAAAAGGCATACAGAAAACAAACAACAAATGGCAGGTATAAATCCTACCTTATCAGTAGTCCATTGAATGTAAATATTTAAATGCTCTGATCCAAACTGCAGAAACAAGTAGGATGGATTAATTTTAAAAAAAACCCATGATCCAATTATATGCAGTTTATAAAAGATCCCTTAAATTTAAAAAAATAGGTTAAAAATAAAAAGATAGAAAAAAACATGTAATACAAATAGTACCCAAAAAGAGATGGAGAAGCTATACCAGTAAAAGACAAAACAGACTTTAAGGAAAACTTGCCACTAGATAGGAGAGACATTTTATAATGATGAAAGGATCGACTTAGCAGAAACAAATAATTACAAGCTATAAACACCCAGCAATCGAGTCCCAAATATATGAAACTAAAATTGACAAGATTGGAGGTAGAAACAGAAAACTCAACAACAGTTGTAGAGTTCAATACTCTGCTTTCAAAAATTGATAGAAAAACTAGAAAGAAAATCAGCAAGAATATATACAGCTTAAAAAATATCATCAACCCATTTGACCTAACACCCATTAACAGCAGAATATAAATTCTTTTCAACCACACTTGGAACATTCTCCAGGATAGAGCATATGTTAAGCCATGAAATAAGTTAATTAATTAGTTAACTAATTAATTAAAAAGGATTTAAGTCATACAAATGGGGTTAAATTAGAAATCAAAAACAGAAAGAAGCTACAGTAATCAAGACTGTGTGGTACTGGCAAAAGAATAGACAAATAGATCAAAGAAGCAGAATGGAGTCCAGAAATAGACCCACACAAATACAATCAACTGAGATTTGACAAAGAAACAAGAGCAATTCAATAGAGAAAATAGAATCTTTTCAAAAATAGGGTTGGAACAACTAGATATCCAAATGAAAAAAAAAAAAAGAATCCAGACAGACTATACACCTTTCACAAAAATTAACTTCAGGAGAAAATATTTGCAAAACACACATCCAATAAGGAACTTGTATCTAA
Source organism: Phoca vitulina (assembly GCF_004348235.1). NCBI lineage: Eukaryota > Metazoa > Chordata > Mammalia > Carnivora > Phocidae > Phoca > Phoca vitulina. The sequence goes on from NW_022589728.1 coordinate 34,061,080, forward strand.
AATATACAAAGAACTGGGGTGCCTGGGTGGCTCAGCCGTGAAGTGTCTGCCTTCGGCTCAGGTCATGATCTTAGGGTCCTGGGATTGAGCCCCGCATCTGGCTCTCTGCTCAGCGGAAAGCTTGCTTCTCCCTCTCCCACTCCCCCTGCTTGTGTTCCCTCTCTCGCTGTGTCTCTCTCTGTCAAATAAATAAATAAAATCTTTAAAATATATATATATACAAAGAACTCTTTAAACTCATCAATAAGAAAACAATCAACCCAATTAAAAAATAAGAAAAGAACTGATTAGATATCTTATCAAATAAGATATACACATGGCAAATAAGCATATGAAAAGATGCTTCACATCATATGTGATTTGGGAATTGCAAATTAAAACAACACTACATACCTCTTAGAATGGTGAAAATCCAGAGCACTGACAATACCAAACGCTGGTAAGGATATGGGGCAAGAGGAACTCTCATTCACTGCTGGTGAGAATGCAAAAAATGGTACAGCCCCATTGGAAGACAGTTTGACAGCTTGACAGTTTCTTAAAAAACTAAACATTGGTCTACCATATGATCCAAAAATTGAATTCCTTGGTATTTACCCAAATGAGTTGAAATCTTACCTCACACAAAAACCTATACACGAAGGTTTAGTCATAACTTACTATAACTTGGAAGCTACCAAAATATCCTTCAATAGGTGAAGGAATAAACAAACTATAGTATATTAATACAGTGGAATATTATCTTGTGATTAAAAGAAATAAGACATGAAGAAGCCTTAAGTGAATATTACTAAGTGAAAGAAGCCTGCCTAAAAAGACTACATATTGCATGATTCCAACTATATGACTGCTGAGAAATGAACTAAGCTGCTCCACGGTATGGCTGCCTTAGCATCCATTTTGTTTGGCCAAGTGGCCTTCAGGGGCCTTAAACTGACATTAGCTCCTCATGGAAGCACATGCCCCAGATAACAGCCTGCAGAGTCACAAGTAAATGTAAGTTCCTGAAACAGCTTCCCCAATAGCCCTTGTGATAAAGTCTCCCCTGCCTGTCAGGGCCCTCCCCTTGTGTACCCCTGAGATGAGACACAGTGTATCTTATCAAAACCCTGCTGTTTGGGTGTGAATTGACCAATCTGACTATAATCTGGGAACCCCAAAGTACTCCACCTCTGGACCTTAATATAAACATGTGCCCTAGATCCTGGCACTCTCCGCCTGTACTCTGCCTTGACCACTCCATGTGGCCCCTCAAGGTATGCTGTGCACTTCCTCCATGACCTATGAGTAATGCATTTCTCTATTTGAATTCCCTTGTGGTCTTTAGTTGAACCAGGGCCCACCATTTGACACTCTGGGACTATACTTAACAAATGCTAATTTTACAAAGTCACAACAAAGATCCTGGAAAAGACAAAATTACTGAGACAGTGAAAAGAAAAGTGTCTTCCAGGAATTTGGAAGGAGAAGGCTGTAGCATGGGATATTTTAGAGGAGTAAAACTATTTGTATGACACTGTAATGATAGATGTATTTGTAAAAACCCATAGGATACCTGAAACTAATGTAACATTGTATGTCAACTATACTTCAGTTAAAAAAACAAAAGCCAAAAAACATAGGACATACAACACAAAGTGAACCCTAATATAAACTATGGCCCTTAGTTAATAATAATGCATCAATATTGGTTCATTAAGTGTAACAAATGTATCACACTAATACAAGATGTTAATAATAGGGGAAACTGTGTAGGAAGGGTGAGGAGGTGATAGGTAGAGGAGGTATATGGGAACAGTACTTTCAGCTCAATTTTCTGTAAACCTAAAACTGCTATAAAAAATAAACTGTATTTCTCTTCTCCTGCTGGGTTTAGGCTTTATTTGCTGTTCTTTCTCCAGCTCCTTTAGGTGTAGGGTTAGGTTGTGCATTTGAGACCTTTCTTGTTTCTTGAGAAAGTCTTATATTGTTATATACTTTCCTCTTGGGACTGCCTTTGCTGCATCCCAAAGATTTTGAAGGGTTGTGTTTTCATTTTCATTTCTTTCCATGAATTCTTTAATTCTTCTTTAATTTTCTGGTTGACCCATTCATTCTTTAGTAGGATGCTCTTTAGCCTCTATGTATTTGAGTTCTTTCTGACTTTTCTCTTGTGATTGAGTTCTAGCAGGAGAAGAGAAATAATAAAGATCAGAGCAGAAAGCAATGAAATAGAAACCAAAAGAACAGTAGAACAGATCAACAAAACTAGGAGCTGGTTCTTTGAAAAAATTAATAAGATTGATAAACCCCTGGCCAGACTTATCAAAAAGAAAAGAGAAAGGACCCAAATAAATAAAATCATGAATGAAAGAGGAGAGATCACAACCAACACCAAAGAAATACAAACAGTTATAAGAACATATTATGAGCAACTATATGCCAGCAAATTAGATAATCTGGAAGAAATGGATGCATTCCTAGAGATGTATAAACTACCAAAACTGAACCAGGAAGAAATAGAAAACCTGAACAGACCTATAACCACTAAGGAAATTGAAGCAGTCATCAAAAATCTCCCAACAGACAAGAGCCCAGGGCCAGATGGCTTCCCAGGGGAATTCTACCAAACATTTAAAGAAGAATTAATACCTATTCTTCTGAAACTGTTCCAAAAAATGGAAGGAAATGGAAGGAAAACTTCTAAATTCATTTAATGAGGCCACCATTACCTTGATCTCAAACCCAGACAAAGACCCATTAAAAAGGAGAATTACAGACCAATATCCCTGATGAACATGGATGCAAAAATTCTCAGCAAAATACTAGCCAATAGGATCCAACAGTACATTAAAAGGATTATTCACCACGACCAAGTGGGATTTATCCCTGGGCTGCAAGGTTGGTTCAACATCCGCAAATCAATTAATGTGACACAATACATTAATAAAAGAAAGAACAAGAACCATATGATCCTCTCAATAGATGCAGAAAAAGCACTTGACAAATTACAGCATCCTTTCTTGATCAAAACTCTTCAGAGTATAAGGATAGAGGGTACATACTTCAATATCATAAAAGCCATCTATGAAAAACCCACAGTGAATATCATTCTCAATGGGGAAAAACTGAGAGCTTTCCCCCTAAGGTCAGGAACACGGCAGGGATGTCCACTATCACCACTGCTATTCAATATAGTACTAGAAGTCCTAGCCACAGCAATCAGGCACCAAAAAGAAATAAAAGGCATCCAAATCAGCAAAGAAGAAGTTAAACTCTCACTCTTTGCAGATGATATGATACTTTATGTGGAAAACCCAAAGACTCCACCCCAAAACTGCTAGAACTCATACAGGTATTCAGTAAAGTGGCAGGATATAAAGTCAATGCACAGAAATCAGTGGCATTCCTATACACCACCACCAAGACAGAAGAAAGAGAAATTAAGGAGTCGATCCCATTTACAATTGCACCCAAAACCATAAGATACCTAGGAATAAATCTAACCAAAGAGGCAAAGGATCTGTACTCAGAAAACTATAAAATACTCATGAAAGAAATTGAGGAAGACACAAAGAAAGGGAAAAATGTTCCATGCTTATGGATTGGAAGAACAAATATTGTGAAGATGTCAATGCTACCTAGAGCAATCTACACATTCAATGCAATCCCTATCAAAATACCATCCACTTTTTTCAGAGAAATGGAACAAATAATCCTAAAATTTGTATGGAACCAGAAAAGACCCCGAATAGCCAGAGGAATGTTGAAAAAGAAAAGCAAAGCTGGTAGCATCACAATTCCGGACTTCAAGCTCTATTACAAAGCTGTCATCATCAAGAGAGTATGGGACTGGCACAAAAACAGACACATAGATCAATGGAACAGAATAGAGAGCCCAGAAATGGACCCTCAACTCTATGGTCAACCAATCTTTGACAAAGCAGGAAAGAATGTCCAATGGAAAAAAGACAGTCTCTTCAACAAATGGTGTTGGGAAAATTGGACAGCCACATGCAGAAGAATGAAACTGGACCATTTCCTTACACCACACACAAAAATAGAGTCCAAATGGTTGAAAGACCTCAATGTGAGGCAGGAGTCCATCAAAATCCTAAAGGAGAACACAGGCAGCAACCTCTTAGACCTCAGCTGCAGCAACTTCTTCCTAGAAACATCGCTAGAAGCAAGGGAAGCAAGGGCAAAAATGAACTATTGGGACTTCATCAAGATAAAAAGCTCTTGCACAGCAAAAGAAACAGTCAACAAAACCAAAAGACAACCGACAGAATGGGAGAAGATATTTGCAAATGACATATCAGATAAAGGGCTAGTATCTAAAATCTATAAAGAACTTACCAAACTCAACACCCAAAGAACAAAGAATCGAATCAAGAAATGGGCAGAAGACATGAACAGACATTTTTCCAAAGAAGACATCCAAATGGCCAACAGACACATGAAAAAGTGCTCAACATCACTCGGCATCAGGGAAATCCAAATCAAAACCTCAATGAGATACCACCTCACACCAGTCAGAATGGCTAAAACTAACAAGTCAGGAAACGACAGATGTTGGCGGGGATGCGGAGAAAGGGGAACCCTCCTAAACTGTTGGTGGGAATGCAAGCTGGTGCAGCCACTCTGGAAAACAGTATGGAGGTTCCTCAAAAAGTTGAAAATAGAGCTACCCTACGACCCAGCATTTGCACTACTGGTTATTTACCCCAAAGATACAAATGTAGGGATCCAAAGGGGTAGGTGCACCCTGATGTTTATAGCAGCAATGTCCACAATAGCCAAACTGTGGAAAGAGCCAAGATGTCCATCCACAGATGAATGGATAAAGAAGATATGGTGTATATATATACAATAGAATATTATGCAGCCATCAAAAGGAATGAAATCTTGTCATTTGCAATGACGTGGATGGAACTGGAGGGGTTATGCTGAGTGAAATAAGTCAATCAGAGAAAGACAATCATCATATGATCTCACTGATATGAGGAATTCTTGATCTCAGGAAACAAACTGAGGGTTGCTGGAGTGGTGGGGGGTGGGAGGGATGGGGTGGCTGGGTGATAGACATTGGGGAGGGTATGTGCTATGGTGAGTGCTGTGAATTGTGTAAGACTGTTGAATCACAGACCTGTACCTCTGAAACAAATAATACATTATATGTTAAAAAAAAAAAAAAAGAAGATAGTAGGAATGGAAAAATGAAGGGGGGGAAATCAGAGGGGAAGATGAACCATGAGAGACTATGGACTCTGAGAAATAAACTGAAGGGAGGGGAGTAGGGGATGGGTTAGCCTGGTGATGGACACGTAAAGACACGTAAAGAGGACAAGTACTGAATGGAGCACGTACTGAATGGAGCACTGGGTGTTATGTGCAAACAATGAGTCATGGAACACTACATCAAAAACTAATGATGTAATGTATTGTGATTAACATAACATAATAAAATAAAAAAATAAACTATATTAATTAAAAATAAAGTATGGCAAAATCGCTGGATAGAAGATCAATATACAAAAATCAGTTGTATTTCTATATATGAACGAAATTAAGAATATAATTTCAATCTTAAAAAAAAAAAGAATATAATTTCATTCACCATAGCACTAAAAAGAACAAAATATTTAAGAATAAACTTTATAAAAGTGCAAAACATACACTGAAAACTGTAAAATTTTGCTGAAGTAAATTAAAGAAGACCTAAATAAATAGAGAGAGGCATTTTGTATTTAGAATTAGAAGAGTCAATATTGTTAAGATGGCAATTCTCTCCCAAATTGATCTATAGTTTCAACAAAATTCCTATCAAAATTCTGTAATGATAGAGATGCTAATAATCACTACAATGATAACCATATTACAATATTTAAATGTATCAAATTAACATGTTGCATACCTTAAATTTACACAATATCATATGTCAAATATATATCAATAAAAAAAAAACTGCTGGTGGGCTTTTTTTTTTTTCCAGAACTTGACAAACAGGGGCACCTGGGTGGCTCTGTCAGTTAAGCTTCCCACTCTTGGTTTCAACTCAAGTCATGATCTCATGGATCATGGGATCAAGCCCCAGCACTGGCTCTGCACTCAGCTGGGAGTCTGCTCAAGATTCTCTCTCTCTCCCACCCCACCCCCAAGTAAATAAATAAATAAATCCTTAAAAAAAAAGAAATTGACAAATCCTAAAATTTGTATGAAAAGGCAAAACACTTAAAATAGTCAAAGTAATTTTGAAAAATAAGAACCAAGTTGGAGGACTTTCACTTCCTAATCTCAAAGCTTATTATAAAAAATAGAATAATCAAGATAGTCCGGTACTGGTATATAGACATATAATTATACAAATTATAATAACAGAATTGAGAGCCCCAAAATAAAGCTTTTTATTTTATTTTATTTTTTTTTAAGATTTTTTTATTTATTCATTCGAGACACAGAGATACAGAGAGAGAGAGAGAGAACATGAGCAGGGGGAGAAGCAGAGGGAGGGGGAGAAGCAGGCTCCCTGCTGAGCAGGGAGCCCGATTCGGGGCTCAATCCCAGGACCCTGGGATCATGACCTGAGTGAAAGACAGATGCTTAACCATCTGAGCCCCCCAGGCGCCCCAAAAGCTTTTCATTTTAGTCAACTGATTTTTTTTTTTACAAAGGTGCCAAAGCAGTTCATTGAGTGAAAGGATAGTCTGTTCAACAAATGGTTCTGGGACCATTAGATATCCACATACAAAAAGATTGACTTAGACCTTCATCTCAGACCATACACAAAAATAAACTCAAAATGGACCATATATTTGAATGTAGGAATTAAAATAATAAAACATTTAGAAGAATATATAGAAGTAAATCTTCAAGACCTTGTGTTAGACAATGACCAAAAGCATGGTTCATAAAAGAAAAAATTGTGAAAATGGACCTCACCAGAGATTAAACCTTTTGTACTTCAAAGGCACCATTAACGAAATGAAAAGACAAGCAATAGAGAGCAAGCAAATATTTTCAAAACACATACCCAATAAGGACTTGCACCCAGAATTTACAAAGAATGTTTGCAACTCAATAAGAAGGTAGTCCATCAAAACTGAACAGACATGTGGACAGACATTTACAAAAGAAGATCCATGAATGGTTAATGTAAAAATGGCACAAAGATACTCGATAATATTAATTATTAAGGAAATGCAAATTAAAATCACAATGAGATCAATTCACACCTATTGGAATGGCTATAATAAATCAGGCAGGCAGTTACAAGCATTGGCAAGGATGTAGATAAACAGGAACCCTCCTACATTGCTGATGAAAATGTAAAATAATGTATTCATTTTGGAAAACAGTTTGGTCATTTCTCAAAATGTTAAACATTAAACTACCATTTCACCCAGGAATTCTACTCCTAAACCCAAGAGAAATGAAAATATATATCTGCACAAGGACTTGCACAAAAATGTTTATAGCAACATCATTTATAATAACCAAAACTTGGAAACAATTTAAGTGTCCATCAACTGGTATGTAGGGAAAAAATGTGGTGCATCCATACAATGAAATACTATTTACCAACAAAGAGGACAACCTACCAACACATGGTCCATCATGGATGGGCCTCAAAAACATTATGCAAAATGAAATACTAAGCCAAAAATCTACATATCATATGACTCTGTTTATATGAAATGTCTAGAAAAGACAAATTTAAAGAGATATAGAGTAGATTAGTGCTTTTCTGGGGCTAAGGACAGGAGAAAGAATGAACTGTAAATAAGCATGAGGGATCTTATTGGAGGAAAGGAACATGTTCTATAACTGTTTTATGGGAATGGTAATACTATTTGGTAAATTGGCTAAAAGCCATTGAATTGTACACTTGAAATGGATGAATTTGATAATATGTAAAACATACCTCAATAAAATTTAAAAAAAAAACAAAGTGGGGCACCTGGGTGGCTCAGTCGTTAAGCGTCTGCCTTCGGCTCAGGTCATGATCCCAGGGTCCTGGGATCGAGCCCCGCATTGGGCTCCCTGCTCAGCGGGAAGCCTGCTTCTCCCTCTCCCACTCCCCCTGCTTGTGTTCCCTCTCTCGCTGTGTCTCTCTCTGTCATATAAATAAATAAAATCTTTAAAAAAAAAACGAAGTATAGTAACATGATATGTGAAGGATTAGTTGGTATTTTCCCTTATCCCTCCTGGCTTCCTATTGATCCTCTCAAATATAACTACGTGCAGAAAAAAGTATGTATTTCTTCAAGTGATTTCAAAGATGAAGAGGAAAAAATGGATGCCAAATTCTTCATTTCTAAGCTTCAAAGACCCTTTCCAGACAGAAAATATTTTAAAGGAGAAAAAGTGATCTGAACAAGCCCCCATTAGATAAGGAATCTTCTGAGCAGAAAGGAGGAGACCTCAGAGGGGGAAAAGAGAGTTATACACACTGTAGTAGACATGTCTCTTGTAAGGTGACCAGCTCCAGGACTTTGTGTTTTCATACTGAAAGTCCTGCATCCTGGAAACTCTTTCATTCTCAAATATGGAGATTTGGTCACCCTACTTTTAGTTCATACCTTCTGAGTCATATCCTGGGGGCTTGGTGCAGGGCTGTTGGTGGGAAACCAAGAATAAAAGAAACATGCGTCCTGGTTTCTACTTGGGATTTCTGAAAGACAGGAGCCTAATGCACCCTCAAGGAGATAGGAAAGGGTGGGGAACTAGACATGGTAATGTGACATACTTAGGAGTGAAAAGAGACCTACACACCATCCCAGGACACCTATGGTACCTGTCGGGTGGAGAAGGGGGTCAAAAAGTCCCTTTGGGCCCCACATGTGGCATGGAAGCTAACTCATGGTTATCTTTGTGGATGTCCAAAATTGGGATGAAGAGAGGCATATCCAACAGAGCCTATGTGGACCATCCTCAAAAGAGAAGTGGTAAGAATGGGCTCAAGGAATTGCCAGGGCTATGAAGCAGAGTAGATGCCAAGATAAGGCCACATTCTACCCAGGTTGCTGTTTGAGAAAGCATCATTCTTCGCTTTTGCCATGAATCTGATAGGATAAATTATATAGAAAGTAAGGGTCCACTTTGGGAGTGAACAAATCAAGACCTGGATGAGATCAGGCCTCTCACACACCACCCACGGTGCCAGATGCATAAGCCCCTAAAATTGAAAAATCCACCCAGGGAAAAGTATAGCAAAAAAGACTGAATTGGCAGCGGGGGGCGGGGCTCCTGAATATAATATAAATTTCAAAATTAAATACTGAAAAATAACTGAATTTATTTATTTTTTTTTTTTTTTTAAGATTTTATTTATTTATTTGACAGAGAGAGAGACAGCGAGAGCAGGAACACAAGCAGGGGGAGTGGGAGAGGGAGAAGCAGGCTTCCCGCCGAGCAGGGAGCCCGATGTGGGACTCGATCCCAGGACCCTGGGATCATGACCTGAGCCGAAGGCAGACGCTTAACGACTGAGCCACCCAGGCGCCCTAACTGAATTTATTTTTACCTCGAAATGACTAAACTAAGATTTCTGCCTCAGGTAAAATAAGAACTTTGAGACAAAAATCAAAGTGAATTATATAGACAATAAAGGAATGGACATATGAGGAACTTCTAAAGCAAGAACTCTGCCTTCCACTGAGGTTCTCAAACTTTAACTTTCAGAGAACGTGGCAGAACAGTTGGCCTGTAATTTGCATGAAGATAAGTGCTGACAGTCATTGAATCCCTGTGTATCATTTGCAAATAAATCTAAAAGTGCCAACACCATCACTAGTAATGAAGTACCAGAGAGTGAGACGCACTGGGAAACAGCTTATTGCATGTACAAGAAGATTTAATGAGGAGACCTGGGTACTCATTATATACTCATTTTAATAATTTACAGACTGGGAACAAAGGTTTACTTCTACAAACAGTGATTTTAAAATTAGAGATCTTTCAACAATCTTGCCCCTGAACTTTGGATTCTGGCTAAGTAATGTCTGTTCAGGTTTTCAGATTAATATGGGCAGAGAAACATTGTTTCAATGCATATATTCTAAGTTTTCTTGAATTTAGGGAAAACTGGAAAACGTGTTCTGTTTTGTTTCTCTTATTAATATACCATCTAAGCGACCATTCTTATGCAAGGAAATGGTATAGGCTTGCTTTCAATATGTTTTACTCAGCATTAAGCATGTTTTCTGATCCTGTTCAGTTTAAAACACTTAAACATACCAAATTATGTTACTTAATCCTATCTTGTTTCTCAGACACTGACAGAGTTACATCATTTAGCCAGTAGGTATAACATTAAAATACATGGTATTTTTGTACACGTGAGTGGAAAAATATTGGCAAATAATCCAATGTAATTATCATTTGTGATCTCATATTTTGGCTTGGACCAAAAATCCACAACTGTGACATAATGACATGTACTTCAAACAAGGATTGTATTTCTACAGAAAAAAATTGGGGGATAATTATTTGAAACTAAAAATTTTAAAAATGTTTCCACTACTGGCTCTGTTGTGTTACATGTTGGCAAAATCACCCACAAAATGCATAAGGAAAAAAATGTCTGCCACAAAAATACATAAATACTAAGAAAAATATCAATATTCTTTATGAAAAATATATCACATTACACTGATAATGTAAGAAAGATAGAAACATGGATAATGAGAAGACTAAATAAAGAAAAACACTGAGAGGAAAGAAAGAGTTGGAGAGAATGAAATAGAGAAGAAAGGATGGGGGAAGAAAGAAGATCTAATTTATCCTTTTGCTATTCATTAAATTGTACTATTCAAATCTCAAGAGTTCTTTCAAAGTAGAAGTTTTTATATTGATCTATAGTAATGTTTTAAGGGAAATGAATTTATAAAGACCACCTTTTGTATAAAATAAATACAATTTGTCCAGATCATATGAGGTGGTACTTACAATTAGACTTATAAAGGCAAAGATGGTAAATGGAAAGGGGAAATAACAAACTAGTAAATGCACTTTTCAATTTTGAAATTGGTCTTGAAAGTTTTCACTGCATTGAAAAAATGGGACAATGTCCAGTTTGGCTTCAAGATCATCCTCCTCTAAGTCTTTGGTATAACCATATTGGGTATAATTATATTTTATTGTATGAGTTAGGACTACATATAAATCAACTTATAAGAAATCTGGGTGGCCTTTAAAAATATAGTCATCTTTTTTCTTGCATCAGAGGAAAACTGAGGTAGATATCAGTTCTGTGGCTTACCTCCATTAAGGTTCCTAACAGTCACAAGATGGCTTCTAGAGCGTTGGCAAAACACCTGCAACCAGGGCAACAGGAAGAGGAGAATGGCAGTGCTGCCTCGCATGTTTCTTTTGCCAGAGAATCAAGAAAATTTATGAAAATTCTCCAGATCCATGGGTAGGAAAAACTGTTGGGTCAGCCAGCCAACAGTTGTCAGCAATAGTTTTTTAAGATCTGTTTTTAATTCTTTGTCCTAAGATCCTAATTATGAAGTAAATCAAGTTCAAGAGCTCCATAATAAATTATAAGAAGTTTATTTCAAAAGAACTAAATATTCAAGGAAGTAGGTTAACCTTTAGGTTCCTACTTTGTAGTGTACCCAAAATGCCAATCATACCTAGTGTTGCAAACCTCTTTCTAGGAGAACTTGCTTTCCTTCAACATCTGTGTCTACCAGGAAAATATCTACTGGCAAAATAAACAGTGTTAAATTCCAACCAACTCACCTAGAAAATTAAATCAATTTCCTTGCTGATTAACAATGTTATTAGAAGATCAAAACCCAGTATTTCATATGAATATACCAAGTTCTACCAGAAATCCCTTTACAGAAAAGAATACTGAAATATATTTTTTTTCTGGACCAAAGTAGCATCATTTTTTAAGTGGAGAATAGTGCCAAAGTGTGGCTCCCTAAGTATTTTGAATATTTATCCTCTAGTTTTATTTCATTTCTTTTTCGTGTTTTACAACATTTCCACATGACTAGCATTCTAGAAGATATCTCAGCATTGCAATCATTTTTCTTCTTCTCCACTGGCTTCACATACAGATTTCTCAGGGAGAAAGTTCACAAAAATAGATTTAGAAATGTTGGAACCTATCTTCCAGGCCTAACAAGAAAGGAGCAAAGCAATTGGATCATATTAATGCTTCTTCTAGGAAATTATTAGACAAGTTAGGTAAAACGAATTAATGAACAATATTAGAGATTCTCGAGTTGTCTATAGATGAATCTTCAGGCCTCTCTCTATGACTGTCTCTGTTTCTGGCTGAATATTCTGATGGAGGCAGAGCCTGGCCAATGAGGCCTTGTTCTTCACCTTTGAGGTGTTTTGTAGAAAGAGTGATTCCACTGAATTCAGGGAAATCCATGGGCCTCACAGGGCTGTATGCTCACACCATGTTTATGATTACCTCGATTTTTAAAGTATAGCTCATATTGAAAAAGTCATGAGTTTGTTCTGGCCTCTAGAGACAGGCAAAGGCAGAATAGTTTTTATGGCTCTGTGTCTGTGGCCAGGGAAGGTCACACACATAAACTAGGAAACTATTTTTGATAACTTGGACTTGGAAAGACCAGCTGAGCTCTCTGTAAGCTATTTAAAACCTGCTCTGGATTCTCAGGCAGCACCAGATCTTCTGATTACATGTTTACAAGCCAGTCCTTAAAGATCTGTGTGTCTCTTCACTCCACAGCCAGGACACCTAATGCTATTCACCTTTAAAGTGAAATCCAGATACTAATGGAATAATCTCCATAAATATCTGTGCATGTAGATGAGTGCAATTAATCCTATTTTAGAGACCAGCCAATAAGCTCTTTGTCTAGTGTCATCAGGAGGATCCACATTAAATCTGAGTTCAAATCTTTCATTTTTCCAACTTAGTCAAAATGCTCAGCATAAACTTGATGTCCTGGAAATAGTCTTTGAAGAAATATAAGATACATCCTGAGGAGCATGAGAAGGCAGTGGTTAAGTTCATATACTCCAGAACCAGACTGGCTATGACCCTTGGCAGTTTCCTTGCTCTCCCTGTGCCTTAGTTTCCCCATTTTAAAATGGGGCTGATAGTAATAAGCACAGAATAGATTTGCTGTTAGTACAGAATGAGTTTAGTGTTTGTAAAATGGTGAGAACAACTCTCTGGAACATTGTGAATACATCACAAGTATTAGCCATCATTAGCACAAAGCAAGAGATTGTGTTCTCCAAAATTACTTATTTCCCAAAAATAATTCAAATACATTTCTCTCTGAACAAAGAAAATTGGCGTTGCTCTTCTGTGATACCAATGATCTATTTCTTTTATCTTGCTCTGGAATAAAGGTGTCCCTATCAATTGTGAAATAGGGGGTGTAAAGATTTGTAACTGCAAATATCGCAAAAGTCTGTAAGTAACTTTTATTTCTCCACAACTGAAATTAATTTTATTCTAAAGCCCTAATTCGCTTCTTTGGTGAAAAGTTCATTCTTGCCAATTCACGGTAACTTAATCACTTTCAGTTTAAAACTCAATCTCTTATGACTCTCAACTCTCTCTTCTCCTTTGCCCCCTTATACCCTTGTGTAAAGTTTTTTTTTTTAAAGATTTAAAAGGGGGCAGGTAGGGGCAGAGGGAGAGGGTGAGAGAATCTCAAGCAAACTTCACGCCGATCGCAGAGCCCGACGCAGGGTTCAATCCCATGGCCCCAAGATCATGACCTGATATGAAACCAAGAGTTGGATGCTCACCCAACTGTGCCCCCCAAGGCTCCCACCCCTGTGTAAAATTTTTGAGATTTTATAAGCTCCTGAGAGATTTGTCTTGTGCCTGTGGGAGAGGAAGGGTGTTCTGAGCTCTCTTAGGTATGACTGCAGTTAGGGTAAAGCTTGGGCTACTTGACCTTGGGCATTACCTCTATCTCCACTGTCTCCCATATTGTCCTCAGCTGGTGTAACATGGAGTCTGTTGCCTTAGCATGGCTAGTCCACCCTGCAGACCCTACTCCAGGCTCCATCACCTTAGCCCTGGGCTCCTTTCTCAGATCTTAGTTCCTAAACAAAAAGATTTGGGCATGGGGGTGAACTAGCTCATGCTCTTTTTCGCTCAAACATGCCACACCACCATTGCTATCAAAGCCACCTCTTGGTGCTAGACGACATTAGTCATCTACTTCTGCATAACTTATTACCCCAACACTTAGTGGTTTAAAACAACAAATATGTATTATCTCACTTTCTGTTGGTCAGGAATTCAAGAGCAACTTAGCTGGGTGGTTGTTGGTCAGGGTCTCTCATGAAGCTGCCATCAAGATGTCAGTAGGGCTGCAGTTATCTGAAAGTTTGGCTGGGGCTAGCAGACTCACTTCCAAGGTCACTCATGTCACTGTTGGCAGCAGCCCTCAGTCCTCACTGGCTATCGGCCAAAGACTTCTGTTCCTCACCATGTAGGCTTCTCCATAGAGATTCTGAAGATTCCTCAGGACGTGGCAGCCAGCTCCCCCAGAGCAAGTGATCTGAGAGAGAGAGCAACAATTTTATGTAAAAGACTAATGCGTTTTACTTGTAAAACAATGTTACATGAGACTCAATGGTTTATGTGGCTTCTAAAGCAATTAAGGGAAGTTTGATATCTAGAATTGAAGAGATGATAATCCTGCTCTATGATTATTCTCATTTGTTATTTAAATAGCTGCCAGACATTGTGAATTCGAAGCCGTGAGACTGAATCTGCAAAAATGGGGATAACAACAACAAACTTTAAATCACAAAAATCAAATTTTGCCATATAATTATGGTACTTGAACAGGAAATTGATATAAGTGTTATTTTAAACTCAATCACACACAAAACAACATTGTTTCTTTTGAGAATTTTTTTTTTTTAATGCACACAGGAAAAAAATAGAGGTAAATATCCTAATATATCAGCCTTCTCCCAGGACTAAAATAGAGAAAAAATGTTGATCGGGCAAATGGCATTACCCTCATCTTCAAAATACTATCAGTAGAAATATTCAGGAAAGCTGAAGAGAGCATTTTATTTTATTGCGATTATTTCCTCTTAATTGAAAATGATTTACAAATGCAATAGAGAAAGTACAGGAAGAAAGGACCAAATATGGATGACTCTTTTATTTAATGAAACAATCATGCAGATCAATATTAAAGAGATACATATTGTTTAAAATAATACGAACCTGCAATAGAGGAAGTGTGAATTTAGACACATTTACATAGCATCTCATTTCAGAAATAATGTATTCTAGTATTTTCCCCATTATTAATTTAGCAGACATTTAATCTTTATTGGGAACATGGACCATCCTCACAAAGCTGTGTTGTTGTTGTTTTATAGCTTCCTGCTCTGGTAGCAATTCGTCAGCTACATCAGATAAAGAAGCCTTTGATAGCAATTATAAATCAATGATTTTCATCAAAACAAAATGAAATGTAATTGAAAGAATACTGAAAGTAAATGAGACATATCCCGTAGGGAAAATATTATACATAGATCACATGGAGACATGATCATTGGTATCTAAAACAAAATAGATGAATAGTTTAGATATGAAAACCCATAAAAAGATATCTGCATATTTCTCTGACAAAACAGAAAACAGCATCTGGGTTAATGACCTAAAGCAACTTAAACTACCTCTGAGGTTGTACAATGAAACTGAATAAAAGGAGATGATTTCAATGACCTCACTGATATGAGGAATTCTTAATCTCAGGAAACAAACTGAGGGTTGCTGGAGTGGGGGGTGGGGTGGGAGGGATGGGATGGCTGGGTGATAGACACTGGGGAGGGTATGTGCTATGGTGAGCGCTGTGAATTGTGCAAGACTGTTGAATCACAGATCTGTACCTCTGAAACAAATAATGCAATATATGTTAAGAAAAAAAAGAAGAAGAAGAAGATAGCAGGAGGGGAAGAATGAAGGGGGGGAAATCGGAGGGGGAGATGAACCATGAGAGACGATGGGCTCTGAAAAACAAACTGAGGGTTCTAGAGGGGAAGGGGGTGGGAGGATGGGTTAGCCTGGTGATGGGTATTAAAGAGGGCACGGTCTGCATGGAGCACTGGGTGTTATGCACAAACAATGAATCATGGAACACTACATCAGAAACTAACGATGTAATGTATGGTGATTAACATAACAATAAAAGATTTTTTAAAAAAAGGAGATGATTTCAGAGGGCATCTTTGTCAGAATTTTGGTTAAAGGGAAGGAGCACTCGTGAGTCATCAAACCCCATGTATGTGTCAGGATTATGACCACTCGCTGCCCTAACCAACATCTGCTTAAGGAGATTTGGTTCAAGGCAACACAAGTAATCAAATCTCATGCTAGAAAGCGTTCAGGTGATAAGCCTAGAAGACATCAGCCAGCTGTGTGACAGTCCGAATGTAGCAGGTTACTGGTATGATTTAAGAGATGTGTGGTGGGGGGTGAAGAATAAAAAGAGATGCTTGCACCAACAATTCCCTCAGCCAGGTCTGAGCTTTCTTACTTCCCCTCCCCCAAATACCTCCACTGCTAGAGCCACTGTTTCAGGTAAATCTTTCACCTAATACGTTTTACGGCAGTCAAAAACTAAGACTAACAAAGAAACAAGACCAGGCAGAAGATAACAAGGACACACAAGACAAAGGTTAGCCAATTCTCCCTCATAACTAAGGCTAGTTTTGCCACTTTTAAAATGCAAATGTATGTCAGGTAATAATGATAATCATAAAAGCTCATCTTTATTGAATGTGTACTATGAGCTAGACACTGTACTAAGTGCTTTGCTGTCATTTATTCATTTATTCAATTACTAAGTGCCCAATACTATTCTTTGTACATGGGTTATGGTGATGAAGAGAGTAGATACGATCCAGGCTTTCCTGGATATAATGCATATACTAGAGGGGAGAAGGCAAACAAGCTGATAAACAATATATCAATAGGTGGTAAAAGCTATGTGGAAAATAAAGGGAAAGATGGTTAGAAAACAATGTCACTATCTCATTTAATATTCAGAGCAAACCTAAGAAGTACAAGTGAGAAAACATGAGGTTCTGAGAGGTTAAGTAACTAGACCAAAGTCACACAGTATTTTTTTGACAATGGGTTAACAAAATTCTTTAATAAAATTTCTAAAAATGACTACTTCAAAATTTTCTCAGCTTGAATTGTTTTCCTTTTCCACCCCCAAAGAAAATGCAAAATTATCAGCACCTACACACATATACACTCAAACGATAGCCAAATTCTCTACACAGGACTTCATTAGAGTTTAAATTGCTGAAAAATAAGACAATTCCAAGAAGTGATTGTAGGGATGATTTTTTTTTTTCTTTGAAAAACAGGGGACAGACAGTGAAGCTATTTAGATAAAACTATTTTCTGTGGTTGTCAAAAGTTTCTTAAAGGCCTCATTTCAACTAAAAGAAGATCCAAATCCGAGTTGTCCCTACCTTCCGCTTGCTAACAATCTTTAGGGATATGTTTTCTTCCTGCTCCTAAGGGAAAAAATTGGATTTCCTAATATTTTCATTTTCTATGAACACTTGAAATTTGGGGCAGATGTGTCCAAATCAATGTGAACTTGACTCTTAACAATTGTGTGGCTTTCCTGGTTATTTTTATTTAATTGTGTTCACTCTTTGATGAAGGAATGGGACAAAGAATAGCAAAGAAGAAAGGGAGAGACAATACTGTACCTCTTAGAATTTCTAAAGAAGGACAAATCATAGTGTGGTGCTCCCACTGCCAGTCATAGAAACCTCCCAGTGCTAGCGGTAGGGTACCTAGCATTCTTTGCTTGTCCCTACATAGTCCTTACCATGCTGTATTTTCAATTCTTTATTTTCTAACCATTCCATTGGGCCATGAACTACTTGATGGAAGGGATTCTCTCCCATTCATGTTTATATTCACAATATCTAACACAGTCCCAAGACCAAGGTTGGATGACTAAATTAGCAATTAAGTTAGAATTTGGGATAAATCATTTTTGAAGCAGACATCCCAAGTAATCTTTGTTCCAGGTGTTCTTTCCTACAGCCCAGAATACTCAGAGAGCATAGGTTGAGAGCTCTGACAGCAGAGTCAGAAATCTAAGGTTAGATTCTCAGTCACAGAACTTGTTAGTTGTATGCCCATGGCCTTTTACTCAACTTCTCTAAGCCTCAGTTTCTTTATCTGCAAAATAAAGATAATAAAAGCATCTATATTTTTGCTTATGTATTAGATATGATAATTTATGTTAAATTCTTAGCAATAAACCTAATATTTTGTAATTGCTTCATACATCTTGGCTATTATTATTGTTATTGGTACTTGATACAAGCTTATAATTAGAGCTTCTTGCCCTAACTAGTTTAAGTCAAGAACTTTTTAACCAATAATTCTCCATAATAAAGGCATGGTTACCCACTCATTCTTTCTGTTGAAATCCTCCTTATCCTTTGAGGCACTGAAGACCAAACAGTTTTTGCAGACCCTAAGGTAAGAAGGCTAAGATGGAAATTATAAGTTGGTAGATTGACCTTTTGGGGTAAGAGTTCTCAGAGCACCACTTAAGAAGGTGCCTATTCTACTTGCTATATGATTAAGAAGGAATCCAGGGTGCTAATTCAAGAGTGATCCATTCATACGTTTCAAATGTCTATGCATGACTAGCTGCATAACTGTTCAGAAGCAGAGTTAAATCCTAGGATACAGTTTCCCTGGGGGTGTGTCTGCTCTGTCTTGTGCTCTGAGGAATTCAGTAGCCCTAGTTTGTCTTTGATGGCATCAACATATTGTCCTTTCATAAAAATATGAAAATTTTCAGCATGATGAAATTAAAATGACATCATATGGTTCAGACACTTTAACAGCTTCACTGAGTTCAGTTTTTAAAGTGTTTATGTTTATGTTATGTTTATGAGGTGTTTTTGTTCTCTTTCTAATGCAGCATACAAATAATCTCATTCTTAGAGTTTCCTCCTTTCTCACTTACTGTTCATGTCCAATAATGATATTGACGCTGGTTGCCCCTGGATACCCTTACTTCTACACATTGTCCTACACTTTTCTGCGAAATCACTGTGTATAAAGAATTTTGAAACAAAACAAAGTAGTTTCAAAACTGTGTCTCCACAACATTTGACTAGCTGAAACAAAACAAAACAAAACAAAAACCCAGACAATGAAACAGGTGCCATCTAATATTGTGTTCTTAACAAAAATGATGAGAAGGAAAAAAACCACAAGATGCTGAAGCAAAATTGGGCAAACCTGTGTGGTAAGGCTCTTAACCCTCCTGTACTGACCATTTCCTATTCATCTCATTAGTAAAGGAGCGATCCTTCACCCTAAATAGTGTGAGATGGCTGAACACATGACACCAAACACTGGAGAGATAAGAATGATAGCAGTTCATTAGTCATGTAACTCACACCCAGGGGAGGAGGACACCATATGCCTTGCAGGGTCACACGGGGATTACGCTCAGGAGCAGAGTGAGCCAACAAGAGCTATGGAAGTCAGGCTTTGTAGTAACAAGTGGATGAGGTGCCTTCTGCTTCACACTGGAGGATGTGATTGGCTTGTTTCAAAAATTTTGCAGAATAACATGGAAGTAAAATTCATTAGGTTGATGACTAGGTGCGGTGCAGCTGGTCCAGCTGAGAGGGGAACTAGCTGTCTTACCCCTCTATACTATTGAGTCCACAAATCCCTGAGAATTCTCTGTAATATTCCAATACTTAGCTTTTGGAGTAAAGCTAAGTGAGTCATCTTATTTTGTCATAGAAATGAGTGATGGGAGAAACTGGTTCAATCAGGGAAACTAACCAAGATGAGTCACACCAGATTGAAGAATGGATCAGCAGCCTGATGGTACTCACTCTTTACAATTATTTTATGATTACCAAAGCAGGGAGTGAACCTGTGTTCACCAAATCCACCTACTGTTCCTCTGGAACACACATTTTCTCTGCATCTCCAAGCCACTTTGCAACTACCTTAGGGCCATGAAACTGAGATTCAGCCCATGGAATGTGGGCAAAAGTTACAAATGCCACTTCCAGACCCATGTGAGATTCTCTACCTTCTCTTCCCTTTCCCTAATGACCATAAAAGTCACAGGTTGAAGATGATAGCCTCACAAGATAAAAGGAGTTTAGTCCCTGAATGACTATGGTCCTCTTCCCCACAATATCCTCATTGGACTAGAACATAAGTGAACTATTATAAACTTTTATTACTTCTTATAGCAGATAGCTTATCCTAATAGATAAGCCCAGTACAGAACATTAAGAAAACCTAAGATATGAGAACACAGCCTAGGTATTGTTACAAATACTGGATACCATTTCCTCTGCATAATCCCTTTCTCATAGCATGCCATGTGCTGTAGAAAACATCTTTAAATTGTATCACAGAAAAGAAAGTCAACTCCTCTTAGGGACAGTGGAAAGAGAATCAAGAATTAAATATAATAGAGCAAAGACAAGTTCTGAACAATACTACCTAAACAAGAGAAAGGTGAAAAGAAGTGGAAAGACAGTCTACGATGTTAATAAATAAAATAAGAACTAAAAACAAAATGATAAGAAAAGAATAGGAGAATAAACAAGAGATTAAAGGAATTTAATTGTGGGCCAAAACAGCATCATTACAGATAAAGCAAATAAATTAGAAACAGAATAGACAGAGATGAAAATTGAATTACTGAAATAGACAAAAAATTTGAACAAGTCACCAGTAAAATCAATCACTAGATAAAAAAAATAAGAAAGGGGTGGTGGGTATTGAAACAATCAAATATAAACAAATAGGTAAGGAGCATAAACATCCACAATTCAACAGAAGGCCTCCTGACCCTAGAGAACTTAACAAATGCAACTAAAAGCCTTCAAAGAACTACTACCAACAAATAACCCTCAAATAAAGAATGATTTCAGCACACTGAACACAAATGAGTAACACTAATCAAGCCATAGCTTAGTACAATCATTATATTTTAAAAATAAAGAACACAGAAGAAAAAAGGGGGAATAGACAAAGAGAAACAAAGAAAGGAAAAGTTAGGAAAAGAAGAAATTTTTTAAGCCTCAGGCAGAAAACAAAAAAAAATCTCTGAAAAGGAAAAAGAAAAAAAAAAATGAGGGACAGCATGACCCAAGCCAAAACATAGGGGAGAAATATATGAACAAAATTTCTAAAGGAAAAAAAAACCCATACAGCCCAAGGAGATTACACTCAACCAAGATGTCAGAACATCAAACAGACCATACAAATTTGAAGGAATTCTAGGAATATAGAAGTCCTGGGTTCTTACTGGGAGAAAAGAAGAAGAAGGAGGAGGAGGAGAAGAAAAAAAAAAAAAAAAAAAAAAAAAAAATCAAATTACTGAACTCAGAAATGGAAAATCCATGTAAAGAGCCTGGGGATGGGATGAAATCCACGTAACTCCAGAATAAATACTAAACTAATGTGGTCAAAAAGCAATGGCAGGCAAAACAGTAGAAGTAATATACAATCTGACTGTGCGAAACAGAGTTCCACTAACCAGGGGGGATGCAGGCACCAATGTGAAAGGAGACGAGTGGGAGTTAGGACCCAGGACTCTGGGCTCAGATCTGAATTCTAGCCTTGCTGCTTTCTTAGTAGTGTGGCCCTGGGCAATTATTTGAATTTTTCTTAGCTTAGTTTTCTCATTTTAAAAATGGGGATGATATCTCTACCTCATGGGCTTGTTTTAGGGATGATGTGATTTAATACACTTAAGGCATGTAGGATAGTGCTTGCACATTGTAATCACTCAGTAAGTGTTAGCTATTGTTAGTAATGACCTCATTTCCCATAGCAAGGACTTCAATCGATACTGCTTAAAATGGAAATAAGTAATTTTTAAGAATGACTCCAACTTCTTAATGTGTTTTACTATCTTTTGTAAGCTTAGAGAGATCTTTTAGAATATAATATCCCAGCAATTATTTCTCTTGAACTCAAATAAATTTAAATTTAATATTTTAATTTAGACTATAATCTCATTAAAAAGTTGCTTTCACCAATTTATATACCTATGTTTCCATCTGTATATATATGTGTAGAAAGACATCTGGGCTGAAGTTATTTTTATACAGTGGGATTGGCAGTAATTTTTTTAACTTTTTTTAACTTTTGGCATTATTTAACTTCTTTATATTGATCCTGTGTTATTAAAATAAAAATAATATTACATGAGAACAAGGAAATTGTTTCTTGCGCCCCATAGATTAGGTATGACCTGAGCCGAAGACAGACGCTTAACCAATTTAAATTTAGCTATGGCCAAAATTGGTCTAAGAGTAGGCATTTTAAATAAAAATAATGTAGGTCACATCTTATTCACTATACTTTATATGGTTTCCACATCCAAATAAAACTCTTATGTAAAAATTACTTTCTATTCACAATTCATTCTCTTGAAAGTCAATTGATAATTATTCATACATAAATGCCTTCAAATTTTGTTACCAGAAAAATCAATCCTGCTTTTGTCTAGTTGAACATGTTCCTAGCATGGCTAGATCATTAAAATCCAACATCTTCTACTCTTCACATAATTTAAGAACAGAGATGAAACTAAAAACCCTTAATAGAGTCTCACATAAACTTTCTCAAACCTCTTAAACATTCACTGAAGAGGTAATAGTCATGTATTCAAAGGAATTAGCTTTCAGTGTTTAGAGTAGATAAGTAAATGAGGTTTAGTGTTTTATTTAAGAAATTACTAATTTCCTGCCTCCTTAGCGCTCTCTCTTTTCCCAAATTTCCTTATCTTCCTCAGATATGTTACTCCTATTCTTAATAAATGTTCTTACCTTTGAGATTTTTGTGGTGCACATTCTTATTTTTTGTCCATTTTCTCTACTTAACAGGGACTCTAAAACACTGCTCTATCCAATTGTCATTATCTTAAAGACTTATTTTCAAACTGACTTTTCATTAAATACCCACAAGAATATCAGGAGTTACTGATTTTTTTACATGTGTTTCTATTAATCTTCAGTATATATCTTTCAAGAGCAAACTTGTTTTTTTTTTTTTTTAAAGATTTTATTTATTTATTTGCTAGAGAGAGAGCGTACGTGAGAGAGAGTGAGCGAGAGTACAAGCAGGGGGAGCTGCAAGCAGAGGGAGAAGCAGGCTCCCTGCTGAGCAAGGAGCCCGATGCGGGACTCGATCCCAGGACCCTGGGATCATGACCTGAGCTGAAGGTAGCCGCTTAACCGACTGAGCCACCCAGGCGTCCCTCAAGAGCAAACTTGTAAGAAGAAATAACTTAGAACTGTTGTTAATAAAAGGGAATAAAACATTATCTTCTTAGAGCTTGAACCTAAGGGACAATAGAATATATGTTTGTTTGTTTGTTTTTTATTTCAATCCAAACTGCCTTTACATTACCCTTGTACAGGAAATATTTTATTTCAAATGAACAATGATGCCTATGTCAACAATGAACACTGACATTTTTCCAACTGCGGCTCTCTGACAGATTCATTCCTACTGAAATAGCAGTAGTGGGGAACAGACTAGAGGGTATCTTGCCTGTTAATAACTTTTCTAAAACGGTCTTCAGGGAAACTGATGTTGACTTCCATTCTGCTCCATCTAGCAGTGGAACAAGAAGAAATTGGCTCTGATTGCAGCCAGAAAGATTTACTATTATGGAAGTTTTCTTCATTCTGTTCTCCCCTCAAATTACCATCCTATCATGCCTTTCTTTCATCACAAATGTCACAAAAATAACTTCCTCTTTCTACCATGTAATCCATGCAATGTCGCTTCCTTCTCCTTTGTTCTCAGAGATCACTAGTAATCACAAAGCAATCCCAAATGCCCTCCACCTACTTCAGCCTCTTTAATTTCTCTGTGGCATATGACTCCTTTGACCTTCCTTAATGGAACTAGACTAGTTCTCTCTGAACATAATTGTCTAGTGTCTCGACTGGACCTGCATCTTAAGAGTAGGCATTCCCTAGCCAATGTCATCTTCCCTTTGTCTCCTTCATTGCACACTTCCTTCAAGATTTTAGTCATTTCCGTGGCGTTATAGATATCCTAGATTATAGCCTGCTTGGATTAAATGCCAATTTCAGTACACATCATGTTGTTTTGTTTTGTTTTTTTCCTGTCTCCACAGCCTCACTTCTATTGTTTGCTCTGGCTAAAATGATCTCTTCAAGATCATTTTTCAAAACTCAGCTCAGGTTGTCACCTTCTCCACAAAGCCTTCTCCAAATGGAAGTGAACATTATTTCTATGAATGTCCATAGTAATTTGTTTCACTTTTTTTTTTTTTTTAGTGAGAACATGAAAGTTCTCCTTAGAAAATTTCTATTATACAATACAGTATTAACTATGCTTACCATGTTATACATTAGATCCTCAGACCTTACTGTGAATTGTTACAAAGTGGGCTGGGACCTGAACATCCTAGCTGTTTGTTGTACTTATTGTTTGTGTTTAGTTTTTGGTGTTTTTTTGTTTGTTTGTTTGTTTTATTTTTTTGAGCAATGCTTTCTCAAAGCAGGGAACTCCATTATGAGAAAGTGTCCAAAATACAGATGGCAAAGTGAAATATCATTTGGCTTTCCTCAGAGACTTGGGCAGCCATGGAAGCAAGTGGAAGATGGTGGAAATGGAAAGCTGGGTCTCCCTTTCCCTGTGGGTGCAGCAAGAAGACAAAAAGGATGCTGAAAAATGGGATCTAAGCAGTAGGTAAGGCCCATCCTACCTCTCAGAAGGGCACAGCCAAGATTTCTTTCTTTTTTAAGGTTAAAGAATATTCCATTGTATATATACCAAATTTTATGTATTCATTCATCTGTTGGTGAACACTTAGGTTGTTTCCTTGGCTGTTGTGAAAATGCTACCATGAACATGGGAGTACAGATATCTTTTCAAGATAATGGTTTCATTTCCTTTGGATATATATCCAGAAATGGGATTCTGGATCATATGGCAGTTTTACTTTTAATTTCTTGAGGAAACTTCATACTGCACCAACTTACATTGGTTGCACCCATGTAGTAGCAGCAGTTTTCATTTCACCAGCACGCAAGAGGTCCTTTTTCTCTACATCCTTACGTTTATCATTATTTGTCTTTTTTTATACTAGATATCATAACAGGTATGAGGTAATACCTCATTATGGCTTTGATTTGCATTCTTCTGAAGATCAGTGATGTTGGGAACACCTTTTCATATACTTGTTGGCCATTTGTATGTCTATTCAAATCCTTTGCCCCTTTTTAAAATTAGGTTATTTGGTTTTTGCTATCAAGTTGTATGATTTCCTTGTATATTTTGGATATTAACCCCCTTATTGAATTAGTGGTTTATAAATATTTTCTCCCATTATACAGGTTGTCTTTTCATGTTGTTGCTGGTTTCTTTTTCTGTGCAGAAGATATGTAGTCTGAGGTAGTCCCACTTGCTTATGTTTGCTTTTGTTCCCCCTTGTTTCTGGTGTCAAATCCAAAAAAAATCATTGCCTGGATCAATGTCAAGGAGCTGACCCTCTATGTTTTCTTCTAAAAGTTTTATGAAACAAAAAATTTTAAAAAATGTTTTATGGTTTCAGGTCTTATATCCAAGTCTTTAATAACTTTTGAATTAATTTTTGTGTATGATGTAAAATGGGGCTCCAATTTCATCATTCTGCATGTGGCTACCCAGTTTTCCCAACACTATTTATTAAAGACTATTCTTTCTCTATTATATATTCTTGACTCCTTTGTTGAGAATTAATTAACCATATATGCATGGGTTCCTTTCTGGGCTCTCTCTGCTGCTCCATTGATCTATGTGGGTGTTTTTGATGCCAGTACCACACTATTTTGGTTACTGTAGCTTTGTAATATAGTTTGAAATCAAGAAATATGCCTCAAGCTTTGTTCTTCTTTCTCAGTATTGCTTTGGCTTTTCAGGGTCATTTTAAGCTGCATACAAATTTTAGGGTTATTTGTTCTACAGTAATATCTTTGGAATTTTGATATAGATTGCATTTAATGTAGTATGGACATTTTAACAATATTAATTCTTCCGATCCATTAGCACGGAATAGATTTACATTTATTTGTGTCTTCTTCAATTTTTTCATCAATATTTTACAGTTCTCAGTATACAGATAGATCTATTACCTCCTTGGTTAAATTTATTTCTGTTGTTTCAACAACCCAGTCTGTGGTACTTTGTTATGGCAGACTAGCAAACCAGTACAGTACTATGGGATTAAAATATAAGGTATTGATACTATTTAATTACAGAAAATATATTTCTAAATGATAAAAGTTAATTACCTTATTTTTTCTTATCCCTTCCTTTTGACTTGGACTAAAAATTTACGATTATAATAGCTAGCATATGCTCCAAAAAAGAATTCATTTTCTCCAGTAGAGATATTCAAAGAAAGTGGTTAGAAGTTGAAAATCTGGAAATTCTTCTGTTATTTCACCTGTTTCATAGCATGCTGGTAAGAGCTCTTAAATCATGAGAGAAATACCTGTCTGGTGCCAAGACAGATGGTGCTGGTAAGAAAACAGCTGGGGGGAAAACATTTATATATGGAAAATGGCCACATTGCATCATAGAATGAACCAAGTAAAAGCAAGACTAAAAGTTAGAGGTTAAGATAGAAGAATAAAGGAAGGAAGAAAAGGAAAAAGAGAGTGAAGGGAAGGAAAAAAGAAAAGAGAGGAGAGAGAGTAGAGAGAAGAAGTAAAAGAAGAAAGGAGTAGGTTAGAAGAGTGAGAGAGAAAAAGTCTAGTAAATATTTTTTCCTTCTTTCTTTAATGTTACTAATAAAAGCTCATGGAGTTCTTCCAGAGTGGAAGTGTTTGTATGGGTTGATAACAATGTTTTGGTGAAAGTGGCCGATGTGCAAAAAAATAATACTGTGAATGTTTATAAAATAACACATTTAGTTTGCTCAGTTTTTTTGCAGAAGTGTTCATAACAGCGATGAAGAGTGGGGGAAATAAAATAAATAGAGAAGCAGAAGGAGATCTCAAATATGATGACTTTTCAAAAAATTGTAATGCATAGAAAACCAGAGAGAGGTTTTTCCTCTCCGTAATTGGTTTCAGCAGTATTGTGCCTTCTAAGCACTTGTAAATATTGTTGCCAATAACCGTTTTAATTTTTGTTACTGGATGATAACAACTCATGGCTGTCTCCTTCTCCAGAGTATTGCCCTCAGCCAAACTAGAGCCACCTTGCCTAGAAAGATATTTTTAAAAAGGAGACATTATGACACAATTTCTGCTCTAGAGCTCCCCTAGGGGATACTGAAGCTGAAACCACAATTTTGCTTTGCTTTTTATCCCCTGCCCTATCCTGCTTCCTTCCTTCCCCTTATTCTGAGCATATTCCTGCAGTAAATCACATCAGATCCTCAGACTCAGGCTCTGTGTTCTAGGATATGGTCCTAAGAAGCAGCCTCTAAGGATGAGATTCTTGAGTTGAACCACTTCCCTGCTGAAAGGCAATGAGGATACATCCTGGATAACATGGGAAGTGTTCAGTCACCAGCTTGCTATAGCTCTGCAATTGTTAAGTGTCACCTTTGGTAAAATGTAAAGACTTGTAAGGGCATATGAAAGCTGGTGCTATGTTTTGGGTATTTGAGAGGCATTAGAGAAACAGCAGATGAAAAGATTAGAATGAATTGTTAAGTGTTATCAATTCATTGAAAAGAAAACCTAACAGTCTCAGATTTATTAATCAACAACTTAAAGCAAAACATGAAAGTCAAAGGACCTCCTTGGCTGTCTTTTTTTTTTTTTTAAGATTCATTTATTTTAGTGGGAGAGGGGGAGAGGGAGAGAGAAAGAGAGAAAATCTCAAGCAGACTCCTCACTGAGCATGGAGCCCAACTCAGGGCTCAATCTCACAGCCCTGAGATCAGGACCTGAGCCGAAACCCAGAGTTGGATGCTTAACCACCTGCACCACCCAGGCACCTCCCTCCTTGGCTGTCTTTAAAGAGAACTTCATTTCCTGTTGTTGAAACATTGAAAATTAGATATAGGATTTGATTGTAAAATGGCAGAGCCACAGAGAAGGCTAAATTCTCATTCTGGCAGATCTCTTATGACAAAGTCTGGGTCTGATGGGGAAGTAGAACCAAAATTTGGGATGGGGATATATGGGTAGATGCACTTCAGAACCTTGAACCTCTAAATTTCCCTGAACCCTTTGCGCCTACAGAATTGACCTACGTTCTCTTACTGGAAGATAGATCCACTTTCACTTCCTTGCTTAAAGCCTATATGGAGGACTCATATGAGGCAGAAGCCTTAGATAACCATATTGCCCTCCTCAAGATCTGCCTCCACCTCCCTGGCTACAGATACATAATTAGGGTCAAATCTCTATATAACCAGATTGGAGAAGTGCAGGGCCTGCTGAGGGTGGAGAGAGAGTGTATGCTGAAATGGCTATAAGACCTGGCTAATATGTTCCAGCAGGAACTGAGAAAGTGAGTGTATCTGGAGAGTGTTGGATCAAGAGAGATGGAATATAAAACTGAATAAGGGTGTTTGTCAATATGGGGGATATTCTTTCATAATGTAGGACTAAACATCTTGCTCAGGGCCATGGGTAAGTGCTCAGTATGCTATTGGTATAGTTCCTGGTAGCATAGAAAAAAAAAGAGATGTCCTATATTAAACAAACTAAAGATGCCAGATCTGCCATGTCATTTTAATGGAAGAAGGTATTGAAAGAGAAGTGGACACACTAAAATGTGTTCACTATATAAGACTGGAAAACCCTCCATGTGACGATGTTCAATTTCAGATACTTCTGATTTTAAAGGAAGTAAATTCAGAATTTAATCTCAGCCAGTGCAAGACTCTCAACTTTACTTTGGTTTTATGTTGTTCCCAGTAATGGTGTGAGAAAGATGGTGATGGGTAAAAGGGGATGCTTTATATAGCTTTATGCAGAAGGGGCATGAGGGGCAGATTTCCCATCCCAATGCCTTCTTCTGATCCTCAAAGGTCTCCACTGAGGTATAGCTTCACTAGATTAGTCTTCAGGTTTTCAGAGTATTGTCTCTATTATACAGCTTTACATAATTTTTCCACAATTAACTGGAAAAG
Source organism: Phoca vitulina (assembly GCF_004348235.1). Taxonomy (NCBI): domain Eukaryota; kingdom Metazoa; phylum Chordata; class Mammalia; order Carnivora; family Phocidae; genus Phoca; species Phoca vitulina. The sequence continues at coordinate 34,090,200 of NW_022589728.1, forward strand.
GCTTTAAAAATACTCCTCTGTTTTTTTAACTATTTGTGAGAAACCAAATTTTCTTCATATACTTCAATTGAAACAGTATACTGCAAAAGACTGAATACAGAATAGATATGAGAATTCATCTGTTTTCTATCAAACCAAACATTACCAGTTTGTTGTTTGGGACAATTTAATTATTTTTCATAAGAGTATGCTATCTGTGTTAACATGTAATAAGCCTATTACTGATATTTTAAACAAAGTAATAAATGAATGTTTTAAAATGTCTCACTTTTAGCTTATAATACAATAAATATAAATAGATATAACCCATGTTAACAAAAGTTCTTTGGAGTCCTCAATAATCTGTAAGAGTGTAAAGAGTTCTTAAGAACAAAAACTTGAGAACCATTGACCTAGAGGATAGTGATCAGAGTCCTACTTCTTCCATAAACAAGCTTAACCAAACAGAATCTTGAGCAGAGAATCATAGACTCTGAAAATGAAGAGAATGCATCCCATTGGGTCAATAGCATCCTGACAAGACAATTCCTGCCATGAGCCCACTGATGTGGGGCCTCAGTTCTTGCCCATTCTCAAGTCTAGTTCTTCAGAATAATGTCCTATATCTTTCCAATAAGTTGCCTTTGCTTAAGTTAACTGGGGTTAATTTCTGTTGGCTGCCATCAAATCATGCTAATAGATAAGAGTGTGTAATAATACTCCTTTATTAGGTCTGAGTCTAAAATCTTTTACTTCGCTTATAGTCCAAACTCTGTTGTGTCAATGAGTTTCTGCCTATGAAGGCAAGCATCTGTGACACCAGGGGATTCACAACAACAAATGAGGAATTTAAATGAAAAACTTGGAAAACCCAATTCTGTTCTCCCCGGACAATTTTAAACCAATATTGAACTGTAAGCTCACAAGACATAGCCTCCATTTTTTTTTTTTATTACATGTTGACAAACCAGTCATTAAAGATATACTTTACCCCAGAGTCAGGCTGTCTGTTACATTTTATCTTCAAAGCATGGTACGCACATCAGTGGAGTAATCTACACAACAAATATGGGTATTGCTGGAAATGCTATTAGCCCCATCTTGGAAAGTGTAGCAATTAAATCTCTTCCCTCAGGTCCTCAAGGGGATACATACTTAAAAACCTGGCTCCAAACCTCACACCACTCAACATAATCATGGCTCCCTGAACAAACGTGAATGTTCAGAATCTGTACAGAAAGAATTTGAATACAACAAATTTACTGAACAAATTTTCTGTAAGGTCTTATTTTAAAATAAAATAGGCAATTCATATTGCAAATTTTCTTTACTTCCCTCCAAGACTAATTTTATATTTCTCTTTTCTGACATAATTATCTAAGTTATTTCTCTATTTTTCTGAAAGAAGATATTCCATGGGAGGCCTTATTCACTAACTTTGATCAATTTAATAATCAGGCTATAGATTTGGTAAAAGATTTATGAAATCCATGAACCTATACATGAACTGAGGGTCAAAACCCTTAATATCCAGAATTAGCAAAGAGACAGTCCTGCTCTTCACCTCCTTTGTCAGACTATTTCTGAAGGAACTGCATCCATTCTTGGGCATGACACATTTAAAAAGTGTGTAAAGTAATGAAAATTGAGCAGGTTGATCAGATCAAAAGTAGACATTTTACAGAGAAATTTGGAATGATTAGCCTAGAGAAACATGGACTAAGGAGCATGACAATGATTGCCTTCAACTATTTAAATAAAAGAGTCATTAGACCTCACCAACTTATCACCAATTTGAAATGTGAAAGCTACGAGCTTTCATAATTTTCTGAAAATAGAGAATTCCCCATCACTGGGACTATACAAGCTAGGCATGCTATAGAAGTGTAACCATCCTCCTCATTCTGAGATGCTTTCACTCTAACTCTTCTTGTTTGTTATTTAAATACCTCCCACATCTGAATCTGAAACTGATGTTGAGTTAATGGGAGCAACTATGTAGCTTATATCATACGAAATAATTTTGGGCTTAAAGTTATTAATCTATAAGGATAAAATAGCTCTAAGTATGTATCTTACTTATAATTGTACAAACACATAGTAATGCTTTTCTCAGACATTTAAGAATACCGGGAAATACACACAGAACAAAATAAATTAAGGTTTAAAATGGTGGTACCAAAAATTTAACAAGCCAACAGAGCAAATGAAGTTGTCCTCTTAACTTGAAATCAAGGCCCAAAATAGGTTTTAGGAAAGAGAAAAAGATTTTATTTTCAGTAACTTTTATTAAGAGTGTTGTATAGATTATTAATAGAGACGGGCAAGAGAACAGAAAGAACAGATGAGTGGGAGAGGCAGGTTATAATTTACCAAGATATGAAAATGGAAGGCCTGCACCATAAGAGAAGCACCCTTTCTGGGCAAATACAGCCTCCGCTTCTGCGCAACAAAGCAAATGTGCGTGCCAGCTCTTTGGATTACAACCCCCACTAACCTGCACACCCTTAAGAAGCAGTCCTGTGAATAAAGGCATTTGATTTTCATTTTAACAAAAGGAAGTGCTTTTGAAGTATAAATTCTGGGCAGTTTTTAAAAATATACCGGTTACCACCATATGCTTGGCACTATATATTGTTAAAACAAAAAAGGACCACAGGCTCCAAATGGAGTCACTTGTCCTAAGCCCCATGTCAGCAAACAAAGAATTATTACCTAACTTGAGTTTCTGCCTCTCCCAGGAATGTAACCTTTAACTAGTCAGTCTGGAATTACCTGGTCAGCACTACTGAGGTAATATGCTGGGTAGACCACTGCTGTCCCCAGTAGGAAGGTGACCTTGCCTGAAACAGTCAATCCACTTTGTGCCAGAAACTCCTTTTCCCACCCCCTTCTGCCTATAAAAGCCTTCCATTTTGTACAGCTTCTTAGAGCTCCTTTCTATTTGCTAGATGGTATGTTGCCCGATTCATGAATCACTGAATAAATTAGACCTTCCAATTAGATCTATTAGATCTTCAAATGTACTCAGTTGAATTTTACTGTTTAACAATATTTAGGTATATATATATATATATATATGATCTCACTCTTTTAAAAAAAAAAAAGGTGTGTAGAACTTTCACACCAATGGTTTCACCAAGGATTTATCTTTATGTAGAATTTGGAGAATCCATTTCCAGACACTTCAGAGAGGGAAGCATTCAATATAATTTTAAATATTAAGTGATTTTCCCAAATGCAGTAGAATAAAATTGAAAACACTTCAAGTAAATTACAAAAAAAAAAAAAAATTCTAGAAAAAGGAGAAAAACAAAGATAAAAATGTATCTATGGAGACTTGATCATTAAGGATCAAAGCCAAGCAGAAATTAAATCATTTTCACCAATAGAATAAAAACACTTTTTAAAAAATGCTTATCAAAATCCAGATATCTTTTTACGTATCCTCTCCTAAAGATATAGGAAATAGCAAATGATTTAATGGGGGAAAAAATGAGCTAATATTAAGTTGTTAGCTAAGACTAATTTTCAAAGAGACATTATAAGTTATTTTTTAAAGACTATTGGTCCAAACATTAACATTTAAGAATTAGATTGATGAAGCAGTGTCCCTCTTTTGGAACTACGACAATAAGGCTAAACATTTTGCTGACGAAAGTAGAATGATGATTTGTGTATTTGTATACTGTTCCTGCAGAACCAGTATAAGTATCAATATGTTTCATTGGGCGAATCTCAAGGCAGGAAAGCATCAATGATGAAAAACACAAGTAATATATTCGTGTCTATTGTTACTCACAGTTGAACAAGATCGACACCAAATGGTGTAATTTCAGGCCTGTGAAAAGGTGGAGTGTAGAGAGGAAATTTGGAAACCTGGCCAAAATAATTCTCCTTAAAGTCTGCCAGCAGAAACATAAATACATAAATCTCCACTATTACTCTCTCCTTTGATATGGCACTTTGAGAATCCTGCACTTAACTGTGCAGCTTGGGAGGAAAAAAAAAACAAAGTAGGCAGACACTTCTGACATATAATTTGAGAAAAGCAAGCCCTTTCCTCTACCCCAAAATATCTCCAAGGCTAGTCTCAGATTTTGCACCCCATAATTAGATGTGCATTCTTTCTGGGTCCTGAAGGCCTTTTGTGTTTTGTTGTCTTATGCAACTGGAAAACATTCCTGGGAAGAGTAAATCTGTCAATTAACACTTTAGAGAGTATTAGTTACTAAATAAGGGAGTGAGAGGTCTGAAGCAACACTAAAGGAAAGCACTAAGCAGGGTACACCTAAGCCAGATTTCAAATACTTGTCAGCTGTTCCCAAGGCTTTGTAAATGTACGTGCATAATACTGTTAGTAACAATAAATATACTAATCGAACACATTCTATGGGCAATATACCAACCCCTCATGTGGGTAGCAGATTTGAAATTTACCAGTCAAAATGCCCTCAGATGCTCCAAAAATGTTTCATTCATTTTTCTAGAATTGAATACAAATCAGTCTGTAAGCACCTATGTTCATTAATTGAGGAAAAATATAAACATGCCCAATCAAAGTAATTCCAGGCACTTCTAATTTTAAAAGAAGTAAATTCAGAATTTAATCTCAGTCAATATAACCTTTCAACCTCCCCCTTGATTTCATCTTTTCTCCATTAGTGGTGTGAGATGAGGATAGGCCCAACTCAATGCCTTCTTGTGGTGCTCAAAGGCCTCCACTTTGAAAGTACAGTTTCTCTAGGCTGGTTTTCAGCCTGTCAGGTTATTGTCTCTATTATAGACTTTAACTGGCCATTTGGAAACTTAAAGTTAAGCAATATCTTGTAAATCCAGGCTGAATCCTCCATCTCTATGTTGACTCTAAGGGGGAAGCCCAGGGCAAGTAGGTAAATCCCAGGATGCCTCTGTTAATACTAGACAAGGATTCTTCCACTACACAGGTATTATTTTACTTAAAATTGTCCATGGTTTTAATGACTAGTGAGTGAAAAGTCTGGGATTTTCCTCAGGTGGGACTGACAGCAGAGTCTGAGCAGTTACTTAGCCCTATTTATACTGTCACTCAGAGAAACAACAAAAACACCATCCACGGGCAAACCTCTTGGGTCCCCTCCCTCTTCAGGAGCTTTGTACTCTATCATTCAATAAACCTTACTATCGCTCAGTAAACACACCCACCCACACACACACGCACACACACACACAGAGTCCATTATTAACACCTCAATTTTTTTTTTAAAGATTTTATTTATTTTTCAACAGAGAGAGAGAGAGACAGCGAGAGAGGGAACACAAGCAGGGGGAGTGGGAGAGGGAGAAGCAGGCTTCCCGCTGAGCAGGGAGCCCAATGTAGGACTCAATCCCAGGACCCTGGGATCATGACCTGAGCTGAAGGCAGATGCTTAATGACTGAGCCACCCAGGCGCCCTAACACCTCAATTTTTATTTCACTAAGTTCAATGACTGGTTCAGTTTGATAATCTGACAAAGGTCCAGGACACAGAAAAGCAAAGAAAAGAGGGGGAAGAAAAATACCATGTGTTATTCTTAAAGAGAGACCCTAGAAATACGCTAAAATGGGGGACAATGAAAACCTTCCTGTCAAAGTTAGGTGCTCTTCAGGGATTGTATCCATTCAGGGAGACAATTCTATAGGGGTCTCTCATATTTTTGCACTTGTGTGCAGAGCCACTCATGGGTTTTGTTCTGGTTGGTCTTTCAAGAATTTTGTATAGCAAACAGCCTTGGAAGATAGAAATGGTGTCTTCCTCTAGAGAAGGCAGGTTTGTTTATTGTCAAATATAATAAAGATAATGTTTCCCTCAGTGCAAAAGTTGGGAAGGTTTGTTTGCAGTGCATTTAAAAGATTTAGGTTTCCTCAGCAGTGACAAAAACTCATTGCATGTACAGCATCTACCTGGGCTGTCCCACTCCCCTTGTGACTTTGGGAACAAGGGAAACAGACATGAGCATGAAGCTTAAGCTGCGTTTTTTTGCTATGAGTAATAGTCTTTGTCTCTGATCCAGGAGTCCCATGTCCTCTGCCAACATCCATGAAATTGGCAGGCTAATCTGTGAGTTTGCAAGAAGGGTAAAATCTCAGGGCATTCACAGTTTCTGACACCCACAAAGTCTTGTTCTTGCCTCTTTAAGGTAGCTCTTACTATAATGTTATTCTATTTTGGCCTATTAATATCTGCCACAGGTTATAAACTGTTTGAGAACAATGTATCAGACAACTTAGGCAAAGTTGTGAAGTGGTAACAAACAACCTCAACTATTAGTGACTAAACATTGGTATTGATAAATATTTAACAACAAGCTCTCCAGGAATAAAAGTCTTGATGTGTAGTATTTGACAATTTCCAAAATGTAAGTACTCTTACCTTGGCCAGTTTTAAGCTACTAATATGGCATCACCAAATGCAGAATTGGGAGGAGATGAGTACATTCATTTCCCACAAGCCAGTACAAGCCAGCTCTCGCACACCTCTGCCTTTAAACAACAAAGGCATATTTCTTGCTCACGGTACATACTTTTTGCAGTTCAGCTTCAATTCTACCTAAGGTCATTTTCATTCCAGGATATAGGCTGAAAGAGCTGCCTTTATTTGGAACAGGCCAATTAGTGGTAGAGGGAAACGAGTAAGAGTGGAGCCATCGGATGACTCAATGATTCTGCTCGGAATTGACATAAGTCACAGCTACCCACATTTTATTGGCCAAAGCACATCACTTGAGCAAGCATAAGGTCAGTGGGTTGGGAAGTATACTTCGCCTGTCAAGATAGATCCAGTAAGGAGGGACAGCAAGTATTTTGACACTAATACAATCAACAATAATGTGTCTCATGTCTTACTTCTCTTTAAATTCATGCCACCCAAGACAATATTTTGCAAATAGTTAGTACTAGGTTAATGATAAAACTAAATAAGCAGTTAGTGATCACTGAGTTTTAATAATAACATTAGAAGGTTAGGCTAAAATGTTTGCTGTAATACCAGCTAATATTCAAATCACAATTTGAATTTGAACTTTGTTTTCCTTTTCCCCAAAATCTTCCCAGAGGTTTACACAGCTCTCTCCAAGGAATGCAGGATATCTCGTAGTTAAGACTGTTCTACATGAAACAAAAATTTCTTGAACCCAAACTTTGTGACAGGCATTGTTTTGGACTTGTGAATAGATGGCAATATTGAAGAAAACAAATTTCTTGCTCTCGTTGAACTTAAAATCAACCAGGAAACATACCATAAGCAAATAAATAAATAGTCATATAATATGCCATTCCATGATAAGTTCAGTGAAGAAAAATAACAAATATTTCACTAGCCTTTATGAACATTTATGAACCCATTTTTATGAACATTTATGAAACCGTAGCAAGAGTACAAAGGGAGGCTCACCTATATTGCCTTTGTTTTAATTAGTAATTAAACCTTCATTTAGCAAAGAATATGAAGTTGCACAGATTAATGACATGTATAAGCTGTGAATTTGATAAGAATAATTTTCCTATTTGTTTTTATTGTTTTGATCATTAATTAAATCTTTCTTAAATAATTTGTAATGTGTTTTTATAAATTTTATGTAGGTTATACTTGACTCATTGTTTCTAGTTTTTAAAAATATAAGCAGTCCTGGGACGCCTGGGTGGCTCAGTCGGTTAAGCAGCTACCTTCGGCTCAGGTCATGATCCCAGTGTACTGGGATCGAGTCCCACATCGGGCTCCCTGTTCAGCGGGGAGCCTGCTTCTCCCTCTGCCTGCCGCTCTCCCTGCTTGTGATCTGTCTCTCTCTGACAAATAAATAAATAAAATCTTTAAAAAAAAAATTTAAGCAGTCTACTTTTTTGGAGTTTTCCTATTTCATTTTTCTTTTCAGTATCCTTTTATTTTGAGGGATCGGTTTTGTATTTTTGAATTTCTACCATGCTTTCAACTTGTCCTCATTCTTAAAGACCTAAAGAATAAAAAATATTTAATTGTATTCAATGTACTCATAATTTGAATTTATATTTTATCCAAAAATATAATGAATATAAAAATTAAAATTATTTTCATTCATGTTTTCAAAAGTGTTCTATTTTTTCTAAAATGTTTAGAATTACCCATTAACATTAAAAGGCAAAATTCAAAATTGTGATTAATGAATATAAAATTTTTAATTAATATTACATAAATAAAGCTAACATTTGAATTTTACTTTTCAAAGTTTTAATGAAATCTTATTAAATTTTTGTCAAAGAAAGAAAACTTTGCAATTTTACATTTTGTGTCTAATGCCAATGTAAAGAACTAGTATCACGCTTTGTAAATTATGTTTAGTTCTATATACAAATATAGGAGTAAATATAAATTGTTTAATATTGCAAAATATCTCTCAGGACCCACATGCAATTATTGTTCCTCAGGTCCCACATGTCATTTTTCTGAACCATAAATTGGAACAGAAAAAAGGCACTATTGGGAGGTAGTGTTTCATTATGCAAGAATTTATTGTATTCACGCTATCTGAGAGAAAGGATTTGAGAAGTCACTGAGACTTAAAGTTCTCGCACTGCCTTTTGAAGTCACGTCAATCTCAGATGTTGGCAACAGCACAATCCGCAAATATTCGCAGCACTCACAGTATACAAGTTGCCTTTTATTTTGAAGACATAGGTAAAAAATGTGGAAAGACATTTCCCTGGGGCCTGAACATGTAAGTTTTAAGGGTGTATGTTTAGGATGGGACTGTGTTGTGCCGGTGCTGAGAAATGGCTCTTCGGTGATAAAGATTACCTGTATGTCCTTTTAGAAATCTATTTTTGTGCTTTTGTAATATGGGGGCACCTCTAAAGCATGGAACCATGTAGTGCCTTGTAGGCTTTGGTAAAGAGTTCAGATTTTATTTTAGATGGAAAATCTTTGGGGAGTTTTGAGCAAAAGCGTGACCTGATCTTATATCAATTGTAAAAATATTTTTCTGAATGCAATGTGAAGAATGGTTTATAAAACGGCAAAAATAGAAACAGGGAGACCAGTTTGAAAGCTACTGCAATGGTCAGGTGGAAAAGGAAGATAGTTTAGACAACAGTGATGTATGTGGTAAAAGTGGCCCAATTCTGGAGATATTTTGAAGGCAAAGCCCAAAGGATTTGTTGGTTCAAACCTCCACGTTTCTAAGATTATTTTTCTTCACTTTGAAAGGGGATCATCTTTAAAAGTTGGATTTAGGGGTGCCTGGCTGGCTCAGTTAGTTAAGCGGCGCCTTAGGCTCAGGTCATGATCCCAGGGTCCTGGGATAGAGCCCCGCATCAGGATCCCTGCTTGGCAGGGAGCCTGCTTCTCCGTCTCCCACTCCTACTGCTTGTGTTCCCTCTCTTGCTGTGTCTCTCTCTGTCAAATAAATAAATAAAAATCTTTAAAAAAATAAATAAATAAAAGTTGGATTTATATAAAGATTAAACATGATAGTCCATGTAAAGTTCTTCTCATAATGTCTGGCATATAACACGCATATAACAAATATTAACCATTAAATTATTTTTGAGTCATCACCTAATCACATTTCCCAAATATCTTTTTTCAGGCCTCTAGATTTTTGCACATTTATCTTTCTATAATTAGGAATCCATTGATCCTATTCTTTTCCTGTCAAATATTCCTATCTATCAAGCCTTTGAATACAAAAAGCTTTCCAGTCTGATAAGAATGAAGACAAAATACTGAAAATGATAGGAGATGGGTTGATGTCTGCGGGACAGAAGATCTTAATCTTCACGAGCAGTTATCTCTTCTACTAATTACCATTTAATCTGAAACTGACTATTGACTACTATAGAATATGATTTCATTAACAATTCATTGATTTTTTTCTCAATCTCACCTGTATGCATGAATAGATCCACAAAAATAAAAACTAATCTTCTTGTCAAGAGACTCATAATGATCTTTGCCTAACTGCTCCAGGAACCATCTCCCCTCTCATGAGAAAATATTTTGCCCTGAATTACAGAGACCTTATATTGAATAGGGCTTATATATGCTACACACCAATACACTGGAAAATTAGACCAAGACCACATTATCACTATATGTTTTACAATTGGTTGAATTGTAAATAATTCTCTATATTGAGGTTCTGAACATATTCTTTCAATATCATAGAACTAAAGTTGTCTTTTCAAACAGAGGACAAATTATAAAACCCATTACATCCAAAAATGGTTCTTTGGTTTTAACAGTCTTATCACTAATTACGCAGTCCAAAGGGGATTTGCAAAGTAAAGATAATTTATCAAAGCAAGTAAATGGATATAATAATCAAAATGGTCACCACCGTAGTCATTACTGATACAGTCCTAGCTGGAGTAGAGAGAACTTTGTTATTTATTTTTTAGCTGCAGCATTTTTTTATTTATTTATTTTTATTTATTTATTTATTTGTTTATTTGTTTATTTGTTTATTTATTTATTTTGGAGAAGAGGGAACTTTAAACTTTGTGAATAATAAAAGTAGCTGGCCCTTTTTGGTGGCAGTTCAATTCAGTTTTGTAAGGAAAATACATGAGTCAGAAAGGCACTAAATTCTCAGGCAGAAACACCAAAAGGAATGACCCATGTTATTGAGGGGATAATTCTCCTCCTCCTCCTCTCTTAGCCCATAAGACAGACACAGAGTTGAAGAGAAGAAAAAATATATTTAAAAAGAATCACCAGTGATGAATGCTTTAATCTATTTTTAAATGATTGCAGGAAATTCTCCTCTGACGAAGAACACTGACTTCTACGTTTCATTGCATTTAGTTGCATTTCATGTTCCGTCTTAAACAGATATATCTTGTGCCTAACTCCATGAAAGCACTAATACTGTTTCACAAATGTTGATTTTTATCTATTTCTTCTACTAGATTGTGAACCACTTATTGAAATAGGAAACACTATAGAAGGTTCTAATAAGGACACAAGTGGCTCACTTCTGGACATATTGAGACGCCAATGAGGTAGCGTAGCAGCCTATTTTGCCAAATAGATCTTCCAAGTCTGGGATTCATTCATGTTTCCTTGTATGTTGATTATATATCTCAGATCATGTTATATAGTAGATATTCAATAAATATCTGTCAATTGACTTAATCACTAATGAAAATTTTATTACCGGATTTTAAAGCTGATTATTTCATTCTGCAACTTAATAAAATTTACTCTAGCATTCTGCTTTCCAAGAGATCAGATCATCATGATCATCATATAAAGTAGATGATCTCTTAGTATCTACAAAACTTACTTTTGTTAACAAAATGCTATTTTCACTTCCATTACACCATCTAAAGAAATGTGTATTTCAAGAGGACAGTGTTCGTGCTAACAAACATAGTCACACTACATGTCAAGAAGTGCTGGGCCAAGTTTTATTCATGCAAACAATTTTCTAAGAAAGGAAAAGGAAATAGGGAGAGGAAGGAGGCTGACTCAGTGGGAGGCTGTTTGTTAATTAGTAAATACGTGCTGTACACATATTGAGCCATGTGGCTGCTTTTCAAAAAAGCTAAGTACATGGAGAAATTTCAGCTGTTTCCTGAAAATATGCTCACTCACACTTCCCCATTAGATTGCTTATGGCCTATAAGAACCGAGGACTTTGTTTTTTGTTTTTTGTTTTTTTGAAGATTTTATTTATTTATTTGACAGAGAGAGTGAGACAGCGAGAGAGGGAACACAAGCAGGGGGAGTGGGAGCGGGAGAAGCAGGCTCCCTGCTGAGCAAGGATCCCGATGTGGGACTTAGATCCCAGGACCCTGGGATCATGACCTGAGCTGAAGGCAGATGCTTAACGACTGAGCCACCCAGGCGCCCCGAGGACTTTGTTTTATTGAGAAGAAAGAGAGAAAATGGGCAAGGGGAAGTAGGTACTGGGGAGTCATCTCAGAAGCAGGCTGAAAAACAGAAAATGTTTGTGGCTGAGGGCTTGTTCAAAAGAAACAAGTAGATGTATATTCTTACCAGAATGGCGCAGTCACGTTTTTTTCTTCTCAGAACATTTGCAAAATCAGAGCTGAAGACAGAATTTGGGTGTGGATGAGGTGGGAGGTTGGTGACAGTGGTTGGCACCCAGTTAAGATTTCCAAGTATGTTTAAAATGTAGAGAGTTTAATCGAGGACTGTCAGGATCACCAGAGTTTGGACTGTTGTCCAGGCCCTTAGCCGATGACCATGTCACCGAGTTCATGGACTTTTGTTTATTTACTCAACAAATATTTACTGAGAACATACCAAGAGCCAAATATTGTTCAAGGTGCTAAGAACACAGCAATGGGGGAAAAAAACAGATTAATGTCTCTGCTCTAAAGGAATTTACATTTTCCTAGGGGGAGACAGGACAATAAGCAAATAAATAGGATTTTCAGATGGTGATAAGTGCCGTGAAGAAACTAAACTAGGGTGATGTAATAGGGAGTGACCTTGACAATCAGTAGAATAAAATCCTCTCCAAGGTGCCAGACTGGCTCCACTGGGGTATGACCCATCAGAGCCTCTGTGGGGATCACGGACCTCTCAAAATCCAAGTCTGTGCAGAAGACAGTGTATTCATCCCTATTAGACAACAGCCCTTAAGGTTCCTGATTGGTCCTAGACCTACGCTGGCTACAAAAGGCTCTTCATGATCCAGAAGCAACTGCTGTCCAATAGTTCTGAGCTGCTCTGAAATTATAGGCCTTTTTCAGCAGATGCTCTTGACTAAAATAACTGCTCCCTCCAAGCATGCCCTGATTTATGGCCGGCTTAGTTTTCTTGATTGCCTTAATGTTGTTGATATCAAATTCCCCATAACCTTGAGCCTCACCTCCTTTCTCTACTGCCCTACTTAGACTATCCTGCTTTCTTTCAGCAGCAAGGTAAGCTTGCCTAATCCTATCTCGGGCCTAACTCTGTCTAGTTGTAACTTGGATGAAACATGCTGCTGACATGCCCCACAGTGATGACATCCTGGGAGAACCTGGTCTTTGCTTTCCCCGTGCCAGCACCCAGGACTTTGGCCAACTTGCTTATTCTCACAAATGCTCCAGCAATGCTTTTTAAATCTATACTATCTAGGATATTTTGCCAACTGAGGTTAAGATGTTATGCTTTGAATATTTGGTAGTAAAGGGTCCTGAATAAGATATCCAAACCAAGATTGCTAACTGGCAGAGAAAAACTCTACCCATCAATACCAAAAATGTCAAGCGTCTCAGAGGCATATCTATGGGCACAAGAATTTAAACTAAGTGACAGAAAAGTCTGACTTAGAGGGCAGTCGCGGTTACCGGAGCAGTGGCATCTGGTCTGGGCCAAAATGGCTCCAGGGTAGGGCAGAGGCTCATGTTAAACTGAAGTTACTCAGGAACAGAAACTAAGAGCCTTTTGAAATAAACCTGGCTGCCTAAAGGAGAACGAAATGTAGGTATGGATAGAAAGATGCAGAGAAGAGAAATGGTGCTGCCTGAGAGAAAAAAATTAAAAAGGCGGCTTGTCTGAAATTGTTTTTTCCAGCAGTTACGAGGCTTAGTAGTACTATCTACAGTTGGATTATGTGAGATTCCCACGTAGCCTTCAAATAAACTCCCTTTCACCCGGTCTGTTGGAAAGTCTTACCTACTAGGCAAGTATCTTTGGAATCAGAAGCTACATAGCCATTTCAGGGTATCTCAGATTCTTTGGTATAGTGATCACTGCCCCGGCCTAACAAGTCTTGGGGAATTATTCCCATGGTCCCTGTGTTACCTCTACCTGTGCCCATAGGTATCCCTCTCAGGCAGTTGACATTTTTGGGTACTGATGGGTAGTTCTCTCTGCTAACTAGCAGGCCCAGAGTTCAGATATTTTATTCAAGGCTCTACCACTAAGTGTTCAAAGCATAACATCTTAACCTCGGATTCTCAGAAAGAGAATCTGATTGGCCCAACTGTGCTTTGGGTTGTTTTTCTCTGAGTTATCTGTCCGGTCAGCTGTGGTGAGACCCTAGACTTAAGGATCTTAAGACCTGTGCTGCAAACATGGCAACCATGGGTGTGGTCACGGGAGAGATTTTCTTAGATGGAAGGCAGGGTGAGGTAGGCAATGATTAGCCAACAGGTCCAGTGATGCTATAAAGTCCAGTCATCACCCACAACTACCAGTGAGGCCATACTTTCCGGGCCAATGACTGTCTATAAAGGATCTCGCGTCTCCAACTTATATGAATGCTTAAATTGTCCATTGTTAGTGAGAATGTAGTTCTAAATACTTCCATTTTCCAAAGGCAAATCAGATTGTAGACATGCTGAAGATAGACATCTTGTAAATCTTGAGCTAACAGAATTAGTCTAGCTAAGCAAGAAGTTGTGCAGTAATGGTGAATAAGAATGTGAATAGAAAATTATTATAAGGGGCTAGAAAACGGCGGCAGGCTTGCTTGCACTTACATATGCTGGTTCTTCTCCCTAGAATGTCTTTCCTTCCACCATCTTGACAAAGTCTTACTCATTCTTCAAGACCTAGATTAACCATCATTTCATCTGGAAAGCCTTTCTGACATGGCCCACTTTCTTTTCTTTGGGCAAAGATCATTAGTCTCTCCTTTGATCAAGTGCAACATGCACATCGTTTCAATTTTTATTTCAGCAGTTCTCATGCTAACTTACATGTATTGCTTTACAACACTATGTCTGCAATGCTACTTTAAGTCTCTTAAAGGCAGACACACTGTCTTATTTGACTACTTATTCCTGGGCACCTAGCTCGGTGAGCCTGAAACAGAGTCAGTATTCAAGAATTGTTGACTGAATGAGGAAGAGTAAAAGAAAATATATTATTGATTTGGCACAAGTGTAGTCTGAAGAATATTCCAAATAATTGAAATTTATAACTCCAGCAATCAAAACTTAAAATGTTTTATAAAGACAGAAATCTTTATAAATTGTCTTACAGATTTTTCTGCCTCATTAAACAAAATGAAACATCATGAATACTTTCTAATTTATTCAAATTCCTCATTATGAATCAATTATATTATTCTCTAATGTAGTCTTAAGAAAGCTTAGTTCGGGCACCACCTCCACCAGAAAGCCTTCTCTAGCCCTATCCCATCAGACTTCACTAGATATCATCTTATATTATTCATAGAACCCCCTTGTATACCGCTTACAATACTTTATGGAAATTACCTATTAATTCACATGATTCCACTACTTCATATGGTCACAAACCTCTATTTTCCCCATTAGACAGTGGGTAGCTCTGGACAGGACACCCCATCTTATTCATCTTTTCATTGCCAGAGCCAAGCAGAGCACACTACGTACCCTACAAATGTTGAACTGAAATGAACATAGTGGTGTTATAAGAGAGTTTTCAAAAGTATAAAACTATTAATCTCTACACTAAATTATTCCCACTTTTTTCTATTTTATAGTAATAGATTTTTTATATTGCTCCTGTGTTTTCCCCAATTATGTCATGTTACTCCATCAGATTAACTATCTCTAAAAGGCCCTTACATCCCTTTTACCAAGCCAATGATTTCCAAATTTTTTTGATCACATATCTTGATCAGTAGAAAATATTTGAACCCAGATCTGTACTAAATGACAGAGAGTAAATTTGTGTATATATTTATACACATTTATTTACAAATTGAATGCATGTGTTTTTATATTGTTATTTATATTGATATTTTAACAACCATAAGGGAAAAAATAGAAAGGTTAGATAATAATAAAGCAAATTTTTTTAAACTAAAGTGATATTTTATTATGTTTATCAATAACATAAAAATTTTTTTGCTCATACTTTGTAAGATCATCTTATTTTAATCTTGCCATAATAGTTAGGGATATAATATTTTGAGGGCTTGGATTCTAGATTCAATTGATGCAATGCTTAATTTTAATGGCTATCATAGATGAAAAAAATACTTCAAATGGACAAAGTATATCTTAGTCTTTAGTTATTAAATTATGATACTCATTTTTTATGCCCAGGCATCAATTATATAAAACATTTTGTTGAAATTCAAACAGGAGATTCAGTTCTCCTTGATCTCACTTTGATGTAGGCATTGTGTTTTTTTTTTTTAAAATAAAAGGATTCAACACTCTTCATTTGGAAGATATTTAGATAGGGTAGAAAATTCTTTTTCAAAAGTTATATTTGTGACAACATGGATGAACCTAGAGGTGCTAAGCAAAATAAGTCAGACATATAAAGACAAATACCGCTGATTTCACTTACATGTGGAATCTAAAAAATGAAACAAACAAAACAAAATAAAACCCAAACTCATAGTTACAGAAAACAGATTGGTAGTTGCCAAAGGGGAGGGTGTTTGAGGGGGGAATTGGTGAAGGTGATTAAGAAATACAAACTTCCAGTTATAAAATAAATAAGTTACAGGAATATAATGTACAGCATGGGGAATATAGTTAATATTGTATTAACTTTGTATGCTGTATGGTAACTGGACTTATTGTGGTGATCCTTTTGTAATGTATACAAATGTCTAAAAATTTTTTTAAAGATTTTATTTATTTATTTGAGAGAAAGAGCAAGCGCATGCACAAGCAGGGGTGAGGAGCAGAGGGAAAAGCAGACTCCCCACTGAGCAGGGAGCCGATTCCAGATTCCAGGACCCTGGGATCATGACCTGAGCCACCGAAGACAGCTGCTTAACCAACTGAGCCACCCAGGCGCCTGGCAATGTATACAAATGTCTAATCACTGTTATGCACCTGAAATTAATATTATATTGTATGTCAGTTATACCTAAAAATAAAAAAGGTTGTTTACTTTCTCATTTATTGAAAAAAAAGTTTGCTTTACTTTAATTATACCTAAAGAATAAGCATGCTTGTTTTTAAATATTTGCTAAGTAGCACTTTATTGATAAATCTTTTGTCATCAGTGAAAAGGCTGGCAAATTTTAAACACCTTTTTGTAAATAAAAAGCTTAATTTGTCTTTAAATTCAACAGCAGTTTTAGTATTTTTCAATGAAATAACCAGTAAAATTCTCTATGATCACAAATATTATCATTGTTATTCCCTATTTCATTAAGTCATGTAAATATTTGACAATATTTTAAAGGTTCATGTTTTTGTGAAATTAAGAACCAATGTTGATGCACTTCTGGCTTCAGTTTCTCTGGTGAAAGAAAAGTTTGCCTATCAATGGTAGGCAGTTAAGAGATTTCACATGTAAAAACATTACCTAGAATATTTTTGAATTTTCAATTGCAGGCAAAGCATCAGCTCCATCATAATATATATTTCCCATAAAACATTTTTAAAAGAAATTCGGTAAGGATTTTCTTATTGTTGAGAATTTACCTTTTTCAGTAAATTCTTCTTTTTCTTTAAAGTTTTTCTTTAAATTTCAGTTAGTTAGCATACAGTATAATATTAGCTTCAGGTGTACAGTAACTTCTTTAAAGGCACAAAATTGTGACCAATCATGAATTTTCTTTTTGAAATACAATCTAGCAAATAGAATCTGAGACACAATAAAAATGCCAATATATCCACCCAGTTCTATCACTACATAAATTCTAATGCTACATAATTTGTCTCACCTGTTTCTCAGTCTTCAGCTTCAGCGATGTTTTCTGTGTATCTTCCATCACTGGTGACAAAGGAATGGATGTTAGTTCGTGGTTTATTGCTTCGTGAATTATTCCAGTCTTATTCACTCTGGAAGGAAAAACAGTTTTCCAAGTGGTCCTTTTTTTTTTTTTTTTTTTAGAAATTTTTTCTTTTCCATCAACCTTATTTCCATTTTGTTTGCCTTTGTGAAAGAGCAGCTTAAGACCACTTAGTGGTCCTTCCTACCCTTTCAGTGGCCTGAGCAGTGGGAGCTGCTGACCAGTCCTCATTGGTCGGCTGGGCGCTCCAGTCTTTGGTGGGGAACCGCTGAATCAGCACAGAGGGCGGGCGCCTGCACGCCTTCACACCAGTCTGTGACTCCAGGCTGAGTAGCGGTGAACTCAGGAGCTGGAGCAGTCCATTTTCCCTGAAATCCCTCCTGGGTCACAGCAGCAGCCTGCCCTTCTTTTTCAATCTCTTCAGGATCTCTGTAGAAGTAGAGATCAGGCATGACCTCCCATGGGTGTTCATGGGAAATGGTGCCACACATGCACAAAACTCCCCTGGGCTAGCATCCCCCGCATCAGACCCACTGAGTGAGCTCCTTTGTTGTTGCAAGGGATGGCAATGTCCATATAGCGCAGAGGAGAGTCTGTGTTACACAGAGCGATGGTAGGCAGGTTAACGTAAGATGCCTTGGTGAGAGGCTGGTGGGCAGCCCTGGGATCAGTAACCACCAGAAGTCTCAGCTCCCAGAGGCTGCCTGGATCTGGTTAGTGAAGTCTACAGGAACGAAGCAGCCAGCAATAGAAGTGGCTAGCATCAGCACACTTCAGCTCAGCTCACTGGCCAGTATCCCTGGGTGATATGACATTGACAGGAGCCTGGTTTTCAATGGCAACAATGGTACAAGCTGCCAACAGAAGCTTCTCCCAGGTTCTCTGCATATTTATGATACAGATGCCATCACATTTCCTTGTGTAGATGTACTGTTCCATTTGGAGGTCAAGGTTGGTGCCAGCTGAGTGGGTTCCTGCTGCCAGGAATTTGAGGACATCCTCCTCCTTCATTTGCAGGACATCGAGGGCTCTGGATATTGTGAGAGATTCCCTTTAATTTAAGACAACACCCTATGGACCCCTCCCTGTGTGGTGTGGAAAGCCCACGTGGTCTTTTTTAATAAGTAAACTTCTAAATATTTGTTTTTGAGTTTAGTAAAGTTTCACTAATGCCAGGTTGAGTAACTCTTGACTTTGAAAACTTATGAAAAAATTGCAAAAGATTGTCCTTATGTTTTGGATGCTTAGTTTTTTAATGTCTTGCTAATTACGAGCTATCTCAAGGCATGGTGTATGACATGAGGATCTTCATTAACAATAACAACACAAAAAACCCACACTTCAAATAGTTTCATCATAACTTTGAATCTGAGGGGAGGTGACTTTTTGTAATATCTGAATAAATCTTATTCAATACTGTAATTGCCAAAAAGCATGTTCACAAAGAAAAGTGTAGCAGCTAAGATTTTCTTTTTAGCCCAATTGTGCTTGTATTATTAATTTTATCTGCTGTTCTTTGGAGGACTGTTTAAGTCATTTGTCCATTTCATGAAGGTTAGTATAGGTAGAACTTAAAACAGCCAGATAACCTGCAACACCTCACGATGAAGAAATGGGAAGAGCTGCCCTTTTGTTCTGGGAAATGCAACTCCCACTCCTTTGCTTCCATGTGATAACCAGGTTAAATCCTAACACAGGACATTCACGGGCTACAGACTGTGATGGCCCCTTGGCAATCTTTTTTATTAAATGTTAGTAAGGATTAGTTTCTTTTAAAGTTATTTTTAAATAAGTAGAAGTTTTAATATTTTCTTCCCAAAGTACAGTGGATGGCCTGGTGCTCCCCTGAAATACACACACCTCACTTTGGAGTAACTGTTCTAATGTTTGGTTGTGTGAGAAAACATGCTAACGCTTTGGAAGATTTCCATCCGCTGAAGTCCTGAGACTCTTATTATCTTGAGCTCCAGAATGTACCATTTATTGTTTGGTATTATTTTCATTGTAAATATATTTGTCTTGTCTCCTCACCTAAATTATAAGTAACCGGAAGTCATGGTATACTCTTTTCTTTATTCTTCACATTACCCAGCACAGTCCTTTGTCTAGAAGATATACAATATGTATGTTTTCTTGTGGTAAATGTTTAGCTTCTCATATGCTATTATCTTGTTTGCCTGAATTACAATTTCTGTAAGGGCAGGAAACCTTTTATTCTTTTTTGAATTCCCACTTCTGCCACATAACTTACACAAACTTCCAATGAATATTTGTTGACTAAAACCAGATAACCAAATAGATTTGACTAATAACTTCATTTTACGCAGAAATTAAACCAATAAACTACGGGTCAGGGTTCTAATAAAATTCATTTATTCTTTCATTCATTCCATGAAGTAATGTTTATAGTGTATTTTCTATGTACCACACATTAATTATAATGGTGGCATAGCAAAACAGGAAGTAGAGAACACAAACTAAAAATATGATAAAGTAAACATGCTATATAATCATCATATAATAATTCATATTGAATAGAGGCCAAAAGAAGCTGTTACACACGCTCATAAAACTATTCAATTTTATATGTAACATTCAATGTGCTGGTAAATTATTAATTCAATATTGGTCTGTTTTCCTCACTGGAAAACAAGTCCCACTGACGGTCAGACCAGGTCTGACTTGTTACTACTCCCCCCTGGGGTGGAGCACAATGTTGGCACATAATCAAGTATTCAGTAAGTGTATCTTGGATGAATACATAGATGAATGTATGGGGAGAAAAACAATACTGACAGCATATATTTTAAAATCCAAAAATAGGGAGAATTATAAAACAGAAGATTAAGCTTTTATTGAAGACAATTTGAGAAAGACAAATTATTCAAGAAAATTACTCTATGAATAAATTAAAAAAGAGTAATTTAAAAGATAAGTTTCTATTGGATTTTGGCAAAGCCTGACAGGTTCAAGAATTCAGTAATTTGCTTAACAAACATGTACTGAATTCATATGAAATTTCAGGCACTGTACTGGGTGCTGAGATGCAGAAGAGTAAGATAAACTTGTTCTCAGTCCACATGGATATTACAGATATGCAGAAGGTACTAAAAGGCACAAAGATTATTTTTCCAATATGTAAAAGAAAACAAAAATCTCTATTACCAAAAATAATTGCATATTTGATAACACTAGCAAATACCTAACAAGTCTTTGATTATATTTTGGCATACATATATATATTTTGGTTACATGTGTGTAGCTTCAAGTCCCACATTATGTTCTGTGGTTTCCTATATAACTGATGCTTTTCCACACTCCAGATCATTGTTCATGCTTTGCTCCTTGCTGGAATCCTTTCCCACTTAAGGTCTTCTTTTACTTCTCCAAATCTACTTATCTTTTAAACTTTTTGGACAACCACAGCCCCCACCCACCCTCTGATACCCCCTCAACCACCTTTGTGTGTGTGACCCATCATTGTACTTACAATAGCATTTATTTGTCTGTCATGATTTATTTGTCCGTCTCTTTTCTGAACTCTAAGTGCCTCTAGGGCAGAGGCTAATTTTCACTGAGTCTGTATTTATAATGCTTAGTACAGAAGAGATGATCAATAAATATTTGTTAACTGGAGCTGAAACTCCTATTTTCTATTTAGAAACCTGCATCTATCTAATTTAAGAGTAAGACTTCACCTGACAGCCAAGATTTCTTTAAAAGGCATTCTATAATCTACTAGTCATCAGGAAAAATCATAGCTACAAGCATTCACAAACCTGATTATATTCTCATTTCTTCTCACCAACAACTTAAATCCACATGAGAATTTGAGGCAGAGAATGTAATGTATCTTTACCATCCTGATCACATAAAATCCATTTATCTTCTTAACACTTCGAGTACCAAAAGACTGCGTAATAAGCAAAGTCACGTTTCTTTTTTGGCCAGTCTCGTGTCTAAAATGCTGCTAAAGTGGGACACCTGGGTGGCTCAGTCGGTTAAGCATCTGCTTTCGGCTCGGGTCATGATCCCAGAGTCCTGGGATCGAGTCCCGCATCGGGCTCCCTGCTCAGCGGGGAACCTGCTTCTCCCTCTACCTGCTGCTCACCCTGCTTGTGCCCTCTCTCTCTCTCTGGCAAATAAATAAATAAAATCTTAAAAAAAAAATAAAAAATAAAAAAATAAAAATAAATAAAATGCTGCGAAAGTGCTACAGGGGAACATTCTCTGTACCATTACCACGCCTGGGATAATAAATGAATTTTTCCAGAGACAGAAGAATACAAAAAGAGTTATGAGTGTATGAAAATATCTACCATCTGTGAATATTATCTCTGACTTGGTACCTCACATACATAGTGATGTCCCCTCATTGATTAATTATTACGTTGGTATCTCTGTATTATCTGTTGCCACAATAATGTTTCATAACAAACCACCCAAACCCAGTGTCTTAAAATAATAAACATTTATTTAGTTCACTACAGGTTGTCGATATTGAATAGTTTTAGCTGGAAGCTTCTTCTGATCTCATCTGGATTTCCTCACGTATCTGAGGGCTGGCTGGCAATTGGCTGAACCAGGATGGCCCAAGCTCAGATGTCTGAAACAACTTAGCCCTGTTCCACATGTCTGTCATATCCTTCCTGCAGACCAGCTGGACATGTTCTCGTAGCATGGCAGAGGGGAAGAGTGAGCAGGCCCAATCACGCAAGAAGGCAACAAAAAAGCACATGCACCTTTCTATAAAGCCTCTGTTTGTGTCATGTTGGCTAACATCCTATTGACCAAAACAAGTCACATGCCCAAGCAGAGAGTCAGGGTGAGATGGAACTTTAAAGCTATAGGAAAAACATTGTGGATTCAAAGAAGTCATTAAGTGGGGTCATTAATACAACCAATCTATGGGCAACTGGATTCCTGAACCTACCATGATACTAAATTTTAAAAACCTGTGCAAGAAAAATTGCATGACATTTCCATATAATGAATTCTGGATACTTCAGGAAGTAGAGTTCTCTAAGAAATATACTGCAGTGTTTTATTTTTTTTTAAAGATTTTATTTATTTATTTATTTGACAAAGAGAGAGGGAGAGCGTGCGTGCACGAGCCCAGGGGTGGGGGGAGGCAGAGGGAGAAGCAGACTCCCCGCTGAGCAGGGAGCCTGATGTGGGGCTCCATCCCAGGACCCTGAGACCATAACCCAAGCTGAAGGCAGCTAATGCTTAACCGACTGAGCCACCCAGGCACCCCAACTACAATGTTCTAAAGTTTTGAATTTTATTTGGAATTTGGCATTCAGTTTCACAAAGCTATATATTTTTTAAAATATATTCTCCATGTGACATACTCTCATCAAATATAAGGGTAAAGGAAAACTATGCAATAATAGCAATTATAAACTACAAGTGATTTTGTGAAATTCAGCAAAGTAAAACTGTTAAGACAGATAATACAGAAGGTCCACTAAAGAAGGAAATAGGATGTAACAGAAAAATATGTAACCTACAAAGATAGCGTGCACATGCACGTAAGCACATGCACGTACACACATGAAATATTACAGTCAAAGCTTCTGAATGAATACTGAAAAAATTTCCTTAAACTAGAAAATTGGACCTAGCAATACTTGAAGAAAATAATAGCAATAGTTAGGTTTTTCTGGCAGCAAAAAAGCCATATGCAGGTAAATTCAGTTGATATAGGGGGACATATGCAAAAACAGTCTCTCAGCAGTCATATGGTCAGGCCTCCTGAAAAACTGGAATGCCATTCAAGACACATAGGTGCTCGGTGTCTCTGTAACTACAGTGATCCAGCGGGGGGTCCTGTTCACCCTGTTGTCCCTCAGCAGCAAGTACCTGCTGCTTTCTACTCTAGGTTCTCTCCCATATGGCTAAACTTATCTCTGCTTCTGCAATGACTGTTTCTACCTCACTGTCACTTCCCTCTACCTGTTGTTGTTGTGTTTTTTTAAAAGATTTTATTTATTTTGAAAGAGAGAGAGAGCACAAGCAAGGGGAGCACTAGAGGGAGAGGGAGAAGCAGGCTCACCGAGCAGGGAGCCTGATGTGGGTCTCAATCCCAGGACCCTGGGATCATGACCTGAGCCGAAGGCAGATGCTTAACAACTGAGCCATGCAGGCGCCCTCCTCTACCTGTTTTTACTTTTACCTCTTGACTTCCGATTACTGCATCTTTCTATAAAGACTCTCTATTTACATGTCATCCTGTTACCTGTATCTCTCTCAGAGTGTCTAATTCTGCCATCACTTTTCAGAAGGGTGTTGGCAAAGCCTTTATTCCAGGTCATGTCCTAAGCTACAGGTTAATTTTTAAATGAGTATCTTTGGCTCCAGAACCCATCATTGTTCTGCTCAGCTATTGTCCGGTGTTAGTATTGTTGGGCAAAAATGAATCCCTCAGTTGAGGCTATAAGTATTCCATGCACTCTGCAGCCTCTCAGAAGAGGGTAGCATAAATGCCAAGTGCTTTCAATAGACTGTTTAATATAAAAACGTAACAAACAAGAAAAGATTAATATAGGAATGCAAAGATATATCACTATAGGGAAACCTATTAATACAATTCTAGTGTGTATTTTATTTTCAACAGCAAGCAATGACTGGGTATCTGACAATTTAACTCATTTCTGAAATTATCTACCTGGAGATAGCATCAGATCCCATTAGTTTATGAGGGGAGTCCTATAAGACTTCCCCTTCCTCTCTACAGGTGCCAGTCGCAAGTCTGGTTGTCACGTTGTCACCTGTTTTTCTAACCTCCTGGCTAGAGATTGGAGGTTCCCACGATTCCCTTTTTGGGTTGGATTAATATGCTAGACTGGCTCACAGAACTTTGAAAAACACTTTACCAGTTTATTATAAAACAGTATAACTCAGGAATTGCCAGATGGAAGAGATGCATAGGGTGAGGTATACGGGAAGGGGCGGGGAGTTTCCATGCCCTCTTCAGGTGTGCCACTCTCCCCAAATCTTCATGTGTTCACCAACCCAGAAGCTCTCCAATCCCTGTTCTTTGGGTTTTTATGGAGGCTTCATCATATAGACATGATTGATTAAATCATTGGTCATTGGCAATTGATTCAACCTTTAGCCCCTCTGTCCTTCTCAGAGCTCAGGAGAATGTTCTGTTGTTGTTGTTTTCAAATTAATCTATAGGTTTAGTGCAATCCCAACGGCAAACCTGATGAGTTTTTTTTTTTTAATTGGACAAAAGGACGAATGTAACTGATAATAACAATCATGTGGGAAAAAAACCCAGATATTTTGAAAAGGAAGAGTAATGAAGAACTTTTCCTTTAAAGGTAGCCTATTGCCCGCTCAGCGGGAAGCCTGCTTCTCCCTCTCCCACTCCCCCTGCTTGTGTTCCCTCTCTCTATCTCTCTCTCTTTGTCAAATAAATAAATAAATAAATAAATAAATAAATAAATAAATAAAATCTTATAAAGGTAGCCTATACATACCCTTATGGTTATACTCTGTGATCTGTGTCAGCCCTCTGTTAATGATTGCTTAGTTCAATTGGTTCACACTTGTGCTGTACCAGTTGTTAAGCGTTTGGTATATTAACCCTGCTTATAGATATTAAACTCTATACTATGGCTATAGTAATTAAAAGTGTGATACTAATGGTTGCAGAAATAGAAAGACAGTTAAAAGGAAGAGAATAGATGGCCCAGAAATAGATTATTGTTTAATGGAATGAAAAAAAAAACAATTTTAACATCTCGTACTAGAATTTCTCTTGGGAAAGAAATCCCTTTGTTGAGAAAGATATCTTAATATATTGCACAAGGGTAAAAGGTGAGAGCCTAGGCGCATAGGCTGGAAGAAGATAATGCAACAAGAAGACAAACTACTCTGCCCAAAAAATTAAAAATGAAAAATTTATATGAAAAGAGAGTAAACAGAGGAAAAATCCACCCTTGTGGAGAGAGGTGGCCAGTGAGAAATTCCTGGCTATAGATAGGCTGAAGGCTTTTTGACAACAGGGAGTTTTTAAGATCAATTTTATTTATTTAATTTTTCTTTCTTAGGTTTTTATTTAAATTCCAGTTAATTAACATATGGTGCAATATTAGGGTCAGTAGTAGAATTTTGTGATTCTTAAGATCAATTTTAAATTGTTTGCACTGCTGCATGAAAACCCCCTTGTCTCTTCTAACTGTCAATGAAGAATGCTACACACAGAGAATAACTTTCATGAGTGAGGTTTTCTTTTTTGAGGGGGTGGGGGTAGTGAGAAGGAATCCAAGAGAAAGAGTCTTGAAATTCATATCTAGTGTGAAGCAGAGAAGAGGCCAGCCATGTGGGATAAGATGTATGTAAAAGCAGAAGTTAATTAGAAGCTGATTTACAAAGCCAGAAGAGACCATGTAAATATATTCTCTTGGAGATTCAGAGAATTTATAAGAGAGAGATTGGACTTCTCATAGAATGTTGACTAAGGGGTTGGAGCCAATTTTATTTAAATATCAAAGGGTAGGCCAACCTTAACTGACAACTGGGTTAACTAGTACATGTAGTAATTCAGCCTGTGATAATAATAATAATTTTTAAAGGTGGCATTATGAATCAGTGGGAAAAGAAAGCATAAATGAAGGAAAGAACCCACCGTTTATTATAGGTTTAGCTAGGGAGGGATAAAGTCCTACCTTAGAGTTTAATCAGATAATAATTTGTATAGTCAAAGGATCATCATTAAGAGTTACATGGCTTAGGACCTACTCTATGCTAAGCTCTGTCTTAGGCAATGGGGATACAGTAGTGAACATAGTAGACAAAACATCCCCTCTTAGAAACTTTTCATTCTAGAGGATGGAGACAGCCATTTTTAAAGTGTGTAGCATACATCTTTGTGATGTGCTATTTTTGGTATGCTGAAAAATATACTGTTTTGTTTTGTTTTTTGTTTGTTTCTTAAAGAGAGAGAAAGCATGAGCAGGGGGACAGGCAGAGGGAGAGGGAGAAGCAGGCTCCCCGCTGAGCAGGGAGCCCGACACAGGGCTCGATCCCAGGACCCTGGGATCATGACCTGAGCCGAAGGCAGACGCTTAACGACTGAGCCACCCAAGCGCCCCTGAAAAATATACTTTGAATGCAGAGAAAATGAATGAAGAGAATTTACATGGCCAGCAAAATGACATGAAAAACTACCTCAAAATAGCAAGGGAGATGGCCTTGATATTACGGAGTAATTAATTTGTATGGTTTTTTTTCAAAGGTTTTATTTATTTATTTGTCAAAAAGAGAGAGCACAAGCAGGGGGAGCAGTAAGCAGAGGGAGAAGCAGGCTCCCTGCTGAGCAAGGAGCCTAATGCAAGATTTGATCCCAGGACCCTGGGATCATGACCTGAGCCGAAGGCAGACACTTAACCGACTGAACCAACCAGGCGGCCCTAATTTGTGTTTTAGAACAAGGGTCAGCAAACTTATCCTGCAAAGGGGTAATTAATAAATATTTTAGGCATTGTATACTATACAGTCTATGTTGCAACTACTCAACTCTGCTATTGTAGCTCAAAAGTAGCCACAGACAATACAAAAGAGAATGAGCGTATGCTTGTCTTGATATAGAACTTTACTTACAAAAATGGGTGTCAGTTTGCAGGCCACAGTTACCAACTCCTCCTCTAGAATTAGGCTGCCTGTACTCAAGTTTGACTTCATCTGTTACCGGATGAAAGACTTTGTACAAATTACCCAAGTTCTCTAAGGTTCATACTTTATAAGAGGAAAATGAGATAATACATACAAAGTGTTTTGTTTTGTTTTGTTTTTTTACAATTCCTGGCTCATATTAAATTCTCAAAAAGTGTTAGTTACTATTACTAAATTAATGTTTTAGTTATGTATTTATAGCCTCTGAAAATAAATTTTGTCTTTGATGAGTGCATGTGTGCATACCTGTGTTTGTATGTATATGCATGCATACATGGATATGTATGTTTGTGTGAGACTTACCTAATACCCATGTCCTGGATTATAAAAAGATTTAAGAGTGTGTAAATCACACTGGTGAAATATCCACCAAAAGTGAAGGTATTGGAGTTTTTATGGCCACAGTAGACTGAGTACCAAGCTCACCCCACCTTCTGAGACAATTCCACTACACTTGGAGGACCAAAAACTAACATGGATGGAACTTCTGGGGCCCCAGAACATTACTCTAGACTGAACAACTTATGCTTGGGAATTGTACTGCTTCAGGAGTAGTAGGAGGGAAAGACTGAATGGATATTAAGGTGAAATTAACCCCCTGAGTTGAAGAGACAGAAAATATAGTTTGGGAAGATGACTGAACTTTGTGGAGTGGAGCACTGGAGAGGAGAAAGCAACATGAAGAAAAGATATTGAATCCTGCATGGTGACTTGAGACTGCTATTGAATACAACTGACACATGCATAAGGTGAAACTCTTCAAGGATGGACAAAAAATGGACCAGGGAGCTACAAAGTGACTAATTCTCCAAGTTCACAAACAGCTTGGAGATGTTTGAGTCTGGCCAGCCAGATTATATGAGCCTTTTTGAATACCCAGAGTACAATCTACTCTAAATCAGCTCACCAAAAAAAGCTTAAAAACAAGACTCAAAAGAATCAAGTTGATTATGAAGTAACTTAGCTAATATGACAGTTTTGAAATTTAGCATTCTTAAAAAAAATTTAGCACTCAACAAGAACACACTGACAATGTCCAGCAGGCAGTAAAAAATTACCCGACATGCAAAGAAGCACAAACATGTTTCCCACACCAGAAGAATATCTGTCAATAGAAAAAAAAACCTGTGAAATAATATAAATGGTGGAATTAGCAGACAAGAATGATAAGAGAGTTATTATAAACATGTTTAAGAATTTAAAGGAAAAATAAATATAATGAAGACAGAGAAGATATTTTTTTAAAATACCAAATGTACTTTCTAGGGTTAAAAAGCATAATATCTGAAATAAGAAATTTACTAGATGGTCTTAACAGTAGATTAGGTACTACAAAAGAAAAGTAAAATTCAAGACAGAGCAATAGAAACCATCCAAACCGAAGTGCAAACAGAAAAAACGTCTCTAAAAACAAACATATTAAAATATCAACAACAAAAACAGATCCTCAGTGACTTATGGGGGGAAAAACTAAATGGTAATGATGTAATATATGTTATATATGTTTAATTAAAGATGTGTAATTAGAGTCCCAGAATGAAGAGAGATCAATAGGAGGTAGGAAAACAGCATTTGAAAAAATAACAGCCCGAACTTTTTTATAATAAAACATATAAACCCACAAATCCAAGAAGTTCAATGAATCTCATGGAGGACAAATCACATAAAGATACGTACTAACCAGATTGCTCAAAACCATTGATAAAAAAAATTTTTTTAAGGAAACAATAACAACAAAAAGGAGAAAAAATCTCCAACAACAACAAAAACATGTATTACTACAGAGAAGCAAAAATTTTAAATTATTTCAGACTTTTCACCAGAAACTGCAGGCCAGAGGACAAAGTACATCTTTAAAGAACTGAAGGGAAAAAAATAATTGAAGTAGAATTCTTTACCTAACAAAAAAAATTCATTAAAAAATGAAAGTGAGATAAAACTTTTTTGGACAAATAAAATCCGAGATAATTATCAGTAGAACTTTACTACAAGAAATATAAAAGGAAGACCTTCAGGCTGAAGGAAATTGAAATCAACTTGTAATCCAGATCCACACAAAGAAATGAATATCATTGGAAATATATATATGTGGGTAAATAGCAAACTTTTTTTATCTTTAAAAAATTGATTCTTTAAAGTAAAAATGCTAATAAGTACTATAGAGATATAACGTGTAGCACTTAAACTTATGACAACAACAGCACTAAGAAAAAGAAGGGAGAAGATGAAGTACACTGCCACAAGTTTCTTACATTAAATATGAAGTGGTATAATATTATTTGGAGTTAGACTGTGTGAGTTAAAGATGCATTCTATAAGCCTTAAAACAAACATTAAAAAACTACTAAGAGCTATAGCTAATAAGTCAGTAGTGGAGATAAAATGGAATATTGAAAAAATACTCATCTAGGGGCACCTGGGTGGGGCAGTCGGTTAAGTGTCTGACTTTTGATTTCTGCTGGGATCGTGATCTCATAGTCTCATGGAATCAAGTCCCACGTGGGACTCTGTGCTTGGCGCAGAGTCTGCTTGGGATTCTCTCTCCCTCTCCATCTGCCCCTTCCGCTCACGTCTCTCTCTCTAAAATGAATAAATAAACCTTTAAAAAAAAAAAAATACTCATCTAATCCATTGCAATGCAGGAAAAAAAGAAAAAGAAGGAAGAAAGATGGTACAAAAATAAAAGAAGTTTTAAAAGACAAATAAATGTAAAGCTAATTGTATCAATAATCATTAAATTTAAATGGTCTAAACACTTCAGTTAAAAGGCAGAGACTGTCCTGACTGGATAAAAAAATCAAGGTTCAACCAATGCTGTCTACAACAAAACTACTTTGAAATATAAAGATACAGATATAATAAAGGTAAAATATGGAAACAGATATACACAGGGGCGCCTGGGTGGCTCAGTCGGTTAAGCGTCTGCCTTCGGCTCAGGTCATGATCCCAGGGTCCTGGGATCGAGCCCCGCATCGGGCTCCCTGCTCCACAGGAAGCCTGCTTCTCCCTCTCCCACTCCCCCTGCTTGTGTTCCCTCTCTCACTGTCTCTCTCTGTCAAATAAATAAATAAAAATCTTTAAAAAAAAAAAAGAAAGAAACAGATATACACAAACACTAATCATAAGAAACCTAAGTGGATAAGTTAATATTATTATTATTTCCAAAACAAGACTAACAGATTATGAGGGAAATTTTGTAATGATAAAGATGATAAAACAAATGTATATACACCTAATAATAGACCCTTAAAATACATGAATAACAGAACATATGCATCTACAATTACAGTGAGAGACTTCAATATTCCTCTTAGTAATTGATAGAGCAAGTAGGTGAAATTCACTAAAGCTATAGAAGGCTTGAAAAATATTACAATTCAACTTGACCTAATAACCATCTATAGAACAATTTTCATTCTCCCCTACAACTGCAGAAAATACACTATTCACATGTGTGAATTTCATTTTCATTTCACAAATGAAAAATTCACTGAGAAGCTGGGGGATAAAACAAGTATCAATAATTTAAAAAGATAGAAATAATAGAGCATATTCTCTGACCATAATGGAATTAAATTAGAAAACAATGACAAAAAGATATCTGGTAAGTTCCCAAATATTTGAAAATTATGCAACATATCTCCTAATACTTCATGGGTCAAGAAGGAATCACATAAAATATCAGAAAATATTTAGGACTAACAAAAATAAAATATATCAAAATTTGGGGGATTAAGCTAATGCAGCGCTCAGAAGGAAATTTATGCTCTAAATGCTTATTCTAGAAAAGAAGTAAGGTCCCGTGGTGCCTGGCTGGCTTAGTCAGAAGAGCATGCCACTCTTGATCTCAGGGTTTCTCAGGGTTGTGAGTTTGAGCCTCATGTTGGGGTTAGAGATTACTAAAAAAATAAATAAAAACTTAAAAAAAAGGTAAGTTCCCAAAGAAAAATGTACACTTTAAAAGAAAGAGCAAATAAGCCCATAATAAGTCTAAATGTGGCAATAATAAAGGTGAAAGCTAAAATAAATGAAACAGAAAATGGACAAATTAATGAAACCAAAGCTTTTGCTTTGAAGAGATCAGTCAAACTGAAAGAACCTTAAACTGATGAAGTGAAAAAGAAGACATAAAGTATAAGACATCACTACAGTCCTAAAAATATTAAAGAATAATAAGGGAATATTATGAACAATTTTAGGCCAATAAATCTGATGACTTAAATGAAATGGAAAAATATCTTGAAAGACACAAATTACCAAGACCCGTACAAGAAGATATGAAAATTTGAATTGTATATTATCTACAAGCAAAATTAAATTCATAATTTAAACTCTCACAAAAAGAAAACTCCTACCCCAGATAGCTTCACTGGTAAAATCTTTCAAACATTTAAGAAATAAATAATAAAAATCATACTCAATTTCTTTCAAAAGTAGATAAAGAGGTTACATTTCCAAGCTTATTTTATTAGGCCAGCCTTACCCTGATAACAAACCCAGACAAAGACGTAACAAACAAACAAACAAAACTACACCAGTATCCTCAATGAACTTAAGTTCCTTAAAATCTTTTAAAATTTAGCAAATAGAACCTAGCAATAAATAAAATGTCTAATACACCATGCTCAAGGTGGTTTATTTTAAGAATGTAAGGTTGTTTTAACATTTGAAAATCAATCAATTTAACCCATCATATCAAGATGGGTTCATATCAAGATGAATCCATCAAAATTTCATCTCAACAGATACTCCCTCCTATAGCATATGATAAAATTTAACACTCATTCATCATAAGAACTCTCAGCAAACAGGAAAAGAAGGGAACTTCCTCAACCTGGTAAAGGGCATATACAAAAAAGAATCTGTGGATAACATCAGACTTAATGGTAAAACACTGAATGGTTTCCTTAAAGTCAGGACAAAGGCAAGGATGTCCTTTTTCACCATTTCTGTTCAGCACTGTGCTGGATGTGCTAGTCAGTGCAATAAAGCAAGAAAAGGAAATAAAAGCATACAGAATGAAAAGGAAAAAATAAAACTCTTTATTTGCAAAGACATGACTGTGTATGTGGAAACGCTCAAGAAATCTATAAAGTATTGGTAGAACTAATAAATTCATTAGCAAAATCTCAGAGTTCAAGGCCAATATTCAAAATCAATTTAAATATACTGTGAATGAGACATTAGAAAATGAAATTAAAAATAACAGTTATAATAGCATCAAAAGCGTGAAATGCTTAAGGATAAGTATATGCAATACAATACTATAAAAAATACAAAATACTGCTAAGAGAATTTAGAAGCCATCTAAATAAACTGAGATCTATGCCTGGGGATTGGAAGACTAAATATTGTCAAGAGGTCAATTCTTCCTAAATTGATCTACATATTCACAATCCCAAGCAACCCCAAGGTATGTTTTAAAAAAAAAAATTAATGAGTTAATCCTAACATTCATATGAAATGTAAAGAACCTGGAAAAGTCAAAATTATTGTGAGAAAAAAGAACAAACTTGAAATATTTATACTTCCTGATTTTCAAGACTTTCTAAAAATTACAGTTAATCAATATTGTGTGATATTCGCATAAAGACAGCCATATAGTTAAATGAAATGGAATAGAGAGTCCTGAAATAGACATTGAATTTTTACTGAAATTGCCAAAGCAGTTCAATGGGGAAAGAATTATCTTTTCAATAAATGGTGTTGAAACAGCTGTGTATCTATTTGGAAAAAAATTAACATTGACTCTTTCCTCACACCACACGCAAAAATTGATCTTAAATGTATTATAGACCCAAATATAAAAGCTAAAAGTATAAAATTCAAAAAGAAAGATTGAAAAATCTTCATTATCCTGGAGTAGGTAAAATATCTTAAATATGTCATAGAAAATGTAAGCCACAAAACAAACAATTGGTAAATTGAACTTCATCAAAAACTTCTGTTCTTTAAAAGACATTGTTAAACAGCTTATGAAAATGTAAGTTTATCTGTTTCTGTGTAAAAAAATTCTTCAAAACATAGTGGCTGAAAACAAAAATAAACTATTATCTCTCACAGTGTTTGTGGATCAAGAATCTGTGACTTGTGTGGCTGGCCATTTCTGCTTGGAGTGTCACATGAGATCGCTGTCATCTGAAAGCTTGTCAGAGGTGGGAGGAGCCACTTCCAAGGGCCCACCCATAGCTGGCATGTTGCTGTTAGCTGTTTATCAACAGGCCTTAGTTCCTCTCTGTGTGGGGCTTTTGAAAGACTGGCTTTCACTAGAACAAGCACTCCAGGAGGGCAAGATTGTTGCTGCAATCTCTCTTATGACCTAGCCTCAGAAGTTACATAGCATCACTTCCAAAATTTCTTCTTGGTCACACAGGTCAGTTATATAGGGGAGGGGCTGTACAAGAGTATTGATACCAGGAGGCCAGGATCAATGGGGTTCATCTTGGATAGACACAGAGTTTATACATGTTTATATAGAGAGTTTGACCACTATGGTAAGCCACAATTTGGGAGAAAAGATTTTACACATATATACCTCATGAAGGATTGGTATATAGAATTATATGTGGAACAGACAGAAACAGTTTGAAATGGGGAAAAGACGTGAACAGACACTTCACAAGAGAAAATATACACATAATCCATAAGTAAATGAAAAGATGCTCAACATCATTAGTTATCAGGGAAATACAAGAGAAAACACAATGACTTACCAATACACATTCACTAGAATGGCTAAGATCAGGAAGGACTAACATTATCAAGTGTTAGAGAAGAAATGGAACAACTGGAACATACGTTGCTGGTAGGAATGGAAAATGGTACAACCACTTTGGAAAGCAGGTTGGCAGTTTCTTATAAGGTTAAATATGTACTTACCATGACCCAGCAATTCCACTCCTAGGCATTATTTACCCAAGAAAAATAAAAACATATGTCAACACAAAGATTTTTAACCACATGGTCATGGAATCTTTAGTCATAATAACCAAAAACTGGAAACAAAAAAAATGTCCATGAATAGAACAAACATTTTAAAAATTTGGCAAACCCATACAATAGAATAGTAGTGAACAATAAAGAAGGAGCATTACTACACACAACAATATGAACAAATCTCTAAAATATGCTTAACTAAAGCCAGACACAAAAAAGTACATAGTAAATGATTCCATTTATACCAAATCCTTGAAAAAGTAAAATTATTATCCAGTGGCAGAAAGCCTAGGACCTGGGATAAAACAAGGTAAAGCAGCTCCCAAATGAACAAAGGATATGAAGCAAATCCACCTCTTTCATAAGTACATGTGAAAGAGGGAAATTTTAAGGTGCAGGGAAAACAAGTTAGTGCGAGGTTTCTCACCTTTGGCACTATATTGCCATTTGAGTCTGATAATTCTTCAGTGCTGCAGGGGTGTGTGTGTGTGTGTGTGTGTCTGTGTGTCTGTGTGTCTGTGTGTCTGTGTGTACTGTCTTGTGCACTGAAAGAAATTTAGCACTCTCTGGTTTCTACCCACAAGAGGGCAATGGACATCTCTCCCCCTACCTCCCCATCAGTTGTGACAATCAAAAGTATCTCACAACATTGCCAAGTGTTCCCTGGAATGCAAAATTGTCCCCAGTTGAAAACCACTGGGTTAGTTTATTTGTTATCTATTGCTGCGTAACAAATTATCCCCCAAACTTGGTGGCTTAAAACAATAAACATTTATTATCTCATAGTTACTATGGGTCAGATATTTGAGAGTGACTGAGTTGGGGGATCTGGTTCAACTTTTCTAATGTGGTTGAAATCAAAATGTCTGCATCATCTAAATGCCTGACTGGGGCTGGAGAAACTGCTTCCAAGATGGCTCAGTCACATGGAGATTGGCAGGAAGCTCAAATCCTTGCCGTTATTTGGCAGGATATTCTGTTCCTTGCCATGTGGGCATCTGATAAAGTTACCTGACGTGTCCTCATGACATGGTAACTGCCTTCCCCAGAGCAAGTAATCTGAGAGAGAGTAGGGAGGAGCCACAATACATTTTTAAGACCTTCTCTTGGAAGTGACAGCCTGTCACTTCTGCTGTATTGTATCCATTAGAAGCAAGTCACTAAGTACAACCCACATTCACTTGGGAGGGAATTAGTCTCTACTTTTTAAAGGAAGGAATATGAATAAATTTGTATATATTTTAAAATCATCATAGTTGGGGGGCGCCTGGATGGCTCAATCGTTGAGCATCTGCCTTCGGCTCAGGTCATGATCCCGGGGTCTTGGGATCGAGCCCCGCATCAGGCTCCCTGCTCAGCGGGAAGCCTACTTCTCCCTCTCCCACTTCCCCTGCTTGCGTTCCCTCTCTCGCTGTGTCTCTCTCTGTCAAATAAACAAATAAAATCTTAAAAAAAAAAATTAAAATCATCATAGTTGGAGAAGGGTTCTTTAACAAACAAGCTGGGGAAGATCACAGACTACTTAGAGAAAATAAAAAATAGATCATCATTCCAAAATAAACCTGAAAGGATTAAATTATTTAATGAAAAAAAAGTGAAATTACCAAATAAATAGAAAAAAATAAAGACAGATAATGATATGATCTCAGGATGGGAAAGGACTTGTGAAGCACAAAATAATAGAAGAAAACAAAAATAGAAAAGGCCAATCATTTCATCTGGGATCAATATCCATATTATATTTCAGCTGCCCTTTTTTTGTGACTACCCCAATAAGAAAATGAACAATGGACTAACAGTAGGATACCATATTTGCACATATGAAAATATACCATGATGACCTGAGCACAGTAAAGAAGGACACTCATATACTCTCAAACAGTGCTGTGGGAAAATTGATAATAACAATATAACAACAGTAATTTATTACGTGCCACATAATTCTAGATAATTTTATTTGTCGCAATTCATTTGCTTTTCGCTACAACATCATATAGTAGCATTATACCAATTTTCTGGTTGAGGTACTGTCAGATTAATGAATTTGGCCAAATCTCCTAGTTTGTAGGTGGCAGCAAAATTGACTTATCTAATTGTCAGTAGGCACAGTGCCTCAGGCTTACCATACTTTTAGGGCCCATAGAAATGTCTTAATTTCTTTTAAAATCAGAAGGGAATGGCTGAAGAAAATGTTTTCATGTATAATATTAATATGTTTATCTTTCTATCAGTGCAGTTATAAATATAATTTTTAATATTATCTTATGGAGGAAGAGGCCCAGAAAGGTAAAGGCATCTGGGACCCATGAAAGTCTGAATGTGGCCTTCCTGGGTGGCAGAGCTGCATTTTGATCCCAGGCAATATGATACCTAAGCCTAAGTTCTTTCTGGAAGGCAACTTGCCAATACGTTTCAAAAGGGCTAAAATTGTTCACACCTCTGATTACTTTTAAGGATTTAAACTAAGTATGTAAGGACACAATGATTTATAAAAAGATACTTATTTATAATAGTATTCATTTGAAACCAAAGAAATATTTAATAATGAAAAGTTGTCTCAATATTGATGTCAAGTTAGGGGCGTAGGTGACTATTAGGAGCTTCTGAATGGAACTGAACTGAGGGGAAACTGAGGACTCAGGGGAGCTGAAGTGAGCAGGAAGTGGAAGGAGGCCTGTAGGCATTCTGGAGATGGCGTGCAGACTTCTGCTGGGTATGTGTGTGTAATATCTGAGAGTGGACTTGCAAGAATGTTCTTGAATTCATTTTTAAAGGGAGTGGGCAAGCAAAACAGTGAGAAGTTTAGAGGAAACAGTACTCATTAAAACAGAGATCAATGAACACAATCAGGGAACTCTGAAGACAGTTCTGAACCTTGAAAATGGAGGGACTGAGTACGCAAGAGTAAAGAGGCCTTGAAGATCATGTTAATCTCTCTCTTGAAAGCTCTGAAGAGCCAGTGAAAGTAAACAGTGAAGCGACATGCTCAGATGTGTATTTTAGAATAATCATAGTGGATATGGTATGCATTGAACCCTGGTCGGAATTCAGAGTGTAGAAACTGATGGAACGGAGATGAAGAGAACATACATTCAGTCAATCAAGAGTTATTTATTGGGGGGGGTGCGCCTGGGTGCTCAGATTAAGCATCTGCCTTTGGCTCAGGTCATGATTCTGGAATCCAGGAGTCCTGGGATGGAACCCTGCATCCAGCTCCCTGCTGGGTGGGGAATGTGCTTCTCCCTCTCCCTCTGCTCCCCCCTCATGCTTTTTCTCTCTCCGTCACTTTCTCTTTCAAATAATAAATAATTTTTTTTTTTTTAAAGAGTGATTTATTTAATCTTACAATTATTCATGGGGTGTTGATGCTGTTCTTGGTACACAGCTCTTTCAAGAGCTTAATTAGGATGGAAAAAGAATTAGAAAGGTTTTAAAATCAAGGAAAAATTTAAGACAGAAAAGAATTAAAACACGATCATGCTGAGGGGGGCACAGGAGGGAGTGGACAGTCAAGGGGTTCACTTTGGAGAGGAGCAGGGACACCCAGTCTTTGAGACAGAAGGAAAACTAATCAGCTTGGGTGTAGATGTAGGTAATTTGTGGGGCTTGGGTAAGGCGGTTGGGCTAAAATTGTAGAAAGCCATCGTTGATGGCCTTTATCATTTCTGAAGTAGAAGACCAGGTCATCTGGTAAGTAATGTGGTCACCACTGATTTCTATTTGTAGGGTGACCTTTCTTCTCAAAGCAATACACAGAACCAACAGTACTTCTAAGAGACTAGTTGACTCGTTTGTATAAATGGAGATAATAAACCCTTTTTCATGGCATTGCCGTGTGACTTTGTTGCACTGACCCATGTACTTGTTTAGTATTAGTTTTATCATTGTACTCATACAGGAGTAAAGGGAGTGAACGTTTTGATTATTAATAAAAATAAAGTGGGAGTCTTCTGGTATGGCCATCTGTTAAATGCAATATTTACTCTTGCAGTGGGTACTAAGTCAGATACTCAGTTAGGTCAAGGAGTATTTATTAACAGCCTACTTTTGCTGTAAAGCATTTAAGAAAAGAACGCCAGTGCCCGGAGGACTTTACTTCAGGTCATTCACCGGTTCTGCTCCGAACCGGAAAGTCAAGTCAGCACCACCCACCTCCTGCTTAGGAAAGCCTCTTTCCAAATCTCAGCGGCGGCCCCGCCCCTTCCACAGGTTCGGGCCACGCCCCCATCTCCCATTGGCTGGCCCTCCACCTCTCCTCGACCGCTCCGAAGACCCGGAGGAGCGGAGTTTTCCAAAAGCATCATCGGGGCGCCCTCGCTGCGCATGCTCGCGGGAAGCCGGATTCCGGGTCCGGAGTTGGTTTTAGGCGGCCCCGGCGCAGCGCGCGGTGCGGGGCTGGCGGGGAGGCGCGCGCTCGCGGCGCGGCGCCGGCGACGGGAGCACGCGGCGCGCTCCTGAGGAGGGAGGTGTGGGGTCTGCTGGGGGTGGCGCGTGGCCGGGGTGGGGGTGGGGGGAGGGTCGGGTGTCGCCGAGCGCGGCAAGCGGGTTCCAAGTGGCTGCAGGCGGCCTGGGCTGCCGGGGCCGACGCCTGGGTGGCTGCTGCCGCTGCCGCTGCCGCCGCGCCTGCTGCGAGATGGCGATCTTGGGCGCGGAAGGGTGAGGGCGCCCGCCACTGGAGGAGGCGCCGCTGCTGTGGCCGCCCGACCGCCGGGAGCCGACAGCTTTGCGCCGGGTAAGGACGCCGCGGCGGGGGGCTGGGGGCGCGGGTGGGGCGGGGGCGCGGGCCCAGAGCTTCGCGGCGGTGTTGGTAGCCGGGCACGGTCAGCCCCGGGGCGGGACCCTCTCCGGGGGCCGTCGGGGACGGTCCGCGCCGCCCTGGCTGCCTTCTCCAGTCCAGGGGCCGGGAGTTTTCTGGGGTGGGGTCACGGGTCTTGCCCCGAGTTGGCCCTGGCACAGGCCCGAGCTAATGATACTGGAGCGAAGTGTTTCCGTGACTCTGCAGCCGCGGTTCTCAAGCTTCCTTAGGCTTCTCTTAGCGTTCCGTCTACCTTCTCTTCCTTTCCCTAACACCTCTCCAAAAAACACCAGTGTATGGACTTACTGCCCGTGCTCTGACATTCACCGCAATTTCGTCGTCCCAAACCAAGGACTCCCAGCCTTAGAACGTCTTTTTCTGAGGTGTTCTTATCACTCCCGGTTCTTCACTGACTCTGCAGTCCCCCCCCCCAACACTACCCCCACCTCCACCTTTGTGACCTGGTAGGTCCCAGTGACCTTGCAGTTTTTACTAGTCCTTATCTCATCTGTGACCTGGACCTTCTCCTTTCATCTTAAAAAAAAAAAAAAAAAAATGTTTTAATTTTGTATTTGTCCATTGTTTTTACAACCTTTAAATGATCAGTCCTTTCTTTACTCCATCTTTTGGAGTTGAGCGTCCTATGCTCCTGTAATTATATGAAGCCTTCCTTACCAAAGACGAGTATCTGTTATTTTGACATTCTTACTCTTCCGGGATAAAATATTTTCCAGGAGCTTGATGTGGCTTTTTTTTTTCTGCTTGGTAAGTTTTTATTTTTTCGTGTAGGCTAATGTGCAAAAAGATTTGAATTTCTGCTTTAAAAAGCTACTGGTGATAGTGGGAAAGAATAATGTCCAAAGTTAGCTTTTCGCCCCCTTTGGTGTTTTTACCCGAAGTGCCTGGTGTACAATGTATGCGGGTTTCTGCGAGAATTCATCCTTAGGTATAAATCCACTTTACCTGTCTCATAAGGCTCTGTGTACTATACAAGCAAAATGCACCTTTTAAAAAAATAAAGGCATTACTTTATTCATGTGACTTGTTTTTGCCCATAAAGTAGATAATTAGCTGTGACTGCAAATTATCACTTTTCCAAATAGTATTTTTTAAACTGAAAACTTAGTAGCCAAGTGTTGGGAGCTACTCAGATTGAGAAGTGTAAAGTGTGTAGAATAGTTATTTGATATGTAGCTTATTAAGGTTTTCAAATAGTTCTTCCCTTAAAATGCAAAATATAAGACATCCAATACCAGGACTTAAAAAGCAGTAAGTAAGGGTTATGTTTTTTGGAAGCCTGGCATGATAGAGGTTGTCGCAAATAAGTTCTCTGCCTTCAAAGAGATATAGTAATCTTTGCTGTTTACCCTACGAAGGCTGAAATATCTCTTACTTCCTTGCACAATTATTAAGCATCTACTGCATGATTGTGCGAGGTATTTGGGGGAATATAAAGGATTACAGCAGTTTCTGCCTTCCCAGAATAGTTAGGCAGGTAGGACTATACACAAATGCTTCATTTATCTTTTAATACATAGTTAAGTTTCATATAGAATTCAAATTCAGAAGGGGTAGAACTCACATCTTATTTGGCAAGGTGAGGTAAGAAGGGTTAATTCATAGAGCTTCTGGCCTCTGAAACTTTTGTTTTTAAGGATGACTATGACTTTTGATAAGCTGAGAAAGGTAATGCAAGCAGAGAAAAGGGACTAAGAGATTAGAGCACAGAGTTCATACATTTGGGGAGAGGCAAGTGTTATATCCGGATGAAACAGAATATTTGTACAAACATAAAGGGTGATAAAACTTGAAGTAAAAGTTTGAACCAGTTTATGATTGCTTTTAATGCAAGGCTAATGACCTTAGATTTAATAGGTGTTGGGGGTTTTACAGATGATTTTTGAGTTGTGAATGAAATTATTAAACTTGTGTTTTCAGAGGATTAATTTGGCAGCAATGTGTCGTGTAAGTAGAAATCCGGAGGTAGAAAGACCTCTTGATTGCTGTGGTCATAAGTAATGAGGGTCTGAACTATGGCTGTAATATTAGGAATGGAAAGGAGGAAGGAAGTTGAATGGAGGGAATTTGATGATGAGAGAGAAAATGAAGAAAGTAAAAATAACAGATTCTGATCCAGGTTGGGAAAATAATGGTACCATTTTGAGCAGTATCTGTGGAAGCTTTATCTTCGGTAGATGTATGTTACTTTACAGCAGTAGTTCTTAACCTTTTCGTGATTACCGATCCTTGGTGAAACTTAAAAAAATCTGGCCTGGAGAATTTCCATATGCACCTGTGCTTTCTGGATATAATTTTAGGGAAACCCATGAACTCAACTGAAGCTCCCTCATCAACCCGTGGGTCAGTGGCTTGGGCTAGGAGCAGCTCTCAGAATTACTGGAGGCTTTTTAAAACAATAGAATCTCCAAATTCTTCCATTTGCTGATAATCCCTACTGTAGAGACATATCTTACATACGCTTATATACAATATCTCTTTACATTTGTGTTGTGGTGTACAGTTTTACAAAGAATTTTGACTATGGTACGTTATTTGCTATTATATAACAAACTAGCCCAAGAAGTTAAATGATTTGCCCTAAGTATTTCAGTTAGCAAGTGGGTAAAGTGGAATCAGCTGATTGACAATGATTGCTTTCTTTTTTGTAAGAAGATGCAGGATTTACCATCAGTTGCATATAGTTATTGACTTTAGGTGACCTCATCAGTAAGACTAAATGATCCTGGAGGTTCCCTTCAGTTTTTAACATTTTGTGATTCTTGGGTCTTTGATTTTCATTGAACTTTCTGTACCCTTCTTGTTTTCCATGTGCAGGAGAGCTGGTGAGAGGAGACATGAATTGGGTGTATGGAGAGCAGATAGCAATAACAGACCAATCATTTACTTTTTTATTTTCTTT
Organism: Phoca vitulina; assembly: GCF_004348235.1. Classification (NCBI taxonomy): domain Eukaryota; kingdom Metazoa; phylum Chordata; class Mammalia; order Carnivora; family Phocidae; genus Phoca; species Phoca vitulina. Next base: position 34,132,163 of record NW_022589728.1, read on the forward strand.
GTATCTTAGTTTGGGTTTGGGGGGAGGGGGAGAAGTGAAATAAGAAACCTTAAGAATTTTTATCTTTATTCTATTTTCTGTATTCATGTATGCCTTACTTAAGAATAATCCTTTCACTTCATTCATGAAGCCTTATCTAGTAAAAATGGAAAGTTTACAAAAGAAATGAAGTTCAGGGTCCTAGTCACTGCATTTCTTCATTAGATTAAGGAGCTAACTCTCCCCAGTATGGTTAAAGCATAATTTGATTAGTAAATAATTGACTTTTCTCCACCTATAAGATTATCTTCCTAGTAGGGAGCCTGAGCAAGTTATTATTTAGTATCTTTTATAGCTCTAGAAACTTTGATTCCATAATTATTAGGAAGACTGGGGTCTTTTTTACTCTTTCTATAAAAATGTGATGTAATAACAAGTATTGGAAAAACCAATAAATTGGCCTTTATAGTAGTGTTGAAGGAACTAGTTGCTAATACTTAATGGAGGAAAAATGTCCAGCAAAAGCACATACACATACGATTTTTCTACCCTTTGCTGACATTAAGAAGAGTATCATATCTTATATTTGTATAGTATTTGACATTTTTCCATAGTGGCTGTATAGACTTTATCGTTTGATTCTCATGACAGCTGAATAGTAGGTGTGTCAGGAGATAATCATTGTTTTTTAGATGAATGCACTGATGCTCAAAGAAGTTGAAAAAAATTTCCAAGTATATGACTAGTAAGTGGCTAAAATTAGATCTAGAACTAAAAACCCATATTTTTGTTCCTAGGTCAGTAATTTTTTTTTCTTTTTTCTTTTTTTGCTAACTTCATTTACAATGGAAATTTAACTGAAGGTGATATATGAGGAGTTTGAATTTACCTGTTTGGAATCTCTGTTAAACCTTTGTACTGTATAGATCTGAACTTGTCTAATTCTTCCTTTGTGTTAAAATGGTAACCTCATTACAGTGGCTGTTGCTGGGTAATTTTGAAATTTGTAAGTATTTATCACAAAATAGTTATCCTCCTGTCAAGGAAAGAGCAGATGTTGATTTCTTATCTGAAAAGTACATTGGTGAAATGTAGGTATTAATTTCCTTCTGAAAATTTGTTGACTTTTAATTCAGCTGCTTTTACAGGTGAAGTTTGTTCTCCCATTATATAAGCTTAGTCTATGGAAATTTGTATTTTTGGAACATATAAATCAGGACGTGATATCCGAAAGTATATATCATGATATTTCATGATTTTTTCTTTTACATAAAAAGCTTTATCATTAAAAAAATTGATTTGCCATTAGAAAACTCTTAGTATACACTTCAGATACACATGATTAGACAACTTTTGGAACATATTATGTAAAACTATATGCCAGATAACTCCTAAGTTACAAGGAGGACTAACATTTGTCTTGACATTCCTTAAACCTATTGTTTGTTATAACACAGCCTGCTGTACCTGTTACATGCCAGGTATTGTGCTGGGTGCTGGGGTACAGTGCTGAGAAGACAAACATGAAGCCTGTCCTCTTGGAACTCAGAGTTTGGCAGGGTCACTAACATTAAGAAGGACATAAGACTATCCTCTGAGATGGTATGAATGTTTGGGGTTATAATTAATTACATCTCTCCTTTTCTCTGGGTTTTGAACAAATTATGCAAAAACACAAGGAACCAGGTAAACATTGGTTTGGTCATTTATTGCTATGTAACAACCCTAAAACTAAGTGACTTAAAACAGCTATCTTATTTGCTTATAGTTTTGCTCTCCTATCCTGGACTCATTTGAGCAGTTTGGGTTTGCTGGTGGTCACTCTAAAGGCTACATTCAGCTGCAGTTCAGCTGGGAGCTGGTCTTCTCTGTTTGTCTTACTCTCTTTTTCTTTCTCTTTCTTCATATTTCTTATAGTTTTCACAGCCCTGCCTCCTAAGTGGCCTTTCCAGCAGTGTTGCTGGCTTTAACATAGTGGCTTAGGACTCACAACAGTGCAAAGAGGAAGCAACCAGGCCTTCTTAAGGCATAGCATCATTTTTGCCACATTCTGTTGGTTAAAGCAATTCACAGGTCCATCCCAGATTTAAGGGAAATGGACTAGACAAGTATGTGAATCCCAAGATTAAGCCAAACAGCTATATTACACCAAAATGGGGCACCTGGAAAACCTTTTATGAAGCTGAGATTTAAGCTGCCTAGTACTTTTGGTACTTTGAGTCTAGGTCTGTCAGAGGGAAAGTGGAGTCTGAAATGCAAATAATAGCATATTTGGCTTATTATATAGATGGAAGTAACTGGCACTGTCGTTGGGTAGAAAAGAAAATTTTGGACCTCTGGGGTTTCACCCTGTATGCTACCATAATGGGGCAGGATTGACTTGCTCTACTTAATGGCAGTGGGGTCTAAAAAAATGCAGGACCCAGAGCCCAGGCTGCTTGGAAGCAGTGATTTACCCAAGTCTCACAAATTGGATGAGACAAATGTCCCAGTCAGCACTCTATGCAGAGTGGGCTATGGGTGGACAGAGGCCCATCCCCCTTGCCCTTTTGTTTATGACATTTAGGGTAGCCGAGCTCCTTGGCCAGTCAGTCACTCTGGCCTTGACAAGCCTTGAACAACCTGGTGCCTCACCAATACTATTTTCTGTTTGCAGTGTTTTAGAAAAAGGTTAGGATGAGCCACTCTTCCTTGGAGAGGAGTCATAGTGGAGAGAATACTCTTTCCTTGTGGAGAATGGGATGTAACTTCTCTCTCCTTAGGGAAATGTAAGGCATAAGGTAATGCTTATCCTTACCAGGAACAGGTAGATTAATTCTTTAGCTGGGTTTCTCTCACTTTATCTTCATCGCTTACCTTTATCAGTTTATCTTAGTCTCAGTAGTGTTGTTGTTGTTGTTTTCAAGTTATCTACTGTGTAATGTTATGGCTAACTGGAATGAAGAAGATGAATGTTACATTATTATTACATTATAGCTTCTGAGTGGAATAATAAATCTGTATTTCATTTAAAGAATTTAGGTAGATTTGAAGCATTTCATATATACTGAGAAATGAACCCCTGCATTCTAGTGCAAATGTCTTTGCAAATTTCTGAAAATAGTATGTTGGCTGTTGTGGGGAGGAGTTTGGTAATTGAATGTACTGAGAAACAGGATTTATATAAATAGGAAAGGCTAGGACACGAAGAAGGGGACAGATAGAATTACCTTAAGGTGTTTCTTTATGACTCTTCCCTGCCCTAAGTTACACGGTAGTTACAGGGTAGTTTAAAAATATACTAGGATTAACAGAATTGTAGCTGTGATAGCTTTTTTTATTTAAGGAAAATGAGTTCTTTTGATAGCTGTCTAGTATACCCATAATTATGATTAAATAGAATGGGTGGAAGCAAACTGTTGAGTCCTGACTTGAAGTAGGATACTCCGGTCGTATATTAGGCCCTGCTTGCCAAGTTGTACTACTTTTTGTGCTTAGTGTGGGGAGGAGAACTAGTTAAATGAGTGTGTTCTGTATAAATCAGGACATACTTTACCATAGAAGCAATAAACTAGATCACTGCACTCTAAAAGTTCAAGAATTAAAGGCATCCTGGCATGTGTTAAGAGCTATAGCTTTAAAGTCAGGCAGAGCTGACTTCTGTCAATGCTGCTTAATACAGTGTTGCTTCAGTTTCTTCTTTAAAATGTAGAGAATATTTTTCTTACTGGATTTTTGTAAGGATTAATTGAAATAATGTTTGTAAAGCAGGAAGGCTGGTCCCTGGGACATAAGCAGCTCTTAAATTATTTTTACAGCTCTTCATTATTATTAATAAGTTAAAATTCAAACAAGTAATCCACTTTTTCTGTGAGCCATTCATTTCAACTCAAAGAGAGTTGTAGCTTAGCTTTGGCATAATCAGAGCTGCATGTCTAATCTCAACTCTTAACTTAAAAAATAGGTGCCAAAAGGTTAGGAATGAATATGAGAAGGATACTGACTCAACATGGCTGGCAGTCTGTCAGCTGGTAATGGTTTGGCTGTGCAGTTTGGGAACTAGAAATTGTTAACACCATCATTAGATGAATTACAGTATAGAACGGTCTGTCATTGTGCAGCGTCTGCATCACAGTCATCTGGGGTATTTGTTAAACAGCAAGATGCCTGAATATTCGAGAACTATGGTATAGTCCTTGATAGTGGAGCTCAGGAATCTTCATTTTTAACAAATATCTTAGATGATTTTATACATACTGCTTTGAGAACTGGCGGAAACTGAATCAGTAATTTGGGGTTCTGGTGTTCTCCGAGTCCATTTTTTAAGCTACGGTGTTCTGTAAACACACATGTATAATGTAAACAAAGGGAGCTTAACATCTGAACCCTTCAGATGTTTAAAGAGGCTTAAGATAATTGCCAAGGCCTTGATCCAGACAAACTATAGAAACCTGATACAGGGTGATTATATAAGGAGTAGGCAGGAGAAGTAACCCTGCAAGAGGCATCCATCAGGCTTCCTTGTTCAAGAAAATTTCCCCTCAAATTCTTTTGAGTAAAGATCTTTCTTCTTAAAAAAATGTCTACTGGAACAGTTAAATTAGATATTGTGATTATCAGATAATCTGATTGCTTTTCACTTAGCTAAATAACCTAGTCAAAATAGAGATTCTGATTGAAGTGTATCTACTTTAGAATTTGGTCCCTGGGTAGGAAGTAAGTTGGATGGGGGCCATAATCTGTCTCTTTTGGGAAAAAGCTGTTGCTTAGTTTAAGGGCATTGACTTGTGAAAAACATTATGAGAAAAGATTTAAAGTTTAAATCGATCAATCAGGAAAAGAAGTTGATGCTTATTTTCTCTAACTTTTGCTTAGAGCAGTGATGTTGACAGCCTGGGTCTGTGTCACTTAAACCTTTCTCAGTCCTGTGACCATATCTAAGAGTGGAACAACAAATCTTTATGTTTGGGCTGTTCCTGGAAAAACTTGACCTATGTTTATGTCAACCATATTTATATTGTGTTTAGTACATTTTGGTAAAAATGGTAAAAAAAAAAACAAAAAACCATGCCAGATCCATGATTCTTTCTAAATTTGAGTGGAAAGGATTAGTTGGCATTTGTTTGAGTATTGCTTTTGTGTGTGTTTTCACTGACTTTGTGGCTAGTGCTTTGAGGAGAAAAACAATAAACTCATCTCTCTTTGTCCTATGAGCTGTGAAATATGGTGTCAGTGTTTAGATTTGAATACCCAGGATGGAGAGTGCACATTATACTCAGGAATTTCATTGTTCTAAGTTAAAAGTTTTGGTAATAATAACTTATTTAAACTTTCTTTGTGATTTAATTTTCCTCTAAAATGTTGGCTTTTTAATTGCTTAGGCCTTAAATTTAGTAAGACCTCCTAGATTTGAATTCTCACACTTCTTTATTGGCTAAGTGATCTTGGTCAAAATAACCTTGGATTAAGCCCTAATCTTATCGTGTGTAAACTAGGTATTCATGTAAAGGAGTAGTAATACCTAATTGATAGATTTGTTGTGTGACTTACACCTGGCACTTAAAATTAAGTGAATATTCACTGGGATATGTTCATAATACCTTGTTGATGTCAGATGTGTTTCAGAATTTATTTTTTCTTTTTTAATTTAGAAAGGTAAAGCACTCCATATATGATGTTAGGTAAAACCCCAATGAAATTTATGGCAGCACCCTGTACTGTCTTTGGCAGATGTTAAAGTATGGATAAGTACAGCAATAAAAAGCCACACATCAGTCAGATTTTGCTGTTAAATGAGTCCAGGTCAGTTTGGTTTTGCCACCAAATGAGTTATGAAGTAACTACGTTTTTATAGCTTTCTGGGTTTTGGATTTGTGGATAAATGACAGGTCCTGTATTTTTACCATATTTTAAACTTGAGAAGAATTACATTATTCTAGGAGTAAAGTTTTAGCTGTTTAGTTGATTTTCTCATTTTGGACAGTTTCTGTGTATTTTGGATTCTGATACTTTTAAGAGTGAGGATATCTGGTGAAAGTTTATATTTAGCAGCCTGCTTAAATTCTTAGGAAGAATATTTTTAAATAGTAAACTAACATTGTGTATCACTTACTCGAGTAGCTTTAAAAACCTGAAATTGTGTATTTATAACAAAAGATTTAACAGTACTATATTTTCAAGTGCTTAAATGTTATTTTGATCTGATCCTTACTGCAGATATGGGGGGTTTTGCTACAAAGCATTTTGCAGCATGGCCATGCGACTGAAATGCCTTTCTTAACCTACTGTCTTTCTTAACTACTGTCCTCTACAATTGTGGAAGGATGGTAGAAAAATACTGGAGTTTCTCCACCTCAGAGTATTGAGAGTGTGGCTAGAGTGGTGGTGGTGATGGGAAAGTGTTAGGAAATGAATACTCATTGCACACCTTCTATATTCCAGATTCTAGAAACAATTCTAGTTTCCTAGAGTTAATGTTAACACCTCCTTTCCCCTTCTCAAAACTCATTTTTGTATCCTCATTTTACAGATAAGAAAACTGAGACTCAGAGAGGTTAAATATAAACAAATAGTAGAGTTGAAGTTTGGACTTGGTCTGTCTGACTCTAAAAGATGTTCTTTATATTACATGATTCCAACATGCTCTTCTCACACTAGAAATTGGCACTTTGGAATTGAAGAATTTGCAAATTTTCATGGCTACTTAAATGCTAGTAAATTAGAATCTTTCATGTATTAAGAAACAATCAGGAAATGTTTTGGCATGAACTTAACTTTGGGTCATGATATCCTAGTGAGCAGTGCAATGCAGAAGAGCGCTAGCCTCATTAGCAGGCCTGCGTTTGGCCTGACATTAAGAAGCTTTGTGTGCGGGGCACCTGAGTGGCTCAGTTGTTAAGCGTCTGCCTTCGGCTCAGGTCATGGTTCCAGGGTCCTGGGATCGAGCCCCGCATCAGGCTCCCTGCTCAGTGGGAAGCCTGCTTCTCCCTCTCCCACTCCCCCTGCTTGTGTTCCCTCTCTCACTGTGTCTCTCTCTGTCAAATAAATAAAATCTTTAAAAAAAAAAAAAAAAAAAAAGAAACTTTGTGTCCCTGAGTAAGTCTCTTAATCACCTCTCAGCTTGACTCCAAACTTTCATGAGTTTCAATGTTTTTAGACAAGCAGATACTGTGTGTTTGAAGAATACCAAATGTTAAAACATTACTGGATTCAAAGGAAAAAAGTCTGGAAAGCAAGTATTATGATATTAAAATACCATACTTTGAAACAAACAAACAACCAATTATTTATGGAAATGTTTGTGTCATTTTGAAATATGAGATTGTACATAATATAATTACATTAAGTTTGATCCTTGCAAAAGTAAGAATGCTGTGTGCCGTGGATGTTTTTCCCAGAATTTATGAATCATGATCCCAACAGCTTACTTCTTTCATTGTTAGCGTGTTTACATTTTATACATTATCTTTTTTAGATTACTTGTTCTTTCTCAATTTTCAGAAAAGCATTTTTAATGACTAGCCTAAAAACCCCACAAACCACCCTACTATGAAGTTGCTTAATCTTTAAGTGATATAAGAGAATAGTACTGTCTGATTGATACAGCAAAATGCTCTGTTTAAGGCATAGGTTTAGCTTAGCATTTTGTTTTTTATATTCTGTTTTTGTAGTGAAACATAGTAAAAAGAGCATTGGCTTTGAGCCCAGGAGATCTGAAAGTCAAAACCTGACACTGGTTTTATGGCCCTCAGCAATTTACTTAAATTCCTAAAACCTAATTTTTTCATTTGTTGGTAGGAATAATTGACTCTGAAGGGTAATTGAAAATATCAGAGATGGGGTTTTTTTGTAATGTGACTGCTAAATAATAGGAATCCGATAGATGGTCATGGTATTCTTATTAGTTTTGGAGTCAGAGACCTGATTCAGATTCCAGGTTTAAGACTGGCTGTTTCTGTGTCACTTAGACACCTCATGTAGTGCAGTTGGCCCCGGGTAGTCATACTCCATCATTTTAGACTTCTGCTTAGGAAGTGTTTACACAGCTTTATTACTGTAAGTTGAATCTGTACGTTTGAAACTTAAGTTTTAAGATGCTCGGTGTTATTTGAATTTTATTTTGTTAGTTGAGTAATGCAGCACAGGAGTGGGAAACCTGTTTTCTACTGATACCCACTAAGGCGTGGAAGAAAAATTATCAAATACAAAAGTGTTTTGCTTGAAAAGTTTTGGTATTTTGCTATTGTAAACATATTGCATATTATGAGAAACTGAGAAATTATAGCAAATTAGAAAAGCTATCTCATTCTCATTACTGATATCATTTTGGTGTAGTTTTCCTTTGCTGATGTAAATAAATCTTAGTGTCAGTTTTTTTAAAACAGGAAAATAAGGATCATCTCCCCAAATTAAGAATAATTATGAAAAATAAAATTAGTCAATGCATAAGCAAAAATGTGTTTCACTTTTTTATTATGACCTGAGGAGGAAGAGAATGGAGCAAGGAGAGAAGGAAGGATTGGTGTGATAAAAGATACAGTAATAGTGACAAAGTCCTGTGTTTTTGTTTTGTTTTTAAGGACCTTAACTGTTTAGCTTAATTAGAATAATTGCTGCTAAATTTCATGAATATGTTTTTGTCCTCACTAATGTTTTCTAGTAAACAAAGTACAAACATTTTTTATATACCTAACTTCCAGTAGAGGAAAACTGTTTATTTCATTTTTGGGGAAGTTGGTATAATGTAGTTATATATTTTTAAAGGTGCATTTTATGGAGCAATATCCCCATCTTGTGGCCTTCTAGAAAAGTGGCAACACTTTTTTACCACTGTTTTTACAATTATAAGCTTTCTCTGATGTTGGCCAAGGGTTCAGTCAAGTTTGTAGTAGGCAGTTCTTACTGTAAATGGGGGTGGGGAGTAGAAAACAAATGATTTGTATACCTGGATTGCAACTTTGTAAAAAAGAAACTTATTGGAGGAAAATAATCCTATAAAAATGAAAACAGTTGTGGGTTGGGTTGGTGCAAAGATTATGGATGATTGCTACTCTTTTATGTTTTCATGAAATATGCAGTGTTTTTAGACAAGCATTTGTAAGTTAGAAAATCTCAATATGTTCTGTCATTTAATAGGATTACCAAAGCCCAGAGAAATTTAGATGCCCTGTCTCACTGTGCCATTTAGTGAGATTGTTGCCTTGAGCAGTGTTTTCTAAGCTGGTGACTCTTAGAGGAATATATTCTACATGAATTTTTACACTTTTTTTTTCATTTTGATGATAATAAAGGGAAAAAAATCAATTTGAGAAATACAGTTCATTTAAAAGACCATCTAAAAACTAAATAAGGCTATTTGGTTTCAAGCCTGGGGTTACTCAATTGTTTTTGAGATGCGGTTGATACTAATTAACCTTCAGTAGCAAACAAGTATTAAACACTCCTGTGCGCTGGGCTTTTTGGTAGGCAGGGTAGATACAATGGTGAAGATTTGTCCTGCATTCTTGGAATTTACAGTCTAGAATGCAGATGCATTGAGAAAAATAAAGCTATTTTGAGGAACACAAAAGGTAGAAATCAAGGATTCTAGATAAAAATAGCTATAATTTTTTGAGTAATTACCGTGTGCCAGGCACCACGCAAAATGCTCTCAGTACTTTTTCTCAGTGTCAGAAATTTATTTTGGAATTTTTCTTTGATTTTTGCAATAACAGTGCATATGCACACAAAGAAGTGTTTGTGGAAGCTCAGAAACATCTCTGTGGAACAATAGGTTTCCTTGTACAGTACAAGTGGTTCAGCTGTTATGGGTCTGGTAGGCTTTTGTGGCTTGGTCTTGTTATCTTACCACCATTTATAACATTTCTTTGGGGAAATTTGTACTGTGTTCTAAGCAGCCGTCTTCCCCCCAGACTTTTAGAGTCCAATTGATATATAATTTGGGCATTAGCATAGGACTTCTGAATTATTTTGAATAAAATAGTTAGGGCTAGAAGTTTTCAAGTTTAAACTTGAAACTTGAGCTTTCTCTTGTTTATATACTTTTGGATGTTTAAGTATTTAATAAGTCAAATGAGCATTTTAGGTAACATTTATGCTTTACTTTTGTATTGGATATTTTTGTATTGTGCCATTATTGTGGGCTGTGGCAATGAAATCACATTGGTAAGGTGGATATGGACTTGGTGCCCAGAATTATCAGGGCAAAGATGCAAGAGGGTATAGGTGGTTTATAAGATCTTACAGGATTTTCTTTATAGTATTTTAAAGTTTTAGTTCTGTGCCAAGTGGGTATTTTTTTAATCTAACCTCCCTAACTAGTTCTACGGGGTTAATGTTTTATGAATTGTAGAATCTTCATTGAACATACATTTGTTGAGTGTTTAGTAAGGGCTGAGCACTAGGCTAGGGGCTAGAATTATAAAGATGAGTTGTAATAAATTTACTGTGTAATAAGGGAGATAAAGAAATAAATGTGGTTACAGTGCTACGAAACATGTAGTAGCTAACTAGTCAAAAATTGGAGAGATGACACTTGAGCTGAATTGTGATTAGAAATTAGGTAGATCAGGGTTGACGGTACCCATATGTTTCTGTGAGAATCACCTCAAGCCCCCAGTAGAGTTCCCCAGATGATTCTGACATGCAGCCAGGTTGGGGAAAACTGGTAGTGGATTAGAAATATGTCATTAGTGAGCTTTGGGTAAAGAGCTTTTCTGGAGAATACCAATTATCTTATTTTCTCTAGCTGAATTTTAATGAATGAAGGTGGCAAAGAGTATATGTATACATGATGCATTTGAATAACCAGGAGTAGTTTGATAGTAGCTAGAGTATTCCCTTTTCTCTTCTGGAACCTATGCTCTAAACGGCTCTAACAATAAGTGTCATTGCTTCGAGTTTATTTACTTATTTGTCAGAGAGAGAGAGCACGCAAGCACAAGCAAGGGGAGCGGCAGGCAGAGGGAGAAGCAAGCTCCCCGCCAAGCAAGGAGTCTGATGTAGGACTAGTGTCATTGCTTCTAAACATGAACTATTAAAAATGAAGTGGAAAAGGGGCGCCTGGGTGGCTCAGTCCTTAAGCGTCTGCCTTCGGCTCGGGTCATAATCCCGTGGTCCTGGGATCGAGCCCCGCATCAGGCTCCCTGCTCCGCGGGAAGCCTGCTTCTCCCTCTCCCACTCCCCCTGTTTGTGTTCCCTCTCTAGCTATGTCTCTATCTGCCAAATAAATAAATAAAATCTTAAAAAAAAAAAAAAAAGTGGAAAAAAATTCACATGTCTCTGGGGATTGGTACTGTTACTCCCCTGGACCCAAGTCTCTGCTCTTTTTGTCTCGAATTCCTTACCTAGCCATATTGCTCTTAAAACAGGTAATATTGTCTATTTTTATTGACCATTGTATTCCCAGTGTCTCAAAGATTGCCTCCTTCATTGAGGAAGTTGGTAGGTAAAACCTCCTTAACTTTCTTCTCAGACGCAGAGATAATCTGCATTCTCACCCATTTCTTTTCTCTGTCTAGCCTCAGTGTGGGCTATTTATGTCTATACCTCTGTTAAATCTCAACTAACCCTGCCTTCTCAGAGATCTTGTCTTAGTAATCATCATTTCTTCTATGACTTCAACTTCTTCCTGTCTGAAAATACATTCAAGTCTCTTCTATCTTCCATTAAAAACAAACCTATGAATACCTCCCTTTAAGTTTGTATCTGTCTTTTCCTTTACAGTCAAACATCTAAACAGTGGTTTCTTAAGCCATTGACTTTTGGCTCTACCACTCTATTAAAATCGCCTTTTCTAAGGGTCTGCTGCTAACATCCATATTGCCCAGTGGACAGTTCTCTCTTTTTACCTATCTTACTGTTACCATCTCTCCAAATCCTTTCCTGACATTTCTTCACCTCTTCCCACCAAATCTGATTTACGTGCTCCTCTTTTGTACTTCTGTAGTACTCCGCACAGCCCTGTCAATGAGCTTAAAGCTGCTGATTTCCTTGCCTGTTTTCAGTGCTAAATTATAAACTCACTGAGGGCAGAGAGCGTAGCTCAGATGATTTTTGTATTCCTACTGTTTAACACATCTGAAAACGTGTCTGTTATATATATGCTGAATGACTTAATTCAGAAAAATTGTTAAAAGAAATGCCCAATATGTAGTTTGTTTGTTGTGTGCTAGGTACTTTTCTTAGCGCTTTGTCAGTATTGACTCATAAGGTACGTATCAGTTCGTTTTATAGATTTAAAAACTGAGGCACTGTGAGGTAAAGAAGCTTGCCAAAAGTTGAATGTAGTAGTCAGGTGGAGCCAGGATTTGCATCTCGGCAGTCTGGCTGCAGAATTTGCACTCTTAACCACTATTATGCTGCCTCTGAGTAAACATGGGAGTAGAAATTCAAATCCAAATTCAAACTAGACTTTGGTAAATGATGGTTTCTTATTTTCAATAGTTTATTACTTCCCCCACTTCATTAGAAATAATTGGACCACCAAACAGACTGAAAGGCTTCTACAAGTGATAGTTTAGTTGTTGACAGGGCTTGACTTGTGTTTCCTGTAACTTCAAACGTTACTAGATGTTTAGAGTATTAAGTTTGCAGTAAGTGTAATTTTTTAAAAAAATTGTTAACCTCGGACTTGGAAAAGAGCAAACCTGGCGCTTCTGTCAGCTCAGAATATAAATATCTTTGCTATTTGATCCTCTGGACTGGCCTTTATTTCGGTGTGTCATCGTTATTGCTAGTTGAGCCTCTAGTCTGTTGTCCAAATTCTACTATTAATTATTTAGTACCTTTTTCGGAGGGACTTTGCATTCTGTATAGGCTAGCAGACCCTAGCAGTTTTGCTGGCTGAAGTTTATATGAAATACATTTGTTTGAAAGGATGGGTGGTTAGTTTTGCTTTGGATAGGTAACTATTTTGTAACTATTTCTCATCAATTGAGGGCAAGCACCTTGATAAGAAAAGGAAGTTACTGTGATCATGTTTGTGCTGTGACTGGGGTCTTGCTGGGTGCGATGCAGGCTGATTTGAAGGCAAGGAAGTAGATGGAATTTGAAGTAACCAGAATCTAGAAGTAACTTGATTAGAACTAACTAGAATAAGAAAGAGAATTGAGTTAAATAGCTTGACTAGCTATTGGACATGATTTTCTGTCAATAGAGTGAACTTTATGTGAAGAGCAATGAGGAAGTAAATTGTAGGAATTTAATGGGCAGCAGTTCATTAGGGTGTATGCCATGGTAATTTGAGGAGGCATAGGTTAAAATCAGCAAGGCTTTTGACTGTCTCAGTAAGGATATACAATAATAGTGCAAATGTTTGTTGATTTCAGGAAGGGAAAGAAGTTTAAAATAACTATATAACCAATGTTTAGGTTGGTCATAGAATAATTTTGAGAGCAAGGAGTTCACATAGTTTGGAAATGATTAAAATTGGCAATAAAAATGGAATCTACAGATGGATCAAGATTTAGTGCTTATCAGGAAATTAAAATTGTGATGTGTATGATACATTTCAGTGTTAAGATTTTTATTTATTTTTGCTTGTTAGCTTGAAGTGGCAGTAGATAACATTAATGAAAAGAAAATTTTCAGATCAGTTTATGGTAAAGCAGATTATCTGTGTAATTGAGAGGACTAACACTTAAAAGATACAGTTGAATATAAACTCACTGTACACAAGAAAGTGAGATTTAAAAATAGGGAGAGTGAATTTATGAAACGGGAGATACAAGATATATCTTGAAGAAAAAAGTCAAAAGAGGTCTAGATTTGTGTTGATGGGAAAGTAGAGGTAAAAATTGGAGGATGAGTGAAAACAGAACCAAAAGGTTTGGGAAAATTAATGTATTTACCTCCTCTGGTTGAAAATCTGAAATTGAGTGGAGATAAATAATGAGTTGGAGATAGTGATTTAGGAAATTTGGCATTTTGAAGATACATACATTTTTTTTCATTAAAAAAAATTTTCCTGTGCTCCTTCTGTGAAGTGCCATAATATAGTTCACTAAAAGGAACTTTAAAATTGAAAGTACAGAAGGATGGAGGAAAGGTGAGTTTATTAGAACTTGTGATTAGATAGGCATTTTTAGATTAAGATAGATACCGAACCATAGTCAGAAGTTACAAAGTACCTGTAGATGCCCATCTTTATTTGTCCTTTGTCTGGTAGATACTGCAAGTGCTTTATAAGTCACTGGAATGACAGAGTTTAAAAGTGGTTTTTTTGGGGTTTGATTTTGTTGGCTTTTTTTTTTTTACCCAGTGGCACTTGTAAATTATCAGGAGGGTGATGTTCCTGTGTTTTGCATTTAAGAGGATCAATCAGTGATACTTAGGTCAGTGTGGACAAGTAAACTTTTTAAGAAATCAGCTAGCTTCTCTTCCAAACAGAAATGTTTGGTGCGCCTGGGTGGCTCAGTTGGTTAAGCGACTGCCTTCAGCTCAGGTCATGATCCCGGAGTCCTGGGATCGAGTCCCGCATCGGGCTCCCTGCTCGGCGGGGAGCCTGCTTCTCCCTCTGACCCTATCCCCTCTCATGCTGTTTCTCTCTCTCTGTCAAATAAATAAATAAATAAAATCTTAAAAAAAAAAAAAAAAAAAGAAATGTTTGTGAAATTTTGAAACTGCGAAGTGCTATGAAAACAGAGAGTAGTGATGATATTGCCACTAGGTGCTGGTAGGACAGAGAAGAGCTGGAGAGACTGGAGACCCTGAGTTAAGTGGACAGATTGTAAAGGAAACGTGTGGTGGTAGAGCTTTGGGGACAGCCCTGCTGGTCAGTGGAATGAGATTGGCCAGTGGGATACAAGGCCATGGAGTTGTTGGCATACATGCAGAGATAAGAGTAAGGATGATGGTGTGGTGTGGGGAAGAACAGGGGCCTGAGTATTAAGAAGCTATTCAGGAAGTTGGAAACGTCTTTGGATCCTTAGGAGACCACAGTGGTAATTATTTGGAGTTTGGTAAAAGTAAACAATTCTGAGGGCTAAAAGACACTGGTATTGAGAAAACTTCTTGCTCCTTCCTTTTCCTTTCCCCCAACGTGTAGACCTAGTGGTGTAATATTGAAGCCTGCTGATGAGTTGTAGTCCCTGTAAAGTTGATTTTTCCTTTCTGAATATTTAGGTCATCCAGAAATACAAAATTTAACAGGATTGTGCTTTATTATTATAACAGGACTCCACAAGAAAAATCTCTTTGAGATACATCAAAAAAGCTGCCCACACAGTTAGAGCCATTATATTGTTTACTAAGGTTACCAAATGCCCTGGTGTGCCCCAAAGTGAGAGGTTTCTGTGGGAGCAGAACTAAAACGTGGATGGTCCTGGCAAATCAGTGTAAGTTAGTCACCCTCTCATTAACGGTCCCATTTTGTAAATGAATTGAAATGACCGACAATACCTTTTTATAAATGATATCTATATGGAAGTAACATTCCTGTATTGTTAAAATTAAGTCCCCTATTTTGTAGTCTATGCTTTTATGAAATACTTATTTTCTGCTTTAGAGTTGCTAAATCTTGGATATTTTAGGGGCAGGGAAGCTGCTTTTTTCATCTATATATTGGCCACTTTCATTGAGTTTTAAATTTTGTGCAGTTGATAAATAGCTTTGCTTAAATGCGGGCTTTGTGACCTTCCAAGTTCCACATTCATTAGATGAAACATCTCTAGCACCTGACTATGTACCATCCTGTCTTGTTACTGAAATGTTTACTATGTATTAATACTGTCTTCAAAACTAGACTAAGTATTGAAGTTGGGACTTTTGTCTTCCACCATTTTTGTGTCCTTGCCATGCCCACTTTACAGACTAGGCAGTCAGTTACGTGTGAAATTGATCCAGGCAGATAGATATGTGATGGTAGTTTTCTGGCTTTTCCAAGCCTTGATCCTATGCATAGCATGCAAAATGGATCAGATTTGTTGTTCTTTTTTCTTAATATTGCTTCTGAAAGTAGAAGTCTTCTTTACTTAAGAAAGCCATCTTGAGATGCCTGGGTGGCTAGTCGGTTAAGCATCTGCCTTGGGCTCAGGTCATGATCTTGGGGTCCTGGGATCCAGTCCCTCATCTGGCTC
Organism: Phoca vitulina; assembly: GCF_004348235.1. Taxonomy (NCBI): domain Eukaryota; kingdom Metazoa; phylum Chordata; class Mammalia; order Carnivora; family Phocidae; genus Phoca; species Phoca vitulina. The sequence goes on from NW_022589728.1 coordinate 34,148,197, forward strand.
CTTGCTCAGCCTGGAGCCTGCTTTCCTTCCGCCTGCCCCTCCCCCTGCTGTATGTGTGCGTGCACGCACGCTCTCTCGCTCTCTCCCTCTCTGACAAATAAAATCTTTAGAAAAAAAGGCCATCTTGAAGTAAGCAGGCAATTAAGATACATCTTCTAAGTGGGGATTCAGTAGGCCTATAACCTTGGAAGACTGGAAGCATAGTTAATTATCTATATTCAGGACTCTCTATTCTTTGCAGTTGAATAATAACTTATACAATTCTGTGGCATTTTTAAAGGCTTGAGCTGGACAAAATCAGCTTACATATAACTGTGGGCATAGTTTATGACCTAAATTCATTTGGATGAATAACCAATTTGCTCAGAAGTTTGTTAAAACTCAGACTTTGTTTTTTCCTTTTGCCATAGTTGGTCACACAGCTGTTAAGTGGTAGGATAGATGAAATCAAAATAGTATGACTGAGGAGTTGGCTCTTAAACTTTGTACTGTATTGTCTCCCACAGTTTGCTCCTCTTCTGCTCCCTATCCTGGTTGTGGCACCTTCATCCACCCAGACAGTGAAGTGGGAAATTTTAGTTGTTCAGAATCCTTTCTAACCATCAGCTGTCCCAAAACCATCTAGTCAAAGATCTTATATATTTCCTGAGTTTTTTCCCTCATGCTACCTGCTCTGGTTCAGATAAACTCAGTATTTTAAATCTAACCCCACTCCTGCCAAAGTTACTCTTCTCGAATGTGATTCTCTGTTATTGAAACCCACTGGTGTCTATCAGTTACCTTATGATAAACTTTAAACTACTATGCTTGGGGCGCCTGGGTGGCTCAGTTGGTTAAGCGACTGCCTTTGGCTCAGATCATGATCCTGGAGTCCCACGTCGGGCTCCCTGCTCAGCGGGGAGTTTCCTTCTCCCTCTTGGCCCTCACTTCACTTGTGCGCTTGCTCTCTCTCATTCTCTCTCTCTCAAATAAATAAATAAAATCTTTAAAAAAAAAACCAAATAAACCACCATGCTTGCTGTATTTTGAATGCCATATAAACTATTCCATAGAATCCTCTACAATTTAGAATACTCTGTTAGCCTGTTAGCCTTATCACTTGTCACTGTCCTTACTTTCCATTTTCCAGCCATTCCAGTAGCTCTCTGAATGCTCCATGCTTTCTGTAGTTTTCTCTTAAAGAATTATACTTCAAGACACAGTTCATTCTAAGATTGGTTATCTTCTGTGAACCCTTTCCTGATTCCTGTAGTTTGAATTACCCACTTTTTCTTGTGTGCCCCAGATGTACTACTTTACATTTTGCATCTGTTTTAGTAACTGTAACACTGAAAGCTCTTTATTTGTTTACAGGTTTGTCTCCTCACTAGACTATGAGCTCCTTGAAAGAAGGAATCGTGTCTTACTCATCTTTATATCCCCAGTGTCTAGCACAGTTCCTGGTACATAGTAAGTGATGAGCAACTTCTTTTTTAACTAAGACTATACCTAGCACAAACTCCATTTATTGATAATTATACCTCTCTAGACCTACATTGTCATAAAAAATAAGACTATAGACTTTTAACACTTTTGAGGCACAATTTCCTCATCTGTAAGATGAGAACAGTACCTCCCTACTCATACAGTGTTATTATAATGCCAGATTAAAAAATATATATAGCAGTACATTGTATTTTAAGTGTCACACAACTTTATGTTATTAAATGAAGTATGGGAACTGATTGTATGTTGAATTTGATTATTTTATTTGCATTATTCCTTCCCTTTTAGGGCAAAAAGGTACCAATTTTGAACTATCTCTGTCGTGTTTTGCAGTTTAAATTTGCAGTTACTGATTATCAGGAGCATGTACTCAAAATAACAAATCCTGTGCCTGTTTATCTTCTTTATTATCATCAGTTATCTTTCTAATTGACTAATAAGGTTCCTCAATTTTCTTTTAATCTACCTCCAAATGAATTAATATCTTTACCTTTCCTTAGATCCTTCATCCATTGTTCAGAGGAAGAATTGTGTTTTTTTTGGAAGACTAATCACATCATCTGTGTGAAAGCTTTGTCCTTTCCTATTTTTCCTGCACAGGCTATAGACATGCTCCCTTACCATCACACTTGATGAATTAGTGATCTGCACTTTATCTACTTCCTTGCCTTCCATGCATTCTTGAAATTTTTAAAAATTCTGTAACTGGAACATGCCAGAATATGTGTAACATGTGGAAGTTAATAATAAAAACAAACATTTGGGAACCAACCACTTAAGAACTAGGTCAGTACCAATACAGTTGAAGAGCTACCTGTGAGCACCTCTGTAACTGCATGTTCCTGTCTTTCCCCAACCCCTGAAGTAACTGCTATTCTGAATTTTTTTATCTCTTTTTAAAATTATAATACCACAAATGTATTTTTTTGTTTTGAGTTTAATAATTGTTTATAGCCTTTGTAAACTTTGCACAAATGGTATTTTATTATAGAGGAAAACCTATTTTACAAGTCTATACATTTCAAAGAAAGCATTCAAGTATCATAAAAGAATACATAGAAAAATTTCAGTGTGCACATCCAAGTTTATAACAAAATAGTGCTGGAGACTTATTTCTGGACTGTGTGGTTATTGCTGCACCACATACAAAATAAAATGCTTTATCCAGAGTGTAGAAATATAGCAGAAGTATTTCCATACTAAGTTTTCTTAGTTTGTGCAGAAATGTTTCGATTAGATTCACAGTGTACTTCTTGGAAGAGTGACAGTTTGTCATCTAATTTCCCTTTGGACCTCAGCATTTCTTCAGTGGGTTTCATTCAGTTGTTTGTTGACTGTGTAAGCATTTGAGACTCAGGATCTACAACGTCTCCGTGTTTCTTTCTCAATCATGGAATTGTTGTATTTTCAAAGGAAATGCATGGGAAAAGATGAGGTCATGATAACTGCCAAGAGAACTCATTTCTTTCTTTGTGTTTAAGAGTTGGAAACATTTCTTGATGACCTCAGTGTAGAATGTTAAATCTTTGAGGTGGGACTCAGTGAGAGGAAGATGTTAATACTCAGAACTTCATTTGTATTTTTTTTTCATTCACTATTATGTTTCTAAGACCCATTCATGTTGTTGCCTACAGCTATAGTTCATTCATTCTCACTGCTGTATAATGTTCCATTGTGTGAGTTAGCCTAATTCATTTAACCATTTTTCTACCAGTGGATGTTTGAGTATTTTTCTTTTTACTTTTTTTTGTTATTTTTAAGTATGCTTACATTTGGCACACAAGTACAAAAATTTCTATACTGTGTACCTAGAAGCTCACTGAAGGACGTGCAAAATTTCAACTTTATGTGATAATGCCAAATTGTTTTCCAGCAATTATACCAATTTTAACACCTACCAGGAGGATTTTACCAATTTAAACACCTAGTAGCATTCTATAGGAGCCACCACCTTCTTTACTTTTTTTTTTGGCCATTATTTGGTACTGTCAACATTTCTAGTTTTTATCATTCTAGTGAGTTTATTTTTCTAGTAAGTTTAAAAATAACATCTCATGTGGTCTTAACTTGTATTTCACTGATGAATAATGAGATTCTGCATCTTTTCATATACTAATTGGCCTTACAAGTTTCCTTGTTCTATAAAATTCCTGTTCAAGTTTTTTTGCCCATTTGACTACTTGTGTTTTTTTATCCTGTTTTTTGTAGACATTCTTATATAGTTTAAATACTAATCTTTAATCAGCTTTGTGTTTTGTAAATATCTTCCAGTTTGTAGCTTATCTTTTTAATTTGCTTTATTATGTTTTATGATAGACAGAAGTTCTTGGTTTCCACATAGTCAAAATATTCACACTTTTCTTTTTTGGTTGGTATGCTTGTTTAAGAAATCCTTTTCTGGCAGGGCACAAAACCAGTAGTTTTCTGCTCTAATTTCTTTTAAAAATTTTAAAGTTTGTCTTTCATATGTACATCACTAATCCATCTTGAATTGATTTTGTATATGATGTGAGGATCCAATTTAGTTTTTCCATATAGGTAATTTCAGTATTATTTAGTTGTCCCTCTTATTCCTCAGATCTGCATTGTTACATCTGTTACCTGAGGATGTCCTTACATACCTTGGTCTCTTTTGGGGCTTCCTATTTTGTTTTGTTTTATTTACCCTTCGTCAGTCTTGTCAGGCATTTATTTTTTTAGTGTTTTCTAAGAATGCTAACTTTGTTAAATCCTTTTTTTTTTTTTTTTTTTAGATTTTATTTATTTCAGAGAGAGAGCATGAGCATGTGTGCAAGCAGGGGGAGGGGGAGAGGGAGAGGGAGAGGGAGAAACCTAAGCAGACTCTATGCTGAGCACGGAGCCCAACATAGGGCTCAATACCACGACTCCAAGATTACAACCCTAGCTGCAATCAAGAGTCGATGCTCAACTGACTGAGCCACCCAGCCTCCCCTTTGTTAATACTTGTTACCTTTCTTCTACTTCATTAGTTTCTTTTCTTTATTATTTGTACTTTTTTGGGGTTTACTCTGTTGATTGCTTTCTAGCTTAACAAATTGGCCTATTTACTTACTAATTTTCAGCCTTTCTTCTTTTCCTAGTATAAGTGTTTAAGGCTATAGATTTGCCTCTAAGTTAACTTTTGTTGTATCCCACCAATTTTTATATGGTACCTTCGTTATCATTCAGTTCTTAATAGTTTTAAAAAATTTTTTCAGCATGGTTTCTTCTGACCCATGAAATATTTAGAAGTTTTTTTCTATTTGTGTTTTTAAAATTCATATTCCATTATTGGTTTTTTTAAGATTTTATTTATTTATTTATGAGAGAGAGCGTGAGCGTGTGCACACATGGGGGGGGGGCAGAGGGAGACAGAAAAGCAGACTCCCTGCTGAGCAGGGAGCCTAATGCACGGTTCAATCCCAGGACCCCGGGATCATGACCTGGGTCAAAGGCAGACCCTTAACCAACTGAGCCACCCAAGCGCTCCCTATTATTGGTTTTTTTTTTTTTTTTACTTAATTGTATATGGTCAGCACCTAGGAACAACATTATACATATTCTTTGAAATTCAGTGAGATTTTCATTATGTACCAGTATGTATTGGTTTTCTATATGCTTCATTTATGCTTGAGAAGAATGTTTATTTTCTAACAGTTGGGTATAAGGTTATAGAACCTTATACCTATATATGTTTGTTAAGTCCTGCTTGTTCATCATTTTGTTTTTATTTTTATTTTTTGGTTTATTTGACCTATGAAAAATTGGACTGTGTTGAAATCACCTACAGCAATGCCAATTTGTAAATTTCTTCCTGTAGTTCTAAAAATCCTTTGAGGCTTTTTTCCCCTTGCCAAGAGATGGTGAGTTTATCTGGATATTTTGTCTTGTTTGGATAGATATTCGATTTGTTCAGGAATGTTTCAGGGTAGCTAGAGAGCAGGAAAAAGTGCAGGATGATCTTCCCCCCTCATTTTAACCTTATCCATCAGCTGGGAGAGTGGAATACTTAACAGTACTGAACTTACAGGCTGGATTCTTCAGGTGTCTTTGGCTCAGGTGCAGATTTGGACTTTTTTTTTTTTTTTTTTTTAAGTAGGCTCCAAACCTAGTGTGGAGCCCAACGCGGGGCTCAAACTCAGGACCATGAGATCAAGACACATAACCGACTGAGCTACCCAGGAGCCCCCATATTTGGAATTTTGATCCTTTTTGCCATGTTTCCTTTCAGACTCCTTCCATTTGTCTTTGTTCCCTTCATGTCTTGGGCCATGCTGGACTTCCTGCTTCTACTTTTTGGACACTCTCACCTCATCTAGTTTATTTTTATCTTTTCAGGTTGATCCTTCCTGAGATGGTGAGCTGGAGCTACTTTCCCCCTTCCCTTCTAGGAGATTGCTGTTCTGTTTGAGCTCTGAAATCAAGCATAAGAATTAACACTTCACTTCACCCAAGCATCCACTTTTAATGGAGGGGACAGCATTACCTTTAGCAGCTAATCAGGTTTGGGAAGATTAGAAGTTGGAGAGTGGCAGTCTTCTGCCGTACTGAGTATTCCATTTTCCAGATTTCTCACTTTCTCTCCTTTGTGCATCCTGCTCTGACTTCTGATGCAGCTGAGGTCCCAGTTTGAGATGAGAAACTTCCTGTCCTTGACCATTCTTGTTTCTGAGTTTTTTCACTTTGCCAGTGTGGGTGTTTCTTCTAAGGCTGTCATTCTAGTTCTGGTTCATCTAGCTGATGCTGCGATTTCTCCTGTTCCTTCTGTAGCTGCTTTTCTACTTCTTGTTCTCTTATAACTGGGTCAATAGGCCTTGCTGCTCCAAACATAGAAGCTGCTTGACTCGACTGGGAAGTGCCAGCCAAGGAGTCATCTTCCTTAGGAGTACTCTGAAGCTTTAGATTCAGTTTGGTTCTTTGAGAGGGACCTCTGTCATCACATGTAATCATCCCCAGAATAATTGTCTTTGGAGCTCCTCAACTAAACATCATGTCTATCATATTGGTCTTCCTGGTGGTCCCACTTCCTCTGTAGTCATCATCCCTATTATACCCACTACCGTATATACTTCTGCTGCTGTTTAATCCTGGAGTCATAGCCTCAGTCATAGTCTCTGCTGTGTTAGTCATCATAGCAATCCTGGCCTCCATAATGATTATGATGTTTGCCTTCAAAGCTGTCATCACCTCTTCTAGGTAGTCATCCAGGCTGTTTGGATGTTTTGTGAGAATCCCGATTTCTTGCTCAGTCAAAAGAATGAGCATCCTTGTCTCTCTCTTGAGCTTGATCAAGAGTGTCCATTGAAATTTTGTTAACCAGAGACTCTTCATTGAGGCTCGGTACTGAGCAAGGAAGGCAGGCTCTCAAACTCCATGGGATCAAAACCTTTCAACCTCTCTGGCTTGCTGGGTTCAAATGGTAAATGCACTACACTGGTATTTAATCCGCTAAAGAATTCCTTAATGTAGACTTCTGTCACATCATAAGTTGTGTTCCCTAGAGAAGTAGCATAGAGTAGCAATTGGGGAAGATGGCTCTGGTTGATACTAGGTTGCCAGGCAGCCTGTGGAGCAGTGGTCAGTTGCAGGTGCCTTATACATGCTGTCATCATTTTTGTGCCACGTAGTTGAAACATCTTCCAGATCAGTCCAGCTTACTGGTTTGGGGACAGACATGCTTTCCCCACCAGTGCTACCATCCTCAGCCAGGAAGTCTGTTTGGGAGATAGTCTTCCCCATCTTTTTTGCTTAGGCCACTATGTTGGGGAGCGTTTTCTTTTAAGCATGCAAATTCATAGTTTTAGGTCTACTTACTTATTTGCACCTTGTATCATTTTCTTTGTTCTCCTTAATAATGCTGTTTGCATGCTATTATCACTGATCCCAGCTTTCTTTTTTTTTATATTTGTCTAGTATGTTCTTTTCTGTATTTTGCTTTCATTCTTTTTTTAAAAATTTTTTATTGTTATGTTAATCACCATACATTACATCATTAGTTTTAAATGTAGTGTTCCATGATTCATTGTTTGTGCGTAACACCCAGTGCTCCATGCAGAACGTGCCCTCTTTAATACCCATCACCAGGCTAACCCATCCTCCCACCCTCCTCCCCTCTAGAACCCTCAGTTTGTTTTTCAGAGTCCATCGTCTCTCATGGTTTGTCTCCCCCTCCGATTTCCCCCCCTTCATTCTTCCCCTCCTGCTATCTTCTTCTTTTTTTTTTTCTTAACATATATTGCATTATTTGTTTCAGAGGTACAGATCTGAGATTCAACAGTCTTACACAATTCACAGCACTTACCAGAGCACATACCCTCCCCAGTGTCTTATCACCCAGTCACCCCATCCCTCCCACCCCACCCCCCACTCCAGCAACCCTCAGTTTGTTTCCTGAGATTAAGAATTCCTCATATCAGTGAGGTCATATGATACATGTCTTTCTCTGTTTGACTTATCTCGCTCAGCATAATACCCTCCAGTTCCATCCACGTTGTTGCAAATGGCAAGATCTCATTTCTTTTGATGGCTGCGTAATATTACATTGTATACATATACCACATCTTCTTTATCCTTTCATCTGTTGATGGACATCTTGGCTCTTTCCACAGTTTGGCTATTGTGAACATTGCTGCTATAAATAAACATCGGGGTGCACCTACCCCTTCGGATCCCTACATTTGTATCTTTGGGGTAAATACCCAGTAGTGCAATTGCTGGATCATATGGTAGCTCTATTTTCAACTTTTTGAGGAACCTCCATACTGTTTTCCAGAGTGGCTGCACCAGCTTGCATTCCCACCAACAGTGTAGGAGGGTTCCCCTTTCTCCGCATCCCCGCCAACATCTGTCGTTTCCTGACTTGTTAATTTTAGCCATTCTGACTGGTGTGAGGTGGTATCTCATTGAGGTTTTGATTTGGATTTCCCTGATGCCGAGTGATGTTGAGCACTTTTTCATGTGTCTGTTGGCCATTTGGATGTCTTCTTTGGAAAAATGTCTGTTCATGTCTTCTGCCCATTTCTTGATTGGATTCTTTGTTCTTTGGGTGTTGAGTTTGATAAGTTCTTTATAGATTTTGGATACTAGCCCTTTATCTGATATGTCATTTGCAAATACCTTCTCCCATTCTGTCAGTTATCTTTTGGTTTTGTTGACTGTTTCTTTTGCTGTGCAAGAGCTTTTTATCTTGATGAAGTCCCAATAGTTCATTTTTGCCCTTGCTTCCCTTGCCTTTGGCGATGTTTCTAGGAAGAAGTTGCTGCAGCTGAGGTCTAAGAGGTTGCTGCCTGTGTTCTCCTTTAGGATTTTGATGGACTTCTGCCTCACATTGAGGTTTTTCAACCATTTTGAGTCTATTTTTGTGTGTGGTGTAAGGAAATGGTCCAGTTTCATTCTTCTGCATGTGGCTGTCCAATTTTCCCAACACCATTTGTTGAAGAGACTGTCTTTTTTCCACTGGACATTCTTTCCTGCTTTGTTGAAGATTAGTTGACCATAGAGTTGAGGGTCCATTTCTGGGCTCTCTGTTCTGTTCCATTGATCTATGTGTCTGTTTTTGTGCCAGTACCATACTGTCTTGATGATGACAGCTTTGTAATAGAGCTTGAAGTCCGGAATTGTGATGCCGCCAGCTTTGCTTTTCTTTGTCAACATTCCTCTGGCTATTCGGGGTCTTTTCTGGTTCCATACAAATTTTAGGATTATTTGTTCCATTTCTTTGAAAAAAGTGGATGGTATTTTGATGGGGATTGCACTGAATGTGTAGATTGCTCTAGGTAGCATTGACATCTTCACAATATTTGTTCTTCCAATCCATGAGCATGGAACGTTTTTCCCTTTCTTTGTGTCTTCCTCAATTTCTTTCATGAGTATTTTATAGTTTTCTGAGTACAGATCCTTTGCCTCTTTGGTTAGATTTATTCCTAGGTATCTTATGGTTTTGGGTGCAATTGTAGATGGGATCAACTCCTTAATTTCTCTTTCTTCTGTCTTGTTGTTGGTGTATAGGAATGCCACTGATTTCTGTGCATTGATTTTATATCCTGCCACTTTACTGAATTCCTGTATGAGTTCTAGCAGTTTTGGGGTGGAGTCTTTTGGGTTTTCCACATAAAGTATCATATCATCTGTATTTTGCTTTCATTCTATCAGTGTCTTTACTTAGTAGGTATCTCTTATCTTTTGAATTTATCCATATGTATTTGGTTGTGATTATTTCTATGTTTGGACTCTCTTACTTTGTGCTTTCTGATAGTTCTGGTTATTTATGCTTTTTTTTCTGTCTAGACTTTTTGGATTGATTGAGTTGTTGGTGTTTTAAAATTCTTTTCTACTCTACTAGCTTGGAAGTTATACTCTATTATTTTATGATTACCCTTGAAATTCTGCTGGGAATGCAGAATTTCTAAAACTAAACCAGATTATAATCCCTCTGCTGAAGAATGCAAGGATTTACACAATTAACTCCTATCCTTTTCTCCCCTGCCCTGCCCCTCCCCGATATGCTTCTCTTCCTTTGTTCCATATATTAATGGTTTATACTGGTTTTGTTTAAATACCGTAATAAGATGTTGCTATTTTATTCAGACAGTATTTATTTAGATTTACTTGTATGCTTACCAGTTTCTTCGCTTATCTTTCCCTTCTTGTGTCTTAGAGTATCCTTCTGTGGTAATTTTATTCTTTTATGAAACATGTTCTTTAGATTCTCTTAAAGTAAAGGTCTACTGTTGATAAACTCTCTGTTGGTTTTTCTGGCAATGTCCTAATGCCTTCCGTATTCCCCAAAGAGATTTTGATGGTTGGATAATTTTTGTCTCAGTTCTTTGTAGATAAGCATGTTCTCTACCTTCTATGCCTTCTTTGTTGCTGTTGAGAATTCTACTATCACATTAGTCTCTTGTTTTGTGTCCAGTCTCTTCTCTCTGGCTGCTTTTTATCATGGTCCTTTTTTGGTGTCTTGCAGCTTCACTGCTCTGTGGCCACCTGTGAATGTCTTTGTTTATCCCACCTCTTTTATATATATGTGTGTATATGTATATATATATGTATATATGTGTGTGTATATATATAGGTGTACATATGTGTATGTATGTGTGTGTGTGTGTATATATATATATATATATATATATATGCTGTATTTCTTAGAATTGTGGATAAATGTCTTTCATTCTTTCTAGAAAATTAAGTCGTTTTCTCTCCTAGTATGACCTCTTCTTTTTTCATTTCCAGGGATATGAGTAGAAATATATGTCCAATTAGCTTCATGTCTTTTAGCCTCTCTTTGCTTTTTTCCATCTATTTCAGTACTACTTATAAATGACTTTTTCAGATTTATATTCAAATTTACTGATTCTCTCTTAAGTTCTATCTAATCTGAAAAAACTGGAATTTAGTTAATAATACACTGATATTGGCTCATTAATTATGACAAATGTGGCATACTAATGTGAGATGTTAATAGTGGGGGAAGGTGGGGTATATGAGAACTCTGTTATCTTCACAACTTTTCTGTAAATCTGAAAGTATTCTAAAATAAAGAGTTAAAACAGGGGCGCCTGGGTGGCTCAGTCAGTTAAGTGTCTGCCTTCAGCTCAGGTCATGATCCCAGGATCCTGGAATCTAATCCCACATCAGGCTTCCTGAATTGGGGGGGGGGGGAGTCTGCTTCTCTCTCTACCCCTCCCCCCTGCTCATGCTCTCTCTCTCTCTCAAATAAATAGATAAAATCTTTAAAAAAAAAAAAAAGTTAAATTCTCTTTTTCAAGTAGGCAATGCCGTTTTTCTTTTTGCTTGATCATGTTTTATCTTTTATTGCTAAAACTAAATTTTTAAAAGTTTATACTTAGTAATCATAATATGTAAAATCCATGTAGGGTCAGAAACTATTATTTTTTGTTTCTGTTCAGTCATGGTGGCTTGTTTTCTTATAAGTTTGATTTTTTTTTTTTTTAAACTGTAGGCTCATAATTCATTGCTCTTTATTTTGGGTAATCCCAGTGGCTTAAATTGGGGTACTTTCCTGTGAGCGTATGTATATGCTGCTTCTGTGTTACAGGTTACAGCTGATTTGGGCTTTCGCTTCTTGTGGGAGTCTCAGCTCCCTTACCTTGCAGCAGGCCCAATGCTTTATCTCTTGATCCCAGTCCTACTATCAGCATGCACATCCAGGGCAATACTCTAATTAAAAAAAAAAAAAAATTTTTTTTTTTTTTTGCTTACTACTACTCACTATCCTCTTCTATTTCAACTCAGTTAAAAAAAATTCTTTTTGCTACTATTATATGGGGTGGGTGTAAGCTTGATAATTTCTTATACTTCTTGAGAACATAGCAGTGTTCGAAAACTACCCTGGTTTTAATTTATCCAGGATCTTTTACACTGAAGCAGGAGGACCTTTCAAAATATTTAGTATATACCAGCTTCTTGAAATTGAAAACCTTCAATTTCTGTTGATTTTCTTCATTGTCCGTTGATTATCTAAAGCTTTCTATTCCCATTGGTTTTCTCATATGCACATGACAGCAGATGTACCTGCAGGCGATGTAATCCTTGAGCCGGTTTTCTCATCTGCAGAATGACAGCATTGGCCTGAATGAGATCTCACAATCTGTGAATATATATTAACTAGAATAGTTAACCAAATAGTACGCAACTGTTTATCTTATCTTTTCATACACATATATGCATATATACAGGCACATAATATATGCAACTATAAATAAGAGAGTATAATGATTTTAGAGGATTAGATTCCTGAATTTGGAGGAAGGATCTAAATGGAGCATAGAAAATACTACCAACAGGAAAAAACAAGATAAACGTTATATTCATTAATATTTCTCAATCTTGACCAGAATGTTCCACTTCATCCTTTAGTAGGTTAAGGGTGGATAGAAGTTTTAGCCTTAAAATATTTGTCATGCAGAAGAAAGCCAAAGTAGCTCAGCTTTGTATTTTATTTAAAAAGTAAAATTTGAAGTGGAGGAATGAAGCAGAACATGAAGAAAATTATAAAAAGAAACATGTAAAATATACTGGGGACACGACAACTAATGCAGTATATAAATCTGAACTAAGTACTGTGGTGAAAAAGTTATGATAAAATGCCTTGTTTGGAACAGTTGATGAAATTACAGATGTGGGCTATATAATAGAGAATAGTAGTGTACTAGTTAAATTCCTGAATTTGATCATCGTCCTATTGTATTTAAGAGAGTATTTTTATTAGGAGATACACACTGAAGTATTAAAAGATGAAGGGGCAATTTACTTAGGTAGTTTAGATAAGTAAGCTAGCAAGTAAATAAATAAAGTATATAATCTAACATATAAAAATTGTATGTTTATTTATAAATCAACACGTAGAGGGGGGTGGGGGATGGGGTAGCCGGGTGATGGGTATTGAGGGCACGTGTTGTGATGAGCACTGGGTGTTATATGCAACTAATGAATCATTGAACACTACATCAAAAACTAATGGTGTACTATATGGTGGCTAACTGAGCATAATAAAAATCAGTCAGTCAATCAACACGTAATGCTGGAGTCTCAGTATCATCATTTATTTTGTTCACATTGACCCAGATATGGTTTATTGGCCATATTTTCTGTAATGCTTATAGTACTGTTTTAATTTTAAATGGAGGACAGCTGTGAATATGTCATTTGATGAGTTGAAAATATTGTATTAGATTTGGTTTCTTTAATTGATTCAAACAGTTTGAATCATATTGAAAGTTACACTCTTGTCTAACACATGAATAAATTAACTTTTTAATAGGTATAAGCTGAATATTGGGACATGGCCACTGCTTCACCACGATCTGATACTAGTAATAACCACAATGGAAGGTTACAGTTACAGGTAACTGGTAAGTTATTTTCATAATAACTTAAAATAGTGATTCCCTGATGAAACTTTAATACCTAATTCAGCAAATTTATTCCGCAAGTATCTTTTCTTTTAGATTCATACTGTGATGTATTTGTTGCAACAGGCCTTAAAGGTAGAAACTTTCTGAAAGTATTTTATTTATTCAGTAAATATTTATTGAACCTGAGCTGGATGCAGAGAAGATATGTCCTCTTTGGTGGTGGGAGCATTTGGGTATTAGAATAAGCAACTTTGAACTGGTCCTTAAATGGTTATTAGGATGGAGAAGGATGCTGAAGGCCTTTTTTCATCTATTCACCCATCCAATCATTGGCAAATATTTAAGTGGAATTACATGAATTAAAACACAAGACCCCAGTTTTTTAGGAATTTACTGTATAGTGTTGAGACAGGTTTGTTTTATATGGAGAATTACCATGCAGAGTGACTATTAACTAGATGCAGTGAAAACTTAGAGAAAAGTGTCTTTAGTCTGCTTGGGATCTGAGATGGCCTGCAGACACAGGAGAACAGGGTAAGACAAGAACCTACAGAGCGTAACACTTTTAATTCTTGCAGGAGGAGTCAGAATTCATCTCAGATTAGATTGGCAGCAGAAAGCATTAGAGGGAGAAGGAACATTTGCAGAAGATGGGAGAGTCTTGGTTAGAAGACTTCAGATAATTCATTATATATAAACAATATAAATATCTGTAAGATAAAAAAACACCTGGAGGTAAAATATATATTGGAGGGGTAGAGGGAGGAAGGGAAAGAGTTTGTAATAGCAAAAGGCTGGCAACGGAATCCTAGTTAGACAATGAAATAAATATATGTACCCAAAGGAGCCAGGTTCTAAGATAATATTGTTAAGTGAAAGGTGTAGAGTAGTATGCATAGTATACAACCATGTGGATGTAAAAAAAAGGAGGGGTATGTATGCGGCTCTGTGATTAGAATATTAGAAATTATATTTGTCTCAGGAGGGGTGGGATTGAAGCCAGAGTAAGAAGAGAGATACTGTAATTTCTATGGTACTTATTGCTGTGAGATCAGGTTGTTTCTAGGAGTTTTCAGTGACCAGAGCTAGGAAATGTTTATTGTCTTAGAAAGCAAAAAACAAATCCTGAGTTCATGCTGATATTTCAAATTCAAAATAGCTGTGGTCTCTAAGTACCATGTTCCACTGAAAGGAGAAAAAAATTATTTTTACTTTATTTGACTTTGTATTTCTATCTCTTTTCTCTTAGCCCAAAAATCTTAATTCCAAATGACAGTAACATAATTATATCTGTGTTATCCTAACACACACACACACACACACACACACACACACACACACACACAGGCAACATTAAAATTACTAAAAACAACAGGCCCACTCATTGCAGTTTAAGATTTCTTTGTGAGTTCCCCCCTGCCCCCCTTAGGATGTATAGTTAGAATACCACATTTGAAAGTAACTTAAAGCAGTTTTCCATTTGGTTTTACCACCAACTGGATAATCAGTTAGGTTTATTGCTTTCATTTATTTTTATTTAGTTTTGTTTATTACATGTAAAGAAAGCATTTATATGGCTCTGGAGTTAAAACTGTTAAATTAGAGTACATTTGAAGAGGTCTGGTTACTCCATGCCATCCCTTCCACCTCTCTCCATTATCTAAAAATGTACGTAAACATTTTTATTAGTTTTGGTTTATTTTTCCATTGCTTTTGAAAATATAAGCAGATATGTACAGTATATGTATTCATATATCTCCTCCCAGCCTGCCACTTCTTAGGTACTTTTCTGCACTTGATTTTTCTTCATTTAACAGTAGTAATATCCTAAAGTTTGCTCCATAATAGGGTATATACCTTTTTGTTGCTGCACAGGAAATACTCTGTTGAATAGATATACCAGAGCTAATTCAACTAGTCTCCTATTGATGGACATCATGGTTCTACTCTTTTGCTATTACAAATAGTGCTACAATAAATAGCTTTATGCAAATGTCATTTCTTATTTTTGCTCATATTTTGTTAGGATAGGATCCTAGAATGAGATTGCTGAGTCGGGGAGTAAACACATGTAATATTGCCAGTTATTGCCATATTCCTCTCTATAGGGTCTGTACCATTTTCTGTTCCCAGCTTTCTAAGAGAGCGCCTGTTTCCCCATAGCCTCATCAAAATATGTTATCAAGCTTTGGATTGTTGACAGTTAGGTAAGAAGTGGTATCTAAGATAGTGTCATTGTAAATATCTTTTCTCTCATTATGAGTGAGGTTGAGCCAGGTTTAAGGGATATTGTATTTCGTCTTCTGTGAACCATGGAGATGTATGTTTTGAAGCAATACCCTGGATGATTCTGATGTGTACTCCACTTAAGAACCGCTTACATAATTCCTAATGTTTCTTCTTTTGCTTGATATGAGAAGCTTAGAGCCACATTTGTGGTTTTCAGTGTTATTTGTGTAGGACGTGTGGCCACCGTATCTGATTTGTAACTTTCTTCCTGGTGTTGACCTTTGTGTATGTTCTTAGTTGAAATAACAAAAACCTGATCTGACTGATTTGAGCCAAAAAGAAACTTATTGAACAGCTAGCAGGTAGCTCACAGAATCACCAGAAGTCTAGAGAACCAATTGGAAAATAGATGTGGACCAGAGAAGGGCAAGTAGCCAAAGTAGTGCCACTATGGTATTTATCATTTTGAGTGTTAATTACTGTTCTCCTTTGAAATACAGTGATGCTCTTGGGAAACTGAACTTGGACCTATGCTAGATGGTACCAGATTTTAGTGCCTTGCTTTTCTCCCTTCTCTTCTCCTTGTCTTTACCTTTTTTTCATTTTGTTGATCTAATTTTTTTTAAATACAAAGCGCCTTAAAATCCACAATCTTACTGAATTAACAATACCTTTTGGAATAAATATTTACTATTTTACCAGTTAAGACTGAGAATCAGAGTAAGTGCCTTCTGTTAGTAATAGGAAAGCAACCAAGATTTTTGGACTCCCAAGTTGTTGCCCCTTTAATTAGAGAACAGTGACCTCTGTATTTTCTTTCTTGCTTGCTTTCTTGCTTTCTTTTTCTTTTATTTTCTTTCTTTCCTTCCTTCCTTCCTTCCTTCCTTCTTTCCTTCCTTCCTTTCCTTCTCTTTCTTTCTTTCTTTGTATTGATATTTCTTTTACTTTTAAAATAATCAGTACCATGACTAAGGCCCTTCTGCTGTTGCAGGCTGGCAGGTTATGATCTGTAAACTGAGATACTCTATTAGCTGAATTAGTTTTATTCCTATTTCTGTTCGTAACCCATACCTGACTGGCAATAATAAGAATATGAACATTGATCATGCAAAGCAGGAAAACTGTAACGGAAAAAAATCTAAGAGAAAGCTACCTACTGTAATATGGTGTTACACTGGAGTGAACCATGCACATAAACATAATAGCCCACAGAAGAGTACCATCTACAGTAGTTGAGATTTCAGGCTTTCTGCAGGAAAGGGTCAGAAACAAAGTGCAAGACATAAAAACAGACTCGAGATTGAAAAACTAATGGGCTGGCATATTCACATTTTGTAGCTGTTGTGTCCTCTAGTACCTTACTATAATTTTTTAAATTAAATTGTGATCCTATGTATCATCATATTTTTGTATGAGTCTTATGAATTATGAATTTAACTTTATTCTTTTCAAATGCTTCAACATTTATGGAATAATCTGTCTTTTCCCATTGATGTGAAATGCCACCATTGTGATATACAAACATCTTATTCTATTCTCTTCACTTATGTCCTTATGTCATAGACTATTTTAATACTTTCATTTTACAGTACTTTATTTCCATTGTATAGTACTTTAAAAAATATATTGGGAAAAATCTCTCATTACTTGGTATTTTAAAATATATCTTCACTATGCTTGAATTTTCTTTATCTTTCATTTGAATTTTAGAGTCTCCTTCCCTTTTCCTCTGCTGGTGTGCCCCCCCACCCCAAACTCCCTCAAAACCAATGTTAGTGTTTTTATTTAGATCATTTAAAAATAATGTGTTAAATTAGAGATAATTGAAATCTTTCAGTGTACAACTTCCAAATCCAGGAATATATTACGTCATTCCCTTCAAGTCTTTTATGTCCATCAGTGAAGTTTTATAGTTATCTTCATGTAGATCCTATACATTTATTAAGTTTATTACTAGATTTTTTTGAGGGGAGGTGTTACTGTGAGTGGGATTCTTAAATTCTTTCTCTTTACATATACATATACACATACAGGACTCTCTTTTTCTGATAGATTTTTGGTATTTATATAATCTTACAGTAGAGGACATTTTGGGTATAACACCAAAGGCAACTTATTAAATGGGAAAATGAAGTTTATCCCATTTATTTCACTATTTAGAACTCTTACTTGAATTAATAGGGTTATCTTTTATTTACTCAAAATTATAGCATTTTAGTTATTTATATATACATTTTTTTGCCAGCATAGTATGCATTTTTGTGAAATTAAAAATTGTATCTTTTAAAAATCACTTTCCTTACCTTGCCAACACCTAGTATTATTGAAGACTTTGCCAATAAAAGGTATACAGTGGATATATTTTGAATGTATCTGCAATTAACTTAGAAGAGTTAATACTATATAGTAATTAATAATAATGGAGTAATAGTTACCATTGGTGAGTGCCAGGCATTCATTGATGATAACAGTACTTTGCGTGCCTTCACTCACTGATCCTAAGAATCGGATACTATTGTTCTCCTATATTTCAAATGAGAAAATTAAGGGTCAGAAAGAGTTAAACTATGAACCCAGATATGTCAGACCCAGTTCTTTTTTTTTTTTTTTTTTAAGATTTTATTTTTTTAGAGTAGTTTTAGATTCAGCAAAATTGAGAGGAAGGTACAGAGGTTTCCCAAATACACCTGCCCCCACACGTGTGCAGCCTCCCCCATTATTAACATCACTCACCAGAGTGGTGCCTTCATTACAGTTGATGAACCTGGTTTTTCATTTAGTAATATGCACTTAAGTTTTCTCTAGGTTTTTCCATGGCTTGATAGCTTACTTCTTTTTAGTGCTGCATGATATTCCATTGTCTGGGTGCACCACAGTTTGTTTATTCATTTCACCTGCTGCAAGGACATCTTGGTTACTTTCAAGTTTTGGCAGTTATAAATAAAACTGCTATAAATATCGATGTGCAGTTTTTTTGTGTAGACATAAGTTTTCAGCTCCTTTGGGTAAATACCAAGGAGTACAATTCCTGGATCATATTGTAAGAAACTGGTAAACTGTCTCTCAAAGTGGCCATTTTGCATTCCCACCAGCAAAGAGTGAGAGCTCCTGTTCCTCCACATCCTCCCCAGCATTTAGTATTGCTAGCATTCCAGATTTTGGCCATTCTAATAGGTGTGTAGTGGTATCTTGTGGTTGTTCTAATTTGGTTTTTTTTCTGATAATATATGATGTTGAACAGCTTTTCATATGCTTATTTGCTGTCCATGTATTTTTTTGGTGAGGTGTCTGTTAAGGTCTTTGGCCCATTTTTTAAAAATCAGGTTGTTTTTAGGGCGCCTGGGTGGTTCAGTCGGTTAAGTGTCTGCCTTCGGCTCAGGTCATGATCCAAGGGTTATAGGATCAAGCCCCGCGTTGGGCTCCCTGATCAGTGGGGAGTCTGCTTCTCCCTCTCCCTCCCCCTGCACATGCTCGCTGTCTCTCTTTCTCTCTCTCTCTCTCTCAAAAAAATAAAATCTTTAAAAAAATCAGGTTGTTTTCTTACTGATGAGTTTTAAGAGTTCTCTGTATATTTTGGATAATGGTTCTTTATCAAGTGTGTCTTTTGCATATATTTTCTCCCAGTCTGTGGTATGTCTTCGTATTCTCTTGACATTGTCTTTTGCAGAGCAGGAATTTTTACCATTAATGAAGTACAGTTTATCAGTTATTTCTTTCATGGATTGTCCCTTTGAAAGCATCGCTATAACCAAGGTTGGCTAGGTTTTCTCATCTTCTCTGGGTTTTGTAGTTTTGTGTTTTACATTTAGGTCTGTGGTGCATTTTGAGTTAACTATTGTGAAGGATGTTAGGTTTGTGCTTACATTAATTTTTTTGCATTTGGATGTCCAGTTGTTCCAGCCCCATTTGTTGAAAAGACACTGTGATTTTAAGACCATGCAGTACTGCTTTCCCCTTCTTTTAGTGTATTGAAAGACTTGCATGTTTTGAGGAAATGACTCTAATTTAGAGTGAAGAATCTTGGTTGGAGGATTTTTTGGGGAGAGAGATGTCTGTGCCCTCTGTGTCACTCCAGTGGTGTTGAACTTAGAGCAGTTTGAAACAGAGAAGGATGGGAGTAAGTTTTGCCAAGACCTTGACTATAGCACTTTAGGCATAACATTGAATACTCTGTTTTATGTTGCCAGTCCTTAAATACAGTATTTTCCTTTGAGTCTCTCTTGCTGTTCTTCAGGTATTAATTGAAGACTCTAGGGCACCTGGGTAGCTTAGTAAGTTAAGCATCCGATTCTTGATTTCAGCTTAGGTCATGATCTCAGGATTATGAGATGGATCAAGCCCTGCGTCAGGCTCCATGTTGGGCCTGGAGCCTGCTTAAGATTTTTTTCTCTCTCCCCCCTTCTCCCTCCCACCCTCTCTCTCTTTCTAAAAAAAAGAAAAAATTAATTGAAGACTCTATTTCAAATACTCTACTTCTGCTGCAGCATTTATCATTTCATATTTCAGTGATTTATTCACGTGACTATTTATGTTACTGTTCTTTCATAGTAGAAGCCTACATTAGCTTATGATGATATCTTTAACATGTGGTACAGGTATGGCATGGAGTGGGCAGGGCATTCCCCTTTCTCAGACCCACAGTATTCATAGGTAACAGACTATAGAGGTGATCTTGATAAGTTGTTATTACTGCTTGGTAGTCAGGACTTTACCCTGAAAATTTGTACTCCTCATTTGAATTAGTAGTTGCAAAAATTATTTAAAATTAATTGTTTAGCCTAAATTAAACAGGTCTTCCTCCAAATCAGGTAAATCTGATACAAAATTCACTTTGTGAAGGATTATGATTAACTTCTCCAATGACATTTTGAAATTAATGTTTTTATTTGAAAAAGCAAATACTTCCCTTTTTTTGGAAACCAACTTTCCTGGTAAAGCATTTTTTTTTAAATTAAAGTTTATATAATTTTTAATAGGCAAGTATGAAACACTACCTGGCAGAGAGGTTCATAGGTATGTTGAATCTGAAAATACTTAGCTTTCTCTTGACATTTGATGCAATTCAGTATTAAATTCAAATGGTTGGCAAGGATGTGAAGAAATTGGAACCCTTATTACCCTGCTGGTGGGAATGTAAAATGGTACCGCCACTTTGGAAAACAGTCTGGCATTATTCAACGGAGTTATCATATGACCCAACAGTTCCACTCCTAGGTGTATGCCAAGAGAAGTGAAAACATATGTCCACACAAAAACTTGTGCACAGATGTTGAGCAGTATTATGCACAATAGACAAAAAGTAGAAACAACCCAGATCTCTATCAACTGATGAATCAATAAATAAAAAGTATACCCATACCAGTGGAAATATTATTTGTCAGTAAAAGGAATGAAGTACTGATACATGCTACAACATGGATGAACCTTGAAAGCATGCTGAGTGAAAGAAGCCAGTCACAAAAG
Organism: Phoca vitulina; assembly: GCF_004348235.1. Taxonomy (NCBI): domain Eukaryota; kingdom Metazoa; phylum Chordata; class Mammalia; order Carnivora; family Phocidae; genus Phoca; species Phoca vitulina. The sequence goes on from NW_022589728.1 coordinate 34,169,250, forward strand.
ACCATATGTTGTGTGAATTCATTTCTATGAAATGTCTAGAATAGGCAGATCTATAGAGACAGAGAGTAATTGGTAGTTGCCTAGGGCTGAGGGGGGAGCAACTAGGAGGAAATATGGTGACTGTGTGGGGTTTCTTTTTGGGGTGATGAATATGTTTTTAAAGTTTCTTGTGGTGAGGGACACCTGGGTGGCTCAGTCCTGGGATCAAGTCCCGCATCGGGCTCCTTGCTCAGTGGGGAGTCTGCTTCCCCCTCTGCCTGCCACTCCCCCTGCTTGTGTGGTCTCTTTCTCGCCGACAAATAAATTAAAAATCTTTAAAAATAAATAAGTAAATAAATAAAGTTGCTTGTGGTGATGGTTGCACAACTGTGAGTATATTAAAACCATTGAACTGTACAGATTAAATGGGTGAATTGCGTGGTATATGAACTATATTTCAGTAAAACTTAAAAATTCAAATGGTTCTCAGGCATTATCAATAGTTCTTTTGTACTGTTTCTTCATTCGCCAGTGAAGAGTTTGAGTTGCCTAAGAAGCACAGTTCCATTTTTTTTTTAAAGATTTTATTTATTTATTTGAGAGAGAGAGAGAGAGAGAGAGAGCAAGAGAGGGAGAAGCAAACTCCCCGCTGAGCAGGGAACCCGACTTGGGGCTCGATCCTGGGACTCCAGAATCATGACCTGAGCCGAAAGCAGATGCTCAGTTGACTGAGCCACCCAGGCTCCCCCACAGTTCCATTTTTATTGATTTATTGCTCAAAGTACTACTTTTTGTCTGTATATATTCACTAGTGATTATCATGTTTCTGTTAGTTTCTAGTGCCAAACTAAAAAGAAAAAAGAACTGGTTTGGAACAGCAATATATACAGAAGTAGTTGTAGATGGAGAAATTAAGAAAACAGCAAAATCCAGTAGTTCTTCTAATCCAAAATGGGATGAACAGCTAACCGTGTAAGTACCTTGTATAGAAAATGCAAAATCTCCAAAAGGGGGAGTATGCTTCTTAGAATGCTTTTGTGGTTGTTCTGTTGTTGTAGTTGTAGGATAATTTCAAAGTAAGTAGTGTTATTTTGCAATATGAATAGACAGTTTTAAGTATGAAAAGATTTTTGGTTAATTTGTTTTCTTTAGAGAGGAAGCATAGTAATTCTTGCTTTTTGCTTTATTAACTGAATTATTCCATACAGCTATATTTTCTGTTATTGTCTTGTAAAAATAAATAAGGCAGAAAATCAATGTTAATTTTGTCCTTTCTGAAACATAATGTTATAAATTTGTGTATAGTAGAATTATTATAAATAACACCAACAGTTCTCTTAAATATTTAGAAGTTTGTTCAAATAGAACTAGTGTTACTGTGAAATCTCAACAAGACTCTTTATCTATTGCTGGTGTTTTGGTTTGGTAATTACAAGAATTCTTATCTAGTTATTAAAGTCCTATGTACTTGAAGGGAAGTAATTGTTTTTATTTATAATTCAGATAATTTACTGTTCAACACAATATTTTTTCTCAAAACTGAATTCATGGCTTTTTAAAAATTATTGAAGTAAATGTATACTCCTGTATTTTTGTTATAATTTTACCCTTACAGAAATGTGACCCCACAGACTACATTGGAATTTCGAGTTTGGAGTCATTATACTTTAAAAGCTGATGCTTTATTAGGAAGAGCAACAATAGATCTGAAACAAGCTCTGTTAATACACAATAGAAAATGTAAGTTGTTCTAATCTTTGTTTCTTTAAAAGTTTATTTTAGATACTTTTCAAAGTGTCCTGACGTCCAAAAGCAAAAATAGTTTTGTATTTACAAAAGAGAACTTTAGTTATTGCCTGTGATTGCTTTTAAGTTTGTGGTACTGTATGAAATAGGAAATACATACTCTGGCCTTTCTCCATCTAACAGATTTACAAAATGATCTCAGTCACCCATGAGTACTCTGTTATCAGTGATCATCAGTGATTTATTATTTACTTATTATATACTTTAAAACTTGAAAAAATGATAATCTGAGCCTACTCTAATTTGGTTGATAATTTGTATAAAATAAATTCTAACTCTTAAATTTTCTAATTATATAACTAGTTCATTAAGAAAATATAGAGAATATACAAAATTACAGAGGAAAATAATTTGTAATTCTGCTATCCCAGGATAACGACTCCTAATAACTTGGTCTCTTGTCTCTTTCCTGTTCATAGATATAAACGTATTTTTTTCTTTGTATCTACTAGTTTATCCCTTGCTTTTTTTCATTTAACAATTTAATATGAATATGTTTCCATGATATTACATTTTTCTAGCCTGGGTAAGATGGTTTAAGCTTCAGTTATTTGTAAATCTCCTATCATTGTATGCAAAAATCGGGGGTATACCAATTTTTATAATTCTGGGGTGAGAGTTCATTGTTTTTAGCAAATTTTGAAAATATTATGTGATCCAGAGATTAAAAGCCAGAGTTCTAGTTTATGATTCAACTAATCTCATATTATTTGACATTTAGGCAGTTTCACTCAAGCCAGTGCCTGTGTTTATCTTATTTCCTTAGAAATTTTCTCATTCCTAAAAGATATGCTGAGTTAAGGTTAAAATGCTAATGTTTTAAATAGTAAGTTGATTTTTTAAAATTTTTTTTCTGTTTCTAACAAAAGTCCACTTACAACTTAAAAATCTGTTTTTGATGTAGTTTTTTTGTACATATGGAGTTATGGGTCAAGAAAATGTGAAAGCCATACTAATTTTTATGTACACAGATTTTTATTTTTTTATTTTTTATTTTTTTTTTTTAAGATTTTATTTATTTATCTGACAGAGAGAGAGGTAGCGAGAGCAGGAACACAAGCAGGGGGAGTGGGAGAGGGAGAAGCAGGCCCCCCGCCGAGCAGGGAGCCCGATGTGGGACTCGATCCCAGGACCCTGGGATCATGACCTGAGCCGAAGGCAGACGCCCAACGACTGAGCCACCCAGGCGCCCTATGTACACAGATTTTTAAAAAATACATTCTTTTGAAGCAATGAAAGTTTAATTCTCTGCTATGCCATGGCTTTGTTCATGCAATTCATCTTGGTTATAGATATGAGGTCTTATAAGCGTATAATACCTTTCCTGGTCTGATGGTGGCTGTATTTCTACTTTTTCTTGGCTATATAGCATTATTGGTGTAAATGCATAATACCTCAGTTAACTTCTGTTATTTCAGAATTAAATGTTTGGTTTAGCCAGTTTATATGCTGTTTCTGCACTGGATTAAGCCTTTGCATGAGACCCCTTTTTTTATAGAAGTATAGTTGACACAAAATATTACATTAATTTTAGGTGTACATATAGTGATTTAACAAGTCTGTACACCATGCTGTACTCACCACAAGTGTGTTACCATCAATCACCATGCAATGCTATTATAATACCACTGGCTATTATTCCCTGTGCTGTACCTTTTTGCCTTGCCTTATTCATTCCATAACTGGGAGCCTGTGCCTCCCACTCTCCTTCACTCATTTTTGCCCATCCCCATCCCTTCCCTTCTGGCAACCATCAGTTTGTTCTCTGTATTTATGGGTCTGTTTCTCCTTTTTTTATTTGTTTTGTGTAAGTGAAATCATATGATGTTTCTTTCTTTGACTTGTTTCACTTAGCATACTAACCTTACAGGTCTATCCATGTTGTCGCAGATGGCAAGATCTCATTCTTTTTTATAGCTGAGTAATATTCTATGTTTATATACCACATTTTCTTTATCCATTCATTTGTTGATGGACACGGGTTGTTTCCGTATCTTGGCTGTTGCAAATAATACTTCAGTAAACATAAGGGTGCATGTATCTTTTTGAGTTAATGTTTTTGTTTTCTTTGGCTAAATGCCCAGTAGTAGAATTACTGGATCATATGGTAATTCTATTTTTAATTTTTTGATGAACCTCCATACTGTTTTCCACAGCGGCTGCATCAGTTTATATTCCCACAGCAGTACACAAGGGTTCCTCTTTCTCCACATCCTTGCAACACTTGTTATTTCTTGTTGTTTTTGAAGCCATTTGACAGGGCTGAGGTGATACTTCATTGCGGTTTCGCTTTGTATTTCCCTGATGACTAGTGATATTGAGCATCTTTACATATGTCTGTTGGCTATCTGTACATTTTCTTTGGAAAAATGCCTATTTAGGTCCTCTGCCCATTTTAAATCAGATTATTTGGGTTTTTTAGGTGTTGAGTTGTATAAGTTAATGTGTATTGGATATCAGTCCCTCATTGGATATATCATTTGCAAATATCTTCTCCCATTTGGTAGATTGTTTTGTTGACTATTTCTTTGCTATGCAAAAGCTTTTTATTTTGGTGGTAATCCCAGTAGTTTACTTTTGCTTTTGTTTCCTTTGCCTAGAAAAATATTGCTAAGGCCAGTGTCAAAGCAATTATTGCCTATGTTTTCTTCTGGGAGTTTTATGGTCTCAGGTCTCACATTTAGGTCTTTAATTCATTTTGAGTTTATTTTTGTGTGTGGTGTAAGAAAGTAGTTCAGTTTCATTCTTATGCATATAGTAGTCCAGTTTTTCCAGCACCATTTATTGAAGAGACTGTCTTTTCCCCTGTACATTCTTGCCTCCTTGGTCATAGATTAATTAATTGACCATATAAGAATGGGTTTATTTCTGGGCTCTCTATTCTGTTCCATTGATCTGTGTGTCTGTTTTTGTGCCAGAACCATACTGTTTTGATTATAGATTTGTAGTATATCTTGAAGTCTATGATTATGGTACCTCTGCTTTGTTCTTCTTTTTCAAGATTGCTTTGGCTGTTTGGGGTCTTTTGTGGTTCCATACAAATTTTAGGGATATTTGTTTTAGTTCTGTGAAAATACTGTTGATATTTTGATAGAGATTGCATTAAATCTGTAGATTGCTTTGGGTAGTATGGATATTTTAACAATATTAATTCTTCTAATCCATGAGCATGGTATATCTTTCCGTTTGTGTCATCTTCAATTCTTTCATCAGTGTTTTATAGTTTTCACAGTATCAGTCTTTTTACCTCCTTGGTTAAGTTTATTCCTAGATATTTTATTATTTTGGTGCAATTGTAAATGGAATTGTTTTCCTAATGTCTCTGCTACTTCATTATTAGTGTATAGAAGTGCAACGGATTTCTGTATAATAGTTTTATATCCTACAACTTTACTGCATTCATTTACTAGTTCTTATAGTTTTTTGGTGGAGTCTTTAGGGTTTTCTGTGTGTAGTATCATGTCATCTGCACATAGTGACAGTTTAGCTTCTTTCTTACCATTTTGGATACCTTTTCTTTCTTTTCCTTTTTTTCCTTGTCTGATTGCTGTAGCAAGGATTTTAAATACTATATTGAATAGAAGTGGCAAGAGTGGACATCCTTGTCTTGTTCCTGATCTTACTGGAAAAGCTCTCAGTTTTTCACCATTGAGTATGATGTCAGGTGGATTTTTCATATATGGCCTTTATTATATTGAGGTACGTTCCCTCTAAACCCACTTTGTTTAGTTTTTATTAATGTATGTTGAATTTTGTCATATGCTTTTTCTACATCTCTTGAGATGATCATATGATTTTTATGTTTCATTTTGTTAATGTGGTGTATCACGTTGATTGATTTGTGAATATTGAACCATCCCTACATATCTGGAATAAATCCCACTTGATGGTGGTGAATGATCCTTTTAATGTTTTTTTGAATGCAGTTTGCTAATATTTTGTTGAGGATTTTTGCATCTGTGTTCATCAGGGATATTGGCCTGTTGTTTTCTTTTTTCATAGTGTCTTTGGTTTTGGTATGAGGGTAATTCTAGCCTTGTGGAATGAATTTGGAAGTTTTCCCTCTTCTGTTTTTTGGAGTAGTTTGAGGAGAATAGGTATTAACTCTTCTTTAAATGTTTGGTAGAGTTCACCTATGAATCCATCTGGTTCTTGACTTTGGTTTTTGGGAGTTTTTTGATTACCTATTCAATTTCGCTACTAGTAATTGCTTTGTTCTGATTTCCTGTTTCTTCCTGATTCAGTTTTGGAAGATTGTGTTTCTAGGAATTTAACCATTTCTTCTAGGTTGTCTAATTTGTTGGCATATAATTTTTTTAGTAGTCTCTTATAGTCCTATGTATTTTTGTGGTGTTGGTTGTTACTTCTCTTCCATTTGTGATTTTACTCTTTTTTTCCCCCGATGAGGCTGGCAATTTTGTTTTATCTTTTCAAAGAACCAGCACTTGGTTTTATTGATCTTTTTTGTTTTTGTTTTGTTCTTTTAGTCTCTATTTTAATGTATTTCTGCTCTAATTTTATTATTTTCTTTCTTCTGCTAACTTTGTGGTCTGTTTGTTACTCTTTTTCTAGCTCCTTTAAGTGTAAAGATAGATGGTTTATTTGAGATTTTTCTTGCTTCTTGAGGGGCCTGTATTGCTATAAATTTCCCTTCTAGAACTGCTTTTGCTGTATTCCAGAACTTGGGACTGACTGTTCTGTTTTCATTTTCATCTGTCTCCCTGTATTTTTTGATTTCCTCTTTGATTTCTTCATTGAGCCATTGGGTGGTTGTATAGTAGCATGTTGCTTAGCCTCCATGGTTTTTTTGTTTTGTTTCAGGTTTGTTTTCTTGTTTGTTTGTTTTTGTAATTGATTTCTAGTTTTGTACCATTGTTAAAAAGGTGCATGATATGGCTTTGGTCTTATTAAATTTATTGAGGCTTGTTTTGTGGCCTAACATGATCTATCCTGGAGAATGTTCCATATATACTTGAAAAGAATGTATATTATGTTACTTTTGGATAGAATATTCTGTATATATCTGTTCAGTCCTTTAGAATTGATGGACTAATGTGTCCTTCGAATACTGTTTTCTTACTGGCTTTCTGCCTGGATGATCGACCCATTGATGTAAATGGGGTATTAAAGTTCCCTACTATAACTGTATTACTATCAGTTTTTCCCTTATGTTTGTTAATATTTGCTTTATGTATTTGGCTGTTCCAGTTTTGGGTGCCTAGGTATTTATAGTAGTTATATCCTTTTGTTGGATTGTTCCCTTTATCATTATGTAATGTCCTTCTTTGCCTCTTTCACACACTTTGTTTTAAAGTCTGTTTTGTCTGATATAAGCACTGCTTCCTTGGCTTTTTCTTTCACTTCCATTTGCATGGAATATTTTTTTTCATCCTTTCACTTTCAGTCTGCACATGTCTTTAGGTCTGAAGTAAGTCTCTTCAGCAGCATATAGATGAGTTGTTTTTAATCCATTGTGTCACCCTATTTCTTTTGATTGGAATACTTAGGCCATTTACATTTAAAGCAATTATTGATAGGTATGTTCTTATTGCCATTTTGTTAATTGTTTTCTGATTGTTTTTGTAGTTTGTCTCTGTTCCTTTCTTCTCTAGCTCTCTTTCTTTGTGATTGATGACTTTCTTTAGGTTATGCTTGGCTTTCTTCCTCTCAATTTTTTGTGTAGCTATTAGTTTTTGGGTTTGTGGTTACTGTGAAGTTCATATATAAGATCTTAAGTATATAGCAGTCTGTATATTAAATTGATGGTCACTTATGTTCAAACACATTCTAAAAGAACTTTTCAAATCCTCGCCTCCATGTTTTATGTATATATTGTCATAATTTTCTTATTTGTAATTATGGTCTTGTCTTTTCCATTTAAAGAAGTCCCTTTAACATTTCTTATTAGGCCAGTTCAGTGGTGATAAACTCCTTAACTTTTATCTGGGAAACCCTTCTATTCTGATTAATAACCTTGCCAGGTACAGTATTCTTGTTTGTAGGGTTTTTTTTCTTTCAGCACTTTGAATATATCATGCCACTCTCTTCTGGTCTGCAAAATTTCTTCTGAAAAATCATCTGATAACCTTGTGGCTTTTCTTACATACATTACTAGTTGCTTCTCTCTTTCTGCTTTTAAATTTTTTTGTTTATCTTTGATATGTTAACTATTATGTTGTGGTGTGGACCCTCTTGGGTCATCTTCTTTGGAACTCTCTGTGCTTCCTGAACCTTGATGTCTATTTCCTTCCCCAGGTTAGGGAAGTTTTCAGCTATTATTTCTCAAGTGAGTTTTCTGTCCCTTTCTCCCCTTCTCCTGGGACTTCTGTAATGTAAATGTTTGTTTGCTTGATGTTGTCCAAGAGATCCCATAACTTATCCTCATTTTCAAACAATTCTTTTCTTTTTGCTTTTTAGCGTGGGTGCTATTACCCTTCCTTCCATATCACTGATTCATTCTTCTGCATTATCTAATCTGTTTATTCTCTCTAGTGTAGTGGTTTTGTTTTTGTATTCTTCAACCCAGATTGATATTTTCTATGTCTTTGTTGAAGTTTTCAGTAAGTTCATCCATTTTCTCTCCAATCCAGTGAACATCTTTTCTTTTCTTTTTTTCTTTTTTTGAGAGAGAGAGTGAGAGAGAGAGCACAAGAGGGGGTAGGGTCAGAGGGAGAAGCAGACTCCCCGCCAAGCAGGGAGCCCGATGTGGGACTTGATCCCGGAACTCTGGGATCATGACCTGAGCTGCTGAAGGCAGTCGCTTAACCAGCTGAGCCACCCAGGCGCCCCCCAGTGAACATCTTTATGACCATTATTTTGAACTCGTTATTGGGTAGATTGGTAGTCTCCATTTCATTTAGTTTTTTTCTGACGTTTATTCTCATTCTTTTTTAGAGCATATTCCTTTGTCTCCTCATTTTGCTGACCTTCTGTTTGTTTCTGTGAATTAGGCAATACAGCTGCCTCTCCTAAACTTGAAGGAGTGGTCTTGTGTTTGGCTGTGTGTGGCACCTCTTTTTTCGTACACATAATTATTTCTCATAACTCACAACCCAGAGATAATTACTACTAACAGTTTGGTGAATTTTGTTTGTGTGTATTTAACAATTGGGACTTTATTCAGTTTTATATTCAGCTTAGCTCTCTTAATATTATGTGCATTTCCCTGTATCATTCAGTGGTATTCTTTTCAAGCTAATTTAGTAATTTCATATTTTATCATATACTGTAATTTATTTAATCATGCTTCTGTCATTGCTATCTAGATTGTTTCCAATTTTGTTATATTAGACTGTATTGAACCTTCATATAAAGATTATAATTACCCTCCCTACAAAGATTGTGATATTTATCTGCCAAAATAATTTTGTAGGAAGGTCAGAATGTCAATATTCTTTGAAAGGAAACTTGTATAAATTGTATAAACTTGAAGTTATCTCTTATAATTTAATTGAGCAGAATATGCTCAGAGGAAAAATAAAATTTTGTAAACATTCATACATTTCTGAAGTTGACAGCTTCAGAAATGCTAGTAGTAGTATCCTATACACCCTAGGCAGTCCATCATTTATTATTTTTTTTAATAATTGAAAGGTATATTAGTTTACCAGGGCTGCCATACCCAAATACCAAAGACTGGGTGTCTTAAATAACAGAAGTGTACTTTCTCACAATTCTGGCAGCTAGAAGGCTGAAATCAAGGTGTCAACAGGGTTGGTTTCTTCTGAGGACGTCTCTCTTTTTGGCTTATAGATGGCCATCTTCTTTTATCTTCACATTGTCTTCCCTCTGTGCATGTGTCTGTATCAGAATTTCCTCCTCTTAAAGGACACCAGTCATTATTGGATGAGAGGCACCTCATTTTAATTTAATTACCTTTTTAAAGATGCTATTTCCAAATTGAGTCAGCTTCTGAGATACCGGGGGTTAGGACTTAAACTTACGAATTTGTGGGGGCAGAGCATAACTCAGTCTATAACAGAAGTTAAGTAAATTAATTTTTAAAGTTAAAGCTTGTGAATCATAGTGCTTTCAAGGTAAAAGAACCCTATGGGCATTAATCCCAATGACTCATTTTATTTATTAAGTAACTTTTAATGTAAGTGGCTTGCTCAAGAACAGAAGTTTTGACTGGAGCACTGGTTTTCTGATCCTTAGCTTTTAATTTTCATTAGAATAATAGAAAGTTAATGTAGTTCTAGATAGCCTTGTAGAATTTAAAAATACACTCATAATTGATAAAATTCTTGGGTGTCTTTGGTTTAGCCTGTTGGCTTGGCACTTGGACATTGTCCCTCTTCAAATTTATGAGACTAATTTCTTCCTGTACTTAAGGCCCTGACATTTTCTTCTCATAAATTCATGTTTTTCTGTCCCTTCTCCTGATATATTTGAGGTAAGAGTGGAGGCTTAATTCATTTGAATAGGTATATCTCCCAGTTTTGAAGATACTTACTTCTTTGGCCTTCGTGGTATAATATGAATTGTTATAGCCGTAAATAAAACCCACAACTAGACCAACCTAAAGTCATCTTATATATTCCCCAAAAATATCCAACAGCAGCTTACTAGGGAAATTCTTTCATTTCTTCACATTTAAATCCCAGCAAGCCTTCTAGTCCTTAACCTTCATTTTTTTTTTCTTGTCATAACCTAGTTGGATAATGACCATAGCTTTTGCTCATGCAATCCTCTGATAGATATATTGTCTCAGAAGTTATGTAGGTTTAAGCCCTCATTTGCACTCCAACCTTTAGTTATGTTTTCAGATCACTTGAATGCCATTCTAAATTATGGAAGTTATCTAATTGGCTCTGCAGAGATAAATGGTATGTCCTCAGCCTTGGATACTGATATCTGAGATCTCTCAATCCCACTATTTCTTAACTGCAAAGGAAAAATCCCTCTATTATTAAAAATAAAACCTGGTAGTAGTTAAAATGGTAAGGACAGATTCTAATCAGTAATATACTCTTGCAATAAGGAAGAGGGTCCAGCTTGATCTGAACTCAACTTGTATTTGTATAGAGGTAACTGGGCATTTCAAAGGGAGAATGAGGAAGTAGAGAGGTGGGTGGGTACGGGTGGAAGCTAAGTAGAGTCAGGGAAGTGAAAAATGACAAAGGTTTTATTGGTATAAATGTGATTAGGCCAGTTTTTTCTGCTAGTTAGAATTCTGTTCTCCCAAGTGGACTGTGAGTCCTAGGCCCTATCCTTCCGGATGATTACATTTCTGAGGAGTGGCTTTCAGGTTCTTGACAAAGACACTCCCAAGTTATAGGAGATAACATATACAGTTGACCCTTGAACAACACAGGTTTGGACGGTGCGGGTCCCCTTATATTTTTTTGAATTTTTTACACTACAATACCATAAATACATTTTCTCTTCTTTATGGTTTTCTTTTCTTTTTAAGATTTTATTTGTTTATTTGACAGAGAGATATAGTGAGAGAAGGAACACAAGCAGGGGGAGTGGGAGAGGGAGAGCAGGCTTCCCGCTGAGCAGGGAGCCCAGTGTGGGTCTCGATCCCAGGACCCTGGGATCATGACCCAAGCTGAAGGCAGACACTTAACAACTGAGCCACCCAGGCGCCCTTCTTTATGGTTTTCTTAGTTACATTTTTCTTCTCTCTAGCTTAATTTATTGTAAGAATACAGTATATAATACATATAGCATTTTATTTATTTATTTTTTTTAAGATTGTATTTATTTGACAGAGAGAGCACAAGCAGAGGGAGAGAGAGGGAGAAGCAGGCTCCCTGCTGAGCAAGGAGCCCGATGTGGGACTCGATCCCAGGACCCTGGGATCATGACCCGGGCCGAAGGCAGCCGCTTAACCGACTGAGCCACCCAGGCGTCCCTACATATAGCATTTTAAATATGTGTTCACTGACTGTTTCTGTTATTAGTAAGGCTTCTGGTTATCTGTAGACTATTAATAATTAAATCTGAGGGGAGTCAAAAGTTACAGGGGGATTTTCAACTGCACTGGGAGTCAGTGCCCCTGAACCCTGCATTGTTCAAGGGTCAACTGTACATCTCAAAGGGAGAGAGGAAGGATATTTACCATTGTAAGCCCTTTTTAGAAAATGCTCTAAGATAGGTAGTAGTCAGGGTCCTCTCACAGGTGTAGATGGAACAAACATTAAATTTTTTTTAGCAGCCCTGAATTTTCTCAGGCAGACACTTTAAGTGCGGCTACGATCATCCTTGAGTTGTTAGAACTCTGTTAGTTTGTGTTCGGGTTTTTTAATGTGGGGGGGCAGGTAGTGGATGAGATCCACTGCTGAGCATTTGCAGTTTTTATAGGCCAAGGTTGAGGCCTAGTCAAGAAGATGGCTCAGAGGAGCCTGACTGGAGTTTAAGGAGAGAATCTTTATCACCATTCATGAAAAGTGAAAGAGTGTATAGCTAATACCCACATCAGAGTGCATATAGAACTTCATTTCGTATTTCAATTTTGAGACTAACAGAGCTACTTTAAACACCTGAGGGAAGAGTCAGATGGCTGCCACTCAAACACTGGGGATTACACTGGTTTTTTTTTATGGTGTTAGTAGAACCAAGAACTTAGCTTTTGTTGAGGAAAGCATTTTGAAATCCATTAAGTTCACTTTAAATTGAATTATGTCCCAAGTGATTTACAGTAATCAGATAATTTGAAAATTATCCCTTTACATCAAATGGTAGGGAAACACAGCTGAGAAATGTGTCATTTATGACAGAGGACAGAGCATAAGTCAAATATAATTTTATTTAAAAACTTGCTTTAGTCTTACTTAGCTAATACTAATTTGTTTAGTTTGCTAAGTCTTAAGTTCTTTTTTTAAATTCACTTAGTATCAGCACAGACTAAAATATGTTAAAACCAAGCTTTTGAACAAATAGTATTCTCATACCCAGTGATATAAATGCATTTCTATTCTTCAGAAAGATTTTCAGGATTGAAATTACTAGGTCAGAGGGAATGAGCAGTTTGAAGCCTCCGGCTGTGCATAGCTGTCTCATTGCCTTCCTGAAACATGACTCTAATTTGTACACACAAGGAAGCATATGAGAGCGCCCATTTGTAAATATTTGCCACACTAATAGATTTTAAAAATGAAGATTGTTTTTATCAAAGCATTTCTTTAATAATTAAAAAAGCCACATTTATTGATCATTCATATTTCATCATTTGTGACTGTCTTATATTCTTTGTACATTTTTTTATTGGTTGTTCCTTGTTTTCTCATTGATTTATAAGAGCTCTTTTTTCTCCCAGTTATTCATTTGCCACTTTTTTATTAGTTTTGGTTGATAGAAGTTTAAGATTATTCTGTCATTAAAGTTTATCCAGCTTCCATTTTTTTATGCTCAGAGAATGTTTTTCAGTCCCTATATTTCATTTATCTACTTTCTTCTTACACATTTATTACTTTATTTTTCATTTCTTTTTTAAATTCTTACTAATTTTGTTACATGCTAGGAGATGGACACTTTGTGGGTTATTGCACGTTGACTCGTAGTGTGATATAATGGAAAGACCTGGGATTTCGAACACCTGGTTATTCTTGGGACTGTTGTAACTTGTAACCCAATACAAGTTTGTTTTGTTTCTAAAGTTCTGTTATAATCATACATATCTGTATGTTGGCCAGCCCCAAAAACTGCCCCAAGCATTCCTACCTTCTGGTGTTTGCACCTTGTGTGGTCCGCCCCACATTGACTCAGAGATGGTCTGTGACAGAATACGATAGAGAAGTAATGGTATGGGACCTCCAAGACTTGGTCATAAAAGACATTTCAGCATTTGCCTTGGTCTCTTGGATTATGTGCTCAGAAGTTACCATTGTGAGGACTCAAGAAGCCCTGTAGAAACACCTAAATGGAGAGGAGCTGAGGCCTCTTCTCAGCTCTCAGCACCAGCTTGTTAGCTGTGTATATGAGCCACTATTTAAGCGGATTTTCTAGCCCCTCTCAAATTTCTAGCCCACAGAAACTGAGCAGTAATAAATGATTATTGTTATTTTTAGTGACTAAACTTTAGGATAATTTGTTACTTAGCAGTAGATAATATAGTGTACAAGCAGTTTTTTAAAATGGCTTCAGAATATGACTGAGTTTAAATATGTGAAACACCTTAAAAACAAGATTTTTGAAGATACTTTATTTTCTGTGGGGAAAGGAGTGTATGTTTTTTGACAAATTGGTGATAGAAGGATAAATCATCTAGTCATATACCTAGCTTCACAGAGGCTCAGATTGTTCTGTTGCCCTATTAAAACTAAGAAAGAATGTCTAAGAGGAAAGAAAAATCAGATAAAAGTTGTAAAATTTTAAGTTTCCTGAGGATAGTCCTATCTTAATAACTTATTTTAAACATTTATTAAGCACCTACCTTCTGTCAGGTACTGAGGATACATCACTAAATTAGATAGACACTATTTCTGCTCTTTTGGAGACTTCAGTTTAGTTGGGGAGGTCAGGTCCCCTCCACCTCCCAAAAAATTCTGGGGATAAGTCTGTTAAATAAGTGGGGTAATGGTAGGGAGGCTTACTTTAGGCTGGTCAGTGTTTATTCTGCTTTCTCAGTATAGTGTCTGGTACACATTAGGCATTTATATACTGAATAGATGAATATGTCTGAGTTGGTTTGTTTATACTGTTAGAATAATACTGTCATTCCCCCTACCAGTGTACATACATGCACATGTAGATGGGAATTATTTATGTGATAGTCCTCCCAATTTTATGACTCAGAAAGGTTATATCCCAATTTTCCATGTTCAGAATTGTGAAAGACTAGATGCTGTAAACAGCCTCCTGCTGCAGAGCAGTATGTCCCTGATAGAACATATTTTTGTGACAGTAACAATTTTCACAAAGATTCAAAGTGGTTTTCATTGCCCCCTTCTTCCAAAAAAATAAAAAATAAAGGCAAGGAAAATCTTACAAACTGGAGTTAGAATAGTGGATGATGCTGATAGCAGTTTTCAGGACACTGAGCTTTTGGCTAACCAGATGGGCGGCTGAGCTAGGACTCCTGTAGTCTAGACTCTTGGGGGTGCCCTCAAACCACTGACAGAATTAGAAACACACCCTGACTGTACTAACCCCAAAGATTACTCTTAGTCTAATATCAGAGAATGAACTCATCATCAAAGATTATAAATTATAAGAAGAAGCCATTGTAAGCAGGGATTGGCAAATGTTTCCTGTAAATGGCCAAGATAGTAAATAAGCTTTGCAGGTTATATAGTCTCATCATTCGTATTCAACACTCCCATCGTAGTGGGAAAGCAGCCATAGAAGGTATGTAAATGAATGAACATGACTGTGTTCAAATAAAACTATTAACAAAAACAGGTAAGAGGCCAGATTTGGCCTGCAACCACAGCTTGCTAACCCCTGCAAGAGAGTATGGAGTAGAAGAGATATTTTAAGAGTTAATGGCTGTGTTTGAATACTGATGAAAAATAAATTCTTAGGTCCATTATATCCCAAGCAAGATGATAAAGAGAAAGTCATGCTTTAAGTGAAATGCATGACACCAAAGACCAAAAAAACAGCTATAGAGAAAAAGATCATGTGAATGGATTTATAAATTAGAATTGCAGAATTAGGAGTAACAGAAGAAGATAGTGGGAAAAATATCCTCAAAGAGTTGAGAGATTATCATCAATATAAAATAGTGTGCTCAACAAATCTTTCGAAGATGAGAATGCAGACATATACAGATTAAAAAAATTAGAGAAATTACCACCAATAAACCTACATTAAATGGATTTTGGAAAGGTTATTCTTTAAGAATCTACTCAAGCTAAATATTTTAGGAACAAGAACTAAATCTCCATATTCCAGATAATTTAAATAGAGGTGATGACAAAAATGAAATAGAATGGTAGTCAGTGTAGTTTTCTTCAGATATAGATTATTAGAATCTAGGTAAAGCTGAAATTTATGCTTTTGTAGGGTTTTTTTTTCATACTTTTGTATTTTGCCTAGTCTCTAATTGTTTTTATTAGTATTTTTGTGATGTGGAGTGGAAATGAGGTTTATGATGGTATTAAGTTTGGGGTGGGTAATCTAAAAGGTCTTCTTTTATTACATGGTTCTTAAATTTTTTGCAAAGAATTTCTGTCCAGTGATTATAGTGGTTCCAGATTTTTTTTTTGTCTTTTCTTTTCTTTTTAAGATTTTATTTATTTATTTGACAGAGACACAGAGAGAGAGGGAACACAAGCAGGGGTAGTGGGAGAGGGAGAAGCAGGCTTCCCGCGGCGCAGGAAGCCCGATGCGGGGCTCGATCCCAGGACCCTGGGATCATGACCTGAGCCGAAGGCAGGCATTTAACAACTGAGCCACCAGGCGCCCCTTGTCTTTTCTTTATTTGGATAATTAGTATGCTTATGCTGGACGTTTGATAAATGGGGGGGGCACCCAAATTTGTTAAATATAGGAAAGACCAGAGTTAAGGACATAATCTAAGAAGAACTATGTTCCATGGTTCTGAAAGCTGCAGAGAGAGCCAGTGAGTATCAGACTGAAGTAATTGGCTTCATTTTGGATAGTAAAGGGATCACTAAAAACTTACTATATTTCTGTGGGATAGAAGTCAAAGCAAAATGACCTTGAGTTTAAGTAAGAACTACATATCCTAATAACAGGAAGGAAATATTTGGTCTTCTATGAAAAAGAAATAATAAACTCTTATCGTAGTACTACCATTTATTGAGTGCTTAATGTGTGTCAAGCGTGGTGCTAAGAACTTTCTGTGTGGTTTTGCATTTGGGCCTTTTGACAGCCCTTTTTAGTTTGATGCCTTTATTATCTCCATTTTATAAGACTGGAACTGAGGCTTTATATAGTTGGACTACTTACTCAAAGTACAACAGTTAGCTCCAGAGCTGGAGACGCCTGACTCCCATGCAGAAATTTTGCCTTAACCACAAGTCTTATGGGCTGAGGAGCAAGTTTAGGTAATTGTTGTGTTTATTATCTGCATGTATTTATATGTTCTCTGTGCTTTATACAGTGCAGAGGAGCAATTAAAGATGACAATGAAAGCATGGGTGAGGGGCAAGGAGTTTTTCAACTTGGTGTGAAAGGGAGTGAGCCTGATGTCGTATAAAAGGGTCTACTGATAAAAGTGCAAATAATTCTTTCCACATGTAGCCATGAAATACTGAACTAGAGTAATTCTTGATGTGTAGTTTTGATTTCTAACACATAATTTTGTATGTGGCAAAAGCTTTTAACTTAAGTTTTTTGTTTTTTTTTCTAGTGGAAAGAGTGAAAGAACAATTAAAACTTTCTTTGGAAAACAAGAATGGCATAGTGCAAACTGGTGAATTAACAGTTGTGCTCGATGGGCTGGTGATTGAGCAAGAAAATCTAACAAACTGCAGCTCATCTCCAACCAGTAAGATAACTTTATGTGTTTTTAAAATTTGAAAGGGAAAAAAACCCAGCAAGAAGTGTATAAAAACCTGCTTTCTTTCTTTCTTGTTGTTCAGTAGAAATACAGCAAAATGGTGATGCCTTACATGAAAATGGAGACCCTTCAACAAGACCAACCTCCAGGTAGAATATTTTATTTTAGTATTTGTGGCAAGGTAATGTAACATTTTCCATATATAAAGCTTTACATTTTAACCTTAGAGTTTGCCATAGAATTTAAAAGTTTCTGTCTAACCTTGTCATTTGTTTGAATTCTTATAAAAGTAGTTTTTAAAGAAATAACTTCATTGAGATATAATACACATACCAAAAGGTTTACCCTTTTAAAATAAATATTTCAGTAGATTTTGGTATAACCATCACCACTATCTAATTTCAGAAATTCTCATCACCCTCAAAAGAGACTCTACTCATGAGCTGTCTCTTCTCATTCCTCTCTCCTCCTAGCTCCTGGCAGCCACTAATTTATTTTCCATCCCAGTGGCTTTGACTATTCTGGCCATTTCTTAGGAATAGAATCATACAATATGTCACCCTCTATTACTAGCTGTTTTTACTTAGCATAAGGTTCATCTGTGTTGTAGCATGTGTCAGTCTTCATTCTTTTTTATTGGAAATGGCTTCTTAGAATCTGCATTTAGGCATATTTTTATCAGTAAATAGGTAGACTCAGATAAGGTGGGAAAATGGGTATCTCTTTGCTATCTGAATGGGGAACTTCCTGTAGTAGATCACTATAAGATACATGCTCCACAGATTATAGTCTTTCCCCGGAAATCACCCTGCCATCTCAGAAACTCCCTTGCATTCACATTTGATGACAGTTAATAAAAGCTTTCTGGGGACGCCTGGGTGGCTCAGTCAGTTAAGTGTCTACCTTCAGCTCAGGTCATGATCCCAGGGTCCTAGGATCAAGTCCCGCATCGGGCTCCTTGCTCAGCAGGGAGCCCGCTTCTCCCTCTGCCTGCCGTACCCCATGCTTGTGCTCTCTCTCTCTCTGACAAATAAATAAATAAAATCTTTTAAAAAAATAAATAGGGTGCCTGAGTGGCTCAGTCAGTTAGGCATCTGCCTTGGGCTCAGGTCATGATCCCAGGATCCTGGCATCGAGTCCCGCATCGGGCTCCCTGCTCAGTGGGGAGCCTGCTTCTCCCTCTCCCCTTGCTTATGCTCTCTCTCTGTGTAAAATAAATAAAATCTTTAAAAAAAAAAAAAAGAAAAGAATACTTAAAAAAAAAAACATACTGGAGTATGACAAAGTGTTGCTTCTATTAATACTAACATCATTATTCCTAAATTGACATTAACTGATTCTTATAGAGCACTTGAACAGATAAATATATCTTCTGAATATATATTTGGCTTAAATAAATATATTTACTTAGTGTCCATATGAGAAAATTAAGAATTAAAAGGGTACAACAATTGAGTAGATTAAAATATTTTGTGTGTGTGTGTATATATATCTGTAATCACATCTGTTTTTATAATTTTTGAAATATAATTTTAGATGGGTAAAGGAGCTTGAATTACCACCAATCTGAAACCTAATGTTGTTTACTGCATATAGTAAGACTTTTTTCTTTTTTAAAGATTTTATTTATTTATTTGAGAGAGAGTGAGAGAGAGAGAGCACGAGAGGCAGGATGGTCAGAGGGAGAAGCAGACTCCCCACTGAGCAGGGAGCCCGATGCGGGACTCGATCCTGGGACTCCAGGATCATGACCTGAGCTGAAGGCAGTTGCTTAACCAACTGAGCCACCCTAGTAAGACATTTTGAATGAAAGATTAGATCTACAGCATCAGAAGAACTTCAAATGAGTTCTTTTACTTAGACTTCTGGATCACTGATTCTTGCTGAGTGGCTGGGGAGGGCTATGCAGATCAGAAGAATCACTTGGGAGCTTCCTTCAGACTTCACGTGTCCAAATTTCCTGAAGACATCTCGTTCCAAATATACAGGTGACAAAGGAAGGGAAAGTGGCATTCATTAATTTATTCATTTTTCATCAGATATTTATTACATGCCTGTTTGGTGCCAGACACTAGTCCAAGCACTAAGAATACTGGCCCTGTTCCTGTGAAATTGCATTCTGGTGGGATAAAGGTAGATCGTAAACAAGTGAAGAAATAAATTAACTAATTGGAGATAGTGCTAAGATGTATGAAGTCATTGAAATAGGACAAGGTGACAGGAATGGAAGGGAGCCTGTTTTAAAGAGAGATGTCGGGGGAATCATCTCTGAAGAAGTGCCATTTGAGCTACAATTAAAAAGCCAAAAATGTACTATCCATGCAGAGTTCTGACAGGAGAGCATTATTCTAGGTAGAGGACATAGCAAGTGCAAAGACCTTGAGTTTATTTTTAGTTAATTTACGCTCTACAAATTCATCCAACTCTAGAATATAGTATTTAACCTTTTTTTGATAATCCTGTAATCATTATAATATTACTGCCTGTATATAATAATTTATAATAAACATTTGAAGACTTTACAGTATGTTTTCATACTCAATAAAATTGATATGTAGTATATCTGCTGCAAGGTGAGCAAGGAGGAACTTGGAGAGGAATAGATTTGAGATAGATGGGCAGGGCTCAGTGACATGATCTGATTTTTATATTTATTTATTTTTATTTATTTATTTTTTAAGATTTTATTTATTTGGGGCGCCTGGGTGGCTCCGTCGTCAAGCGTCTGCCTTTGGCTCAGGTCATGATCCCAAGGTCCTGGGATCGAGCCCCACATCGGGCTCTCTGCTCAGCGGGAAGCCTGCTTCTCCCTCTCCCACTGCCCCTGCTTGTGTTCCCTCCCTCACTGTTTCTCTCTCTGTCAAATAAATGGAAAAAAAAAAAAAAAGTTTTATTTATTTGACAGAGAGAGAGAGTGAGCAAGCACAGGGAGAGGGAGAAGCAGGCTCACCACAGAGCAGGGAGCCCAATGCGGGGCTCGATCCCAGGACCCTGGGACCATGACCTGAGCTAAAGGCAGACACTTAACCAACTGAGCCACCCAGGCACCCCTGATTTACATATTTTTAAAAACATTAAGGCTGCTTTGTGGAGAGCACATATAGGGTAGCTTGTGTATTTGGAAAAACTGTTAACTTATGTGATATCACCCAACTCCCTATCCACTGCCAATAAGATTTAAAATGTTTGGTTTTAGGGGCGCCTGGGTGGCTCAGTCGTTAAGCGTCTGCCTTCGGCTCAGGTCATGATCCCAGAGTCCTGGGATCGAGCCCCACATTGGGCTCCCTGCTCAGCGGGAAGTCTGTTTCTCCCTCTCCCACTCCCCCTTCTTGTGTTCCCTCTCTCACTGTGTCTCTCTCTGTCAAATAAATAAATAAAATCTTTAAAAAAATAAATAAAATAAAAATGTTTGGTTTTGTAGTTGTAGATTTTTTTATTTGCAGTTCATATATGTACTATAAATTCTTTTAACTCTGTGATATAATACTTAGCTTTTCTGATTATCATGTACTCATTACTTTAGTGCCAGTACATTGTAATTTGTAATCAATATTTGAAGACCTTTTCAGCTTATTTTCCAGTATTCAATAAAATTACAATAGGTTGGAATTGATTTTTTAAAGTTCCATAAGCTTTTTGAAAATACTTTTAGAGCATTTTAAAATAAAGATTATTTTTAAATATTTAAAATGTATGACTTGATCATTACTTTGAGGGACTGAATTCATTTTGATATAGTGTATTTGTGTATCTGAGTGTACAGTTATCTGCCAGTGTGGATACTTGGAACTGAAAGTAATTTAAACTTTAATGTCATAAAAGCATGCTGTATCATTTGTTCATTACTCTTTCTACCTATCACTTTGAATATTAAGAATTTGGTAAATCTTTCTTATGACAATTCTGATGGAAAGTTACTTAATTTTACTTATTAAAGAAAGCATCTTTTTTTTTTTTTTTTTTTAGGTTGGCTGTTGAAGGTACTAATGGAATAGATAATCATGCACCCACAAGCACTCTAGTTCAAAACTCATGCTCTTCATATGTAGTTAATGGAGACAACACACCTTCATCTCCGTCTCAGGTTGCTGCCAGACCCAAAAATACACCAGCTCCAAAACCACTCACATCTGAGCCTGCCAATGACACTGGTAAGCATGGTGATTTATGACTCATTGTTTAAATGAAAACTAAATTAAACTTTATGTACCAATGGCTACACTTCTTACTGTACAATCTTTCTTAATCTTTAGTTCTGTGATAGGAATCTAAAGATCACAATACCTGAAATATTTTCTAATAGTTTGAATTTTTCTAGATTATTTAGGAGGGTATTCCAAATATATTTTCAGTTTAGAAGTAACAGTACATTTCACTAAGCATGTACTTATATGATAGATTCTTAGGCTTTATGCTACAAATATTTCTGTAAGTAATTAGGTAAAGGGCCAATTATTTATTAAGTTCACTCCTGATTCATGAAAAGTATAAGAATGATGAATGCTCGGGTGCCTGGGTGGCTCAGTTGGTTGAGCAACTGCCTTCGGCTCAGGTCATGATCCTGGAGTCCCGGGATCGAGTCCCGCATCGGGCTCCCTCCTCGGCAGGGAGTCTACTTCTCCTCTGACCCTCCCCCCTCTCATGTGCTCTCTCTCTCCTCTCATCCTCTCTCTCAAATAAATAAATAAAATCTTTAAAAAAAAAAAAAAAAGAATGATGAATGCTCATTTCAGAAAGGCTTATATCACCACTCTGTTTCAATCTTGTCATCATCCTCCATTTAAACTATGGAATTTGGTAAGTTAGCTTTTCTTCCTAAAATATTTAGCTGTTTGAGTAGATTGGTGAAAGTATCTATTGACCACTGGTTAGTTGCATGGTTTAGTGTTTGGGTATATTCAGATGTTGATGAAGGGAGGAGGACTTGCCGAGGCTCCCCCCATTGCAGGATCTCTTATTTATACTCCACAGCTTGTCAGGTACTTTATAGGTCCTTCCCATTGGGAACAAATTCACTTCCCACATTGTTCTCTCATTTATCCTTGCCTGAAATTTCAGGGAGAAAATAAAACACATAAGGAACCAGAATTGAAAGCTCCATTGTAAGTGATTACCACAACATTCACAGTAACTGCTAGGAAACATAGGACAATCATAATCTCTAACATTTGTGCTATATATGGTCTAAACAGTATATGTCAGGGCACCTGGGTGGCTCAGTCGTTAAGCGTCTGCCTTCAGCTCAGGTCATGATCCCAGAGTCCTGGGATCGAGCCCTGCATCGGGCTCCCTGCTCTATGGGAAGCCTGCTTCTCCCTCTCCCTCTGCCCCTGCTTGTGTTCCCTCTCTCGCTGTGTCTCTGTCAAATAAATAAAATCTTAAAAAAAAAAAGAGTAAACAGTATATGTCTATTTACTGATTTAACTCTCACCATAACTAATTGAAATAGATACTAAAATCTTCCCCTTTTCCCAGGAGGAACTGAGGCACAGAGAGATCACAGCTAGGGAGTAGAAGAGCTGTAATTGACATCTGGCCCTCTCAGCTCTCTGCCCTCTGCTTCACTTTGATGTGTGTGATTTTTATAGTGTCTCAAAGTTGTATCGTTCATCTTTTATACTATGATAGGCTTCAAATAATCCCTCTTCCAACTTAGTGATTATGTTTTCACCTCCTCTGATAATTGTTGGTGGCATCTGACAAAACAGTCCCGTCTGTCATCATTCTATTGGCCAGTTTACAAAGACTTCCGGAACCTCCTCTGTTGGTAGCAACCACTCTGCCAATGTCTTTTGTGTGATCTGTCATCCCTTAGTAGGAGGATGAATTCAGGTACTTCTCAAGGAATGGGGTAATCTTTAAGGCATTAGTGCAAAAATGGTATTCCTTTTTCTAATCAAGAACTTTAAAATCAGTTTTCATGTTGGAGTGTGGGTATGGGTAGGAGTGTGCATATTCTGTGTGTAACATGTTACATGTTTTAATCCCTTACTTACAATTCAGAGTCCTAAAATCTTTAAAACCAAAAGGATGTTTTGGTAAACTCCTTTGATGGCAAAATGACTAGAACTGATTTGAAGGTATTCATAGTTTATCATGCTTAGTGTTTTATCTCTCCATTTTGCCACAGAAATATTATTGTGTAATTACAACGTGTAGCCCCAAACCTGCTCACTTACTATGTAATATACAATATGTGTGCCATATTAATTTTCTAAGTTCTGAAAACTTACAGATTCTGAAACACACTTGGCCCCAAGGTTTTCAGATAAGGGATTGTGGGCCTGTGCTAAGGAGTTTTAAGACAAATGATTTCATTTTACCAGAGACAGTATTATACAAGAGGGCTTTTGGCGGGGGGTGACTTTTTTCTCCCTCCTGTTCATTTGAGTTTTGATTAAGAGGGTCCATTTGATAAGTTTAGTTGCTGTAAATGTAAGTTATTTTAAGCTAACTAGGAGGAGGCAGTCATGATTGAAAAGATTAGATTTGGCTTCTAACAGGACTAGGTTCAATCCCAGCTCTATCATTTAATGTGTTAACTGTGTGACCTTGGACAAATTTCATATCCTCAAAATTTAGCTCTTCCATTTATTGAAAGGGGATGATAGTTAACTACCTGGTAGGATTGTTTCAAATGTTAAATGAAATAATCTAAAAGATCTACAATAGTCTTTGAGCAGTGGTAGGTTTTTAAGAAAAATACTGTTTCTTCTCCACTTCCCACTGTCCCAAAACTTCTAGTGTGAAATGACTTTTTCTAATACTTAATTATTCTTTTATTAATAAAATAGATCAGTGCTCAGTATGGTAAGTTTCAGGCACAACTGACTGACTTCACAAGTTTGTTAAAACTTTTGTTTATAGCTTTTTATTTTGAAATAATTATAGAAAGTTGCCAAGAAGTGTACAGGGAGGTCCCATGTTCCCTTCACCACCCTCCCCCAATGTTAAGATGCAGTGTATAACTATGATATAATATCAAAATCAGGAAATTGGCATTGACAAAATCTGCATTTCACCAGTTACACTTGCATTTTGTGTGCATGTAGTTCTGTGCGGTTTTATCATGTCTGGCTTCATGGAGTTGCCGCTGCAGTCAGGATACAGAACCACACCATCACCAAGGCCCTCTCGAACACTTGTGTGAATTGACTTTAAAGAAACTTAAGGTGCATATATAGAAGCAGTTCTTCGTCACACTTTT
Organism: Phoca vitulina; assembly: GCF_004348235.1. Taxonomy (NCBI): domain Eukaryota; kingdom Metazoa; phylum Chordata; class Mammalia; order Carnivora; family Phocidae; genus Phoca; species Phoca vitulina. The sequence goes on from NW_022589728.1 coordinate 34,193,660, forward strand.
AAAAAGGAGTAAAAATGATACTCAAATACTCCAGTATTTCTGCCTTTTTCTACTTTATTTGAACAGTTATAGTGAGGACAAATGCATGGTGCTTTGAGAGGTACATATCATAAAGTACAAGGGAAACTTCTCAAGGATTAAACATGAAAGTAGGGAGATATGTCTTGTAAACCAAATGTTGTAACAGCTGAAAGTAAGGATTGAGATACATTCATTAAGAAACCAAGCCAGTGAGTGGCACCTGGGTGGCTCAGTCATCGGTTGAGTATCCGACTCGTGATTTCTGCTCTGGTCATGGTCTTAGGGTCCTGGAATCTAACCCTTAGGGTCTGCACTTAGCCTGTGGGCTGCTTGGGTTTCTCTCTCCCTCTCCGTCTGCCCCTCCCCCTGCTTGCACTCTTTCTCTCTCTCTCACTCTCTAAATAAATAAATAAATAAAATCTTTTTTTAAAAATGTACAAAAACTTAAAAAAAAAACAACCCAAGTCAGTTGGTGTGGTCTTATATCTGTAGAGAAGAAAATGCTTTGCATAAACTTCTATCCTACCTGTCACACGTTTTAAATACTAGCTTACATAAAATTCTCCACATTCTTTTTTTTTTTTTAAAGATTTTATTTATTTATTTGAGAGAGAGAATGAGATAGAGAGAGAGAGCATGAGAGGGGGGGAGGGTCAGGGGGAGAAGCAGACTCCCTGCTGAGCAGGGAGCCCGATGTGGGACTCGATCCCGGGACTCCAGGATCATGACCTGAGCCGAAGGCAGTCGCTCAACCAACTGAGCCACCCAGGTGCCCAAAATTCTCCACGTTCTTGAGCAAAGAGCCTATGATCCTGACTTCCCTCCCTCTCTTTTTCTCTCTGCCTTCCCTTTCCCTTTTGTCTTTTTTGGTAGTTTGTCCTTTTACTCATCCTTATATCATTTGTTAACAGATGTTTATTTTGCAGGTACCACAGACAGATGTTTGTTTTGCAAGACACTGCTTGCCGGCTAGGTACATACATATCAGAGTTTCTCAATTTAAGCACTATTGGGCCAGATAATTCTTTGTTGTGGATGGCTGTCTGATGTATTGTACATTCCTGACCTGTACCCATTAGATGCCACTAACATCCTCTCTTTCCCCTAGCTGTGACAACCAAACATAGCTCCAGACATTGCTAAAATATCTTCAGAGTGGGGGACAAATTTGTCTCCAGTTGAGAACCACAGATCTATATCAATAATAATCTCTCCAATCAAAGATATGCCCACTCACAATTTCCCCTATTATTAACATTTTGCATTACTGTGGTATATTTGTTTTCTGGTTTTGTTTAGATAGGTCTTGAGTGTAATTTTAATGTTGAACTTACATAGGGTCATTGTGTTAAAATGTTTTGGTCAAATGGTACTAAGAGTTTTTCAGTTGATCCTTGTAAATGTTTTAAATAAACTTATCCTCTGTGAATGAGTTTCATCATTTTATTTCCAATATTTTTCACTTCTTTCTTGTCTTAATGCATTGTCAAAGTAATCAGCAGTATTGGAGTGGTGATTGTGATCTTCCTTGTTTTGTTTCTGATTTTAGTTTGTTCCTGACCTTAATGGAAATTCTCCTAATGCCTTGAAGTTAATATATGATGCTTACTCTGGGTTTCTGGGTTTCTGATGGATAATATAGATTATTTACTAATTTCTCTTGATTCCTCTTATCAAGTATTTTATCAGGGTTTTATTGAATGCTTTTTTGTTTGTATTGAAAGTAGTCATGTGGGGGCTCCTGGGTGGCTCAGTTGGTTAAGCACCTGCCTTCGGCTCAGGTCATGATCCCAGGGTCCTGGGATCGAGCCCCGCATCGGGCTCCCTGCTCAGCGGAGAGCCTGCTTCTCCCTCTCTCTCTGCCTACCACTCTGCCTATTTGTGCTCTCTCTCTCTGTCAAATAAATAAATAAATAAAATCTTTAAAAAAAAAAAAAAGAAAGTAGTCATATGGCTTTTTTTAATGTGTTAGCATAGTCGATTTCCTAACATAATTTCCTAATACTGAACTATCTTTTAATTCATTTAGTTGCAACTCCAGAGCTGTATTACCCTCACAGAATAAATTAAGAAACTCAATTTTTCTTTTTCTTCCCTAATGTACTATACCACTTTAAATAACTTGGGAGTGATCTGTTCATTGAAGGGTTCATAGAATTTTCTCAGAAAACTTAAGTGAGTCTTGTGCTCTTTGGTGGAATGATATTAGATATTTCATCACCTTTTTCATTCTACTGTGATGAGTCTTTTTTATTTTCTTTTTAAAGATTTTATTTTTAAGTAATCTCAACACCCAACGTGGGGCTCAAACTCACAACCCTGAGATCAAGAGTCGCATGTCCCACTGACTGAGCCAGCCCGGTGCCCCATGATGAGTCTTTTCAATTTGCCTTTCTGTTAACTTAGTTAATATATTTCAAAGCTTAGCTTTTTTTTTTTTTTAAGATTTTTTTCTTTTTAAAGTAATGTTCATGCTCAAAGTGGGGCTCAAGAGTCACATGCTCTAGGAACTGAGCCAGCCAGGTGCCCCATAGTTAATATATTTGAGACTTACTGATATAAAGTGGTTCATGACATTCCTAGTGTTATTCATGTATGTTTTTCTTTATAAAACTCAGAAAGGTATACTTAATGGCTTCTCCAAATTTACCGGTAAGAATTCATCTGAAGCATTTGTTAAAAATATAGATTCCCAGACCCTTCCTTAGAGATTCCCCCTAGAAATTCATTAAGTCTAGAATGGGAACTGAGATCTATAGTTCCAACAAGATCTCAACTGATTCTTCTCAGGTAAATTAGGAAATTCTAATCTGTTTTACTGTTCTTTTAATTCCTTCTACCATTTTTCCTGCCTGGCTCTGGAATTGACGTTAAGCTCATTTATTGCCATTCTTTCTTATATCCTTGGATACTTCTTTGGCTTTGTCCAGTAGCATTTGATACAGTTGTTTTCATTGCCATTAATTTCCCTAAAGTTTATAATTTCATTATTATTTCCTCTTTAACTTAGTATTTAGTTTATCTTGTAAGCAAATTGATTGTGGATTGGGGGAGAACTATCATTTTTATGGACATAAAAGTATCAGTTTTCTCACTGGTAAAATGGGAATAATGCTGGTATCTGTCTCAGCATTGTTCTTTGAAGACCAAATAAAATAACCCTTAAAAAGTGTTTAGCAGATTATGTCAGACTTTCAGTAAACATTTTAGTAAGTTGTATTTTGTATTGCTTTGCTTCTAGTTTTTTGGTTTTTTTTTTTTTTTTTTTTTTTAGAGAGCGAGCACAAGCAGGGGGGGCTGGCAGGCAGAGGGAGAAGCAGGCTCACCGCTGAGCAGGGAGCCCGATGTGGGACTCAATCCCAGTTCCCTGGGATCATGACCTGAGCCAAAGCAGATGCCCAACTGACTGAGCCACCCAGGCACCCTGCTTGTTTCTAGTTTTATTGTAGTTAGAATGTGGCCTCCTTATTGTATAATTGGGGATTTTCCTTTGGTCTTTGACATGTCAGGTTTTCTAAAAATTTTTAGAGTGTTTGGATGGAATATGTATGTAAGAAACTATAATTTAAGTCAGATGTATTGTGTTATTAAATCCTTCATGTGCTTAACTAATATTTCTACTAACACTCTTTAATCTGCATAGTTTTGAGGGAGGTATGTTCAGTTCATTTCTTCCTCTGTGATTTGTTTTTAATTTATTGATTCAACAAATACTTATTGTTTTCATATGCCAGGCATTTTGTAACAGTTGGGGAATACAAGAGTGAACAAGTCTGACAAAGCTTTCACACTCCGAACTTAATGAAAAGACATAAAAACAAATACATAAAATGATTTCAGAACATGAGAACCTAAACAGGTTAGGGTGTGGCAGGAACAGCATTAAATAGGGTACTCAAGCACTGCCTCAAGTGGTTTCTGAAGATGTGATTGAGCATGTACTCGAAATGATGAGGAGAAGCCAGTCGTGAGAAATTCCAAGACCATGGGAACCACAAATGCACATCTCTGAAGTGGGAAGGAGTTCGTTCTATTCAAGGACAGAAGAAAGGCCATTATGAGAAATCAAGGGTAGCTGTGCAGATTAATGTAGTCTTTAGTATAGGCCGTGGTTAAAGTTTGGAATTTATTCTGGTAGTTGTAGGAATTCACTGGTGTGTTTAATTAGGGGAGTGAAAAGATCAGTTACATGTTTTGAAAAAGATTTCTTTGGGCTGTCATTTGGAGAATGGGTTGTAGTTGGACGAGAGAAAAAGCAGGCTGACTAAAACGCGGAGGCTGTTGCCAGTAGTGAAAGCAAGAAACGCTGGACCAGGAGGTAGTGGTTCAGATGCAGGAAGGGCTGCGAGCACTTGCTGTTGAGTTATTGTAGGAGAGAAGCTTCTGCCTGGAACCACTGAGTGGTGCTATTTAATATTTCATTTTCTTCCTTTGTTTCTCACGGTTTGTGTTTTGTGTGCTGTGTTTTAGCATGCATAAAGGTTAATGACTGTTTCTTCTTGGTCTGGATTATCTTTTCTCAATTATTCCTCTTTTCCCATTTAGTGTTATTTTGCTTTGAAAATACTGCTGCTAAGCTTTTCCATTTTTGGAAATTAATTTCTGCACTGTTGAACAGTAAATATTAAATGAGATAATTCTTTAAGTGAGCATCATATAGAGGACACCAGAATTTAGTCTCTCTGTGCACATTCTCTTTTCATTTCTCAGTGTTATCTAACAGTGTTTGATACAGGGTAACTGTAAATATTTTATTTCTTGTATTTTTTTTCCTCCAAGCCATCCTCTCCCCCATATTTGGACAGAACTTAATTCATTCTCTTGGTTTTTTTGTAATTACAGTTTGATTCCTTTAATATTCCTTTCCACTATTTAAATCTTTTTCTTTCTTTAAAAATCTACCTGATGATTCCATTACTCTTTATTAGGTCTCCCTCCCCCATTTCAATTAGAACTTTATGTGGCATTTTCTTTGGTTTTGGTCAATAATCTATTCTCTTTGCAGTTTTAATCTGGCTCACTTTAATAGTGACACATAATTGAAATTCATCAATCACATTTAAAATGAACATTAAGAAAATTGTATTAGTGGATCCCAGTACTGAGTCATTTCTTCAGAAAGTGTAGAATAAATTTCTGGATCTTTTTGGCAGTCCCCTGTAGTACTAAATTAATGCCACTGTTTATCTGCCCCATTGGCATTTTTGATATTAGCTACCCTTTTGAAATTACTACCATTTGCATATGAAAAGGGAGATTGAAAGGGATCATTTAAAGTTTTTATATAAACCATGCAGACTTTCAGAATTGATCATTTGGAGGAAAAACACGTTATACTCATGCTGGTTTCTCTTTTCCTTAAGTTAAGGTTATTAGTGTGTGTATACACACAGTTGACCCTTGAGCAACAAGGGATTTGGAGCACCAACATCACCCCACCCCCAACCCCTGCCATTTGAAAGTCTTTGTATAACTTTGGAGTCCCCCCACAGATTTAACTACTAATAGCCTGTTTTTGACCCTCAAGCCTTACCAGTAACATAAACAGTCAACACTTATTTTGTATATCTATTATATACTGTATTACAGTACAGTAAGATAGAGAAAATGTTAAACTCGTAAAGGTTTGTACTGTATTTATTGAAGAAAATCTGCATATATGTGGACCCGCATAGCTCAAACCTGTGTTGTTCCAGGGTCAACTGTATTCTTAAATTTTTATTATTTATATGTTCATCTGTAAAATGTGAGCAAGAAAAAACATTATTTTCATCAGTACCTGATACATTACTCAGGGTGGATTAGGAACTAAATAAGTATAACTGGTGAGTTGTTTGCTTTATCATTCCTTGATAGTTCGGCTTACTGATTTTTCTCTTTTCAGTTAATGGAGAATCATCCTCATCTGCACCAACCAATAATGCTTCCACCGCGGGTACTGCAACAGTACCTGAAGAAACCTCCTTGTCTTCAAATTGCACTACTGCTACTGTTGAAGATCCTCCACAAGAAATACTGACTTCCTCAGAAAACAATGAATGTATTCTTTCTAACAGTGCAGCATTTGGATCTGAAGCTAGAAGTACTTTAGACCCTGCTGCCTCTAATTCTGGAAATAATTCTGCTATTGAGGCAGCCAAATTAAGACAGCCAGATGGGTGTGCGGAACCTGTACGGCAACAGTCTGGAAATACCAACACAGAAACTTTGCCATCAGGGTATGTTAAATATATTTTTTTAGAAGTTTGACTTACATTTGAATAGCAACTTTTTAATAATATGACTGTTGAATGTGTATATAAAATTTTTCCATTTTTTAGTAATTTGAAATCAAAGTCGGAATCTGATTGATATAATTCATTTGCCACAAACCAAGTACTTTTTAAAACTGAGGACAGTTAACTAATGAAGTATGTGCAGTATGAAGGGAAAAGAAAAAACCTAGTGTTAATTTGCAAGACACACTTGATTTGATTCTTGGTTTATTTTTACTTCTAGAGAAGAATGACCATAACACTATATAATTACTTCAGTTCTCTAGCTTCCTTTATGTTCTGCTCCCCAGGCCCCAGTGTGGCCATCCTTTTTCTCAGTTAGCACTGAGTGCTGGGAAAGTCACCTAACTCTGCTGATTACCTCTGTTAAAAATTCAGGTTTTTGTTGCTGCTTAATAATTCTTAGTTCCCTTTAAATTTTCCCATTGAAAACATTCAGCTTCCCAAGATTTCCTTTAAAGAGTTATTCTGTGTGTGTATTCCATTTGGTCATCTCTCCCAGATTTACTTAACAGGTTTTTTTGACTCTTTACTTGGCTTTGATGATACTAATATGAGTTAATCATTCATTGTCTTGGACTTCAAAAAGTTTATTTCTAGTGGGTCAGACTTGTACACATATATGTGGTACAGTTTGATGGTGCTGCGATAGATGTACGGATGCAGTGCTTCCCTGCACAGCTCATAGCAGTTAGCAGGGCTCCTCTCGGAGCTGTGGAAACTGCACTGCTAGAGGTCTTCTGCCCTCAGTTTCTCATCGCAGTCATTGTGTTCATAGCCCTGTCTTATTTTCTGAACTGTTTTTCTCAGTGCTGTTTGCTGCCTCATCTGATTTGCCCACTGCCTAATAGTGGTTTCAGCCTTTTTTAGCCTTTGTTCCTCTGCTCGCATGTTCTTCTTCCTCTCTTGGTGCTCATGCTCTCCCGTCACTGTAACTATCAAATCTGTTTGTCTGGGCCAGACCTTTTTCTGAGCTTATTTTCAGCTACTTCTGGAAATCCCCACTTGTTTCCTGCCAGCATTTCAGACCTTACAGTATCTTCCCTTCTCTCTCAAAAATCTCTTTGTCCCTTCGTTTTCGGTCTTTGGCAGCTTAGTCACTTATCCTAGTTTCATGTGTCTGCCACTGTGACATGTATATCTAAGAAGCTGTTAAGAACCTCATGGTCTAATGGGAGGGTAAAAATAAGTAAGCAGCAACTATACCGCATAGTTAAAGCTGGGCTAGACCTCAGTTTAGCAGGTTGTGGGTGGGAACATATACAGAGATCTTTCAGGAGAGTAGCCTACACTATTGAGATCAAAGAATACTTTCTGAAAGAGATGACCCTTAAGTGCATTTCTGACAGAGGGTTAGGAGATAGCAGAGCAATAATGTAGGCTCCAGTAGTGAAAGGCTCATTCTCAGTAGAGCCAACTGCATGTTCAGATCTCTGGCATCCATAAAAATGTATAAGTAGAATTCAGGAAATAGTATTTTGTTACAGCTTGAGTTCAGCATTTGAGGAAGTGACATATGTAGTACTAAAGAGTAAACAGTGCTATGAAGAATTTTGTATACTTTTTCTAAGAGTGTGGGAGTATTTTCCTGAAAACCATGAATAAACATTAATGAATTTTAAGCAGGGTTGTGGCATTGTCCTGTTTACATTTTAGTTAGGTCATTCATTCTAGCAGTGGTATAGACAGATTTTAGGAGTCAAGGAGACAAGTTAGGATAGCAGCCAGGCTGGTTTATAAATGAGAGAAGCAGGCATTATGATTTAAAATGATAATAAGCACATAAACTTAATTCTGTGGGGGCCAAATAAATGCTTCAGCATGCCTGTAGCCACCATATGTGATCTTTGTGTTAGGAGACTTTTGTAGTAACCTACATAAGTGATTTTCAAGTTGCAGGTTGCACCCCATTAGCAGATTATGACCAGCATTTGAACACATAATTGAAGTAAATCAGTATAGACCAGAATAGAAAATACGGAAGAATGTTAGTTGTAGTGAGAGTAAACATTGTTTCCAGAAAGTTTATTTTTCTGGTGCGGGTTTGTGTGTATAAAATCTGTAGGTAAATAGCATTCTAGTACACACAGAGATGTTTATTTAAAACATATTTCTTATTCTGTGAACTGTCATCAAAAAAGTTCGGAAGCAGGGGTACCTGGGTGGCTCAGTTGGTTAAGTGTCCGACTCTTGGTTTTGGCTCAGGTCGTGATCTCAGGGTCCTGGGATCGAACCCAGCGTCGGGCTCCGCGCTCAGCCTAGAGTCTGCTTGTCCCTCTCCCTCTCCTCCTCACTCCTGCTCGCACTCTCTTTCTCTCTCTCTCAAATAAATAAATAAAATCTTAAGAAAAAAAAAAGGTGCTTTAAAAAAGAAAAGCTTAGAAACTTCTAATCCGGGTGAAAAATTAAAATAGCCGGCACTAAGGTGGACACTAGTCTCATAAGGTGATGATAAGATGTATCCTAGTAATTAGTTGTGAGGAGGCAGTAGAAAAGAAGAATGGAACCAAGGTTGATTCTTCTGGCTTAGGCAGTACTCTCTTTGTGTAACTTGTCCGAGTTAGCAGTTTTCAAATTTACATCATCTTCTCTCTTTCCTCAAAAATCTTTCTTAGTTCCTGTGTTTCCTCTCTTTGTAACTTGCTCAGCTATTTAGCTAATTACCAATGAAATTACGAGTGTTCTGAGAGAAGAGTATTCCAGTCTGGAGATGATGTTTGAGTATTATGCCAAGCATTATCTCACCCAAAGACCTTTGCATTTGCCCAGACTTGTGTGTGGAATGTTATTCCTCTGATATCTGCATGACTCATTCAGGTCTCTGCTCAAATGCTACCTTACTCCAGGGGCCTTTTCTGATTCCCCCTGTTTAAATCAGGCCCCTCTGCACCCATCCCCTTACCCTGTCTTATTTTTCCCCAGATTTTTGCTAGGAAAATTTATAAACATGCAGAAAAATCTAAAGAATTTGCCAGTGAACACCCTGGTATCTACCAGTAGATTCTGTAATTGACATTTTACTGTTTGCTTTATCTCCTGTCTCTTCATCTCTCTATCCATCTAACTTTTAAATGCAGTTCAGTGAGTTGCAGACATCAGTATATTTTGCCCTTCAGTACTTCAGCTTGTCTATCATTAACTAGAGTTCAGTATTTGTTTAAAGTTTTTTAGGTAAAGTTTACATACCATTTTGATGCGTTTGGACAAACACATACATTGATGACTAAACCCCTATCAAAATATTGAATATTACCATCATCCCAGAAAGTTCTCTAAGTACCTTTTTCAGTCAACCACTGTTGTGATTTTTTTCCACTATAGATTTTAGATTAGTTTTCCCTGTTACAGAACTAAGTATAAACGGGATCAGCATGAATTTTTTGAGTCGGGTTCTTCTAATCAGCGTAACTTGTATTATTTTTCTTTGTAACACTTAAATCACCATGTGACATATATTTGTGTCTTGTCAGTTTTCTCTCCACTGGACTGGAAAGGGCTTTATTTTGTCCATTTCTGTACTTCTCGTACCCAAAACCATGCCTGCCATATAGCAGGTACTCAATAAATTTTGTTAAATAAGTGAATTAGTGCCCAATTAAATGATTTTGAGTGAGTGAACAACTGGGCAAAGGCTCTGGCTTGTAAATGCTTCTGAGGAAGTGGTTAAGAAGGTCAAAAACTGCTAAAAAATTTAAGTAAGATAAGAACTGAAAGGCACCGATTGAATTTAACAACAGATTATTTATTGTTGACCTTTGACAAAGCAGTTTCTGGGAAATAGAGCTGTATTCAGAGTGCTGTGTAATGGAGTGAATGGGAGGGGTAGAAGTGTGTAGAAAACATTTAAAGAGAGCTGGTATGTAAAGCTTTTTACCTGTGAACACACAGAGAAAGGAATGTTTGGTTGGTGGAAATGCGCGGGAAGAAATGGAGAACTGAGGGTTAGTTTTTGTTTTATAAAATGGGAGAGACTTTAAAGTTTGTTTGTTTAAATGGGAGAGACTTTAAAGGGTAGTCAGCTTCTAATGAGGAGGAGTCTGTGGACACAGAGGTTAGCAGTACAGGAGACAATGAGGTAACTGTTCTTTGTGGTTTATGAGAAGGCAAGTCTTACTATCTGTCCCATTATCCAAGTTTGAAACCGCTAGTTATTCAATCAGTAACTTAATTCAGTTATTTTATTGTAATATATTTCACCAAATCCTTCCATATTTACTTACTCAAGTGTGCTCTGGTCAGAATTCACAAAGGGATTGAACTTCATTTTAGCTACTGGTGCTTCAGTGAAGGCCACAGAAAGGAAGAGAGCAATAGTAATTTTTTAATAGATAAGTTTAACAACTTAAATGATCCTGAGTCAGTTGTGAACTTGGGCATTTTTATTGTTCATAGTTACTTCTGAAGCATTTTGTGACTTGTGTTTATTGGATGCAGCTTAAGTAAACTTTTAATTTTTTTACATGTCTTTTTTAAGTAAGTATGTGTGTATGTGTACACCTTGCTTAGGGAATAGCTTTAATATGTATAATCATTGTGTAAGAAAATAATTTAGGGGTGCCTGGGTGGCTCAGTGGGTTGAGTGTCTGACTCTTGGGTTTGGCTCAGGTCATGATCTCAAGGTCATGAGATCGAGCCCTGTGTTAGGCTCTGTGCTCTGCTTGAGATTCTCTCTCCCTCTCCTTCTGCCCCACCTCCCACTCTGCTCTCTTTCTCTCTCTAAAATAAATAACTCTTAAAAAAAAAAAAAGAGTTGGGCGCCTGGGTGGCTCAGATGGTTAAGCGTCTGCCTTCGGCTCAGGTCATGATCTCAGGGTCCTGGGATCGAGTCCCGCATCGGGCTCCCTGCTCCTTGGGAGCCTGCTTCTCCCTCTGCCTCTCTCTCTCTCTCTGTCTCTCATGAATAAATAAATAAAATCTTTAAAAAAAAAAAAGAGTTTAATAATTAAAGGCCAAGAGGAATCAAATTAAATTGGTTCCTGGGGTTTAAGAGAGAGAAAAATACTTCCATTTATTTTACTTTCAATTGAAAACAAGAATGTTAAACTCAGAAAAAAGCAGGTTTTTATATTTTATATTTAACATTTTTCTTCTATACCATATTACAGAAAGAATAGAGAGGAAGAAACAGGAATCACAGAGGAGAAAATAAGAGTGGGGAAAATAAGAGATTGAGAATCTTTGAGATGGAACAGAAAAAGATGAAATTGGGATGTCCAAAAACTCAGGAGTTTTACCAGAAACAAGAAGGAGATAGTTGTATACAAAAAGAAGACACTGTATGCATATCGAAGAATTTTTGTGGAGCAGTGTCACCACATACACTTTTTTAATGCAGTTTCTGCTAAAATCTTTTAGATATGTATTTTTGAAATTGCAGGCAAAAGTGAATATTACCTCATTAACATTTTGTGCCTTGAGTGTCATATTAGGCTGAAAGTTCCTCTACTTTTGATTAAACTTGTCTTTTTTTTTTTTTAAGATTTTATTTATTTATTTGAAAGAGGGAGCACGAGCAGGGGGAAGGGCAGAGGGAGAAGGAGCAGCAGACGCCCTGCTGAGCTGGGAGCCCGATGCAGGGCTCAATCCCAGGACCCTGAGATCATGACCTGAGCGGAAGGCAGCTGCTTAACTGACTGAGCTGCCCAGGCGTCCCTAGATTTGTCTTTTCTGATGATACATTTCTGATAATAAATTTTCTGATGATAAATTCTGTAAATTAGTAACTTTTTAAAACTTTAGGTATTACTTTATCCTCCTTTGTTAACTATTTTATTGAGTTTCTGATACTGTTAATAGAAAGGGAATAATTAAGAACTTAAAAGGCACTAATAATTGGGAAAAGAAACTTTATATGTGTGTGTATATATAACCTTTTAAAGTAAGACTTATCGGTAATTTTCCTGATTATAAGAAGGAATGATTTTTCAGGTTGTCTTAGTTATCTTTTATTTTTGTTTTTGCATTTTTATTAAAGGTGGGAACAGAGAAAAGATCCTCATGGTAGAACTTATTACGTGGATCATAACACTCGAACGACCACATGGGAGAGGCCGCAACCTTTACCTCCAGGGTAATGTGGCATCTTTATGCATCTCCAGTTGTGTTTTATCATACATCTGATTTCTTAAACTTACTTATTACAACATAAAATGATTCTTTCATTGTGCATGTTATATTTCCTTCATTTACTTCTGTGAAAAATAATTTCAGTAAATGAGATTTGTTATATCGTATCTCTTCTACAGTTAGTCTGAAGGGGCTTCCTCGAGATTGTCAAACACTGGCATGAGTTACTGAGAGTAGTTAAGGAATTTTGGTCCAATTGTAGTGCTTGTCATTGGTTTTTAAGGAATGAAAGGCCTATTTAGGAAAATTCATATGTATGGTTCTCCAAAGATAGTGGTCTAAGCTATGTTACATGAGATTTAATGATATAAGAGATGTGAGAGCGGTTCAAAGTTATGATCTAAAAGATTACTATAAGTAAAATTGTATTACATTATGGCTAAAATTATAGAGGGTCTTAAATGAATAAAAATATTTCTATTACAGGCTAAATAAATTCATGCTGTTAGGCTGTCATTCACAGTCATTCACAAACAGATCTTCCTTTTCCTTTGTGTTCTTATCTTTCATAACTCTTTATACATATTATAGTGCTGATAGCTAGTTGAATTATATTATTTGTCTACTTTTTAAGATTTTATTTTTATTTATTTATTTGCCAAAAAGAGAGCACATGAGAGAGGGCACAGGCAGGGGGAGCAGCAGGTAGAGGGAGAAGCAGGCTCCCCACTGAGTAGGGAGCCCGATGTGGGGCTCTATCCCAGGACCCCAGGATCATGACCTGAGCCGAAGGCAGACGCTTAACTGACTGAGCCAGGCATCCCTATTATTTATATTCTTTTCAAACACTCTATCTGAGGGGCACCTGGGTGGCTCAGTCAGTTAGGCATCTGCCTTCGGCTCAGGTCATGATCCTGAGGTCCTGGGATCGAGCCCTGCATTGGGCTCCCTGCTCATGGGGAGCCTGCTTCTCCCTTTGCCCCTCCCCCTCCGTTTGTGGTCTCTCTCTCTCTCTCTCAAATAAATAAACAAAATCTTTTAAATACATACATACATACGTACATACCAAAAAAACCACACTCTGCCTGTACCTGCAATATTTTCCTTATTGTCTTTGCTACACACTCAGAGTATCTGTCCTTCCAGATGTAACTTAAAGTCCACCAATATAAAACACAGTCCAAGTCCAGAAAATTCAAGACAAGTAATATTATTTTTGTGAGATTGGTTGCTGAAAGGATTCTTAAATCATTGTATGAGTTAATGGCACAGAGAAGAAGTGTTTGTGAGGGAGCTGAGATGGGGGTAAGTAGGAGAACTCTAGGCTTGCCTTGTCCCTCGAATAAGCTACATAACTAAGTTAATGGCACAAATTGACTTAACGGTTATCTGAACCTGGGAGGATGGAGCGAACTTCAGTTGGTGGCGAAATAGGAAAGGGCATTTTGTTTTGAGGGAATATTCAAACAAAGAGATGACAAAGTGAAACATACACACTTGGGACCAGCAAGTGAGTTGATTTGGCTCTCGTGTAGGTCCCTTGAAAGGGCTCAGGGGAGATGAGGCTGAAATGGTGAATGGATTCATTTTTAATGCCGTGCCAGAGAGCTGTGATGGGTGGAATGACATGACTGAATCTGCACTTGTGTTCAGCCGGATAACAGCAGGAAAGTTAAAGACCCGTTAAGAGTTGAGTTACAGCCCTGAACTTGGGCAGTGGCTGGAGGGGCAGATCACTAGGTGTACAGTGAACACTCAGTAGCTTCTTAACCAGATAAAGAGAGAGGGTAGTCAGATTGATATGGAGACTATTCAGTCTTTGGCCCCTTTTTTAGACAGTTCTTAGAAATAATGTAGTGGTAGAATGGGAAGGCAATTTAGCTAAAAAAAGCAAGTTACATATTCAAAATTTTACAGTTACATTGTCGTGTCTCTGATTTTTAGATTATATGAGTGAACTGTTAACTAAATACTTTCCAGTTTCTGTTCAATTTTTATTCATGCTTACTTTGTTGGTGGTAGTTGGGAAAGAAGAGTTGATGATCGCGGCAGAGTTTATTACGTGGATCATAACACCAGAACAACCACCTGGCAGCGGCCCACCATGGAGTCTGTCCGCAACTTTGAGCAGTGGCAGTCTCAGCGGAACCAGTTGCAGGGAGCGATGCAGCAGTTCAACCAGCGATACCTCTATTCGGTAAGAGCAGATTGTGAGATGTCAGTACAACTCTTCCTCCAGGCATTTGCTCTTTTCTGCTTTGGTGATTTTGAAATGTTATAGACTGCACTGCAAGGTATTTTTTATTTACTCTTTAATAAATAATAATTATTTCTGATATACATACATACTTTAAGTTTTTTTTTCATTCTACTTTACTAACATAAGTACAGTTTTTGTCTTTATTAAGTGGTAGTTTCGTAAGTGAAATTTCTTGATGAAATAATTTGTCTTTCCTAATTCCCAGTTCTCTGCCTTTAATTGGAATCATTTTGTTTGCTTTAAACAAAACTGGTTAACTTACTTAAGACCAGGATTGCCATTTTCCAGATGTTCTGATTCCCATCCCAGATTCTCAGAAACAGCACTTTCGTGTGGAGATAGTTTTGTCCGAAAAATCTAATGCTATCTGAAAATTTGACCAATTGATGGTCCATTTATTGCCATAAGCAAACATCCATAAGAAGATGGGGGGTAGGGGCGTCCGGGTGGCTCAGTCATTAAGCGTCTGCCTTTGGCTCAGGTCATGATCCCAGGGTCCTGGGATCAAGCCCCACATCAGGCTCCCTGCTCGGCGGGAAGCCTGCTTCTCCCTCTCCCACTCCCCCTGCTTGTGTTCCCTCTATC
>NW_022589728.1:34208966-34383796 GCF_004348235.1 Phoca vitulina
AAAAAAAAAAAGACGACAGGAGGTAGAGGGAAACCTTGGTTAAATAGGTTTGATCACAGGAAGTGGAAAATACAAATTTTAAGTACTGGGCATCTCTAGAGAGTGTTTTGAATCAACTTGAAAACCCAAAACGTAGAGGCTAGCAGATAGGGAGGAATTAGGAAAGACACAAAAAGAAAACTTAAATAACTCTTTTTTCATTATCTTGCCTCAGGCTGGCTCTTTCAGCTCCATTTTCTTCAGAGGTTAAATAATAAGTTCTCATTTGCAGGTTGACCCATTCTCCTGGTATTCTGTAGCCAGCATAGAGGGAGTGGGCCAACCCAGCCTACATAGCATCTCCTACTGCCACCAATTGCTGGTTCTTTGGTAACTTGTACAGAAATCTGTAGTAAGGTTTCGTTGTTTAGCTGTATATAGTAAACAAGAAATTATGTACTGTGTGCTTTTGTTCTGGGTCAACTTAGCTGTGTATGTGAAAACCTTGGGGAAACAGCAGAATTAGGTCATAGGGATGTAGTAGAAGTGTGTTCTCCTGCATAGAACATCCTTAAACAGGTTGAGGTGTAATTATCTAAGTATAGCACAAGTCTGGGATAAAAGTCCAGGCTAACACATACATTGGCTTAGTAATGCCACCTGGTACCCAGATTCTTTGTGCATCGCTACCATGCTTCGTGCTTACCTCGGTCATACAGAGCTGCTGCCCTTTGGGCTTCATTCCCCATTGTAGACAGGAAGAAAGGGAAACGGGAATGAGAAGGGCAGATGGCTTTTATCTTGCAAGCCCTGCCTTTTTACTCGAAAAGGGATGCCCTTACCAGGGACTTCTGCCAGTGCTCACTGGCTAGAATTGGACGTTCTACCAACTCAGCTGTGAGGAAGGCTGGGAATGGAATATTAGATGGACACATTGCTACCTCAAACAAAACCATGGTTTGAGTGTCAAGGAAGAAGGCATGGGAAATGGATATTGGGTAAAATTAACAACATCTATTATAAGGTTATAAAATATTTATCAAGATGCATTAAGATGTATTTTTTCAGGTGATGATTTTTATATTTATCATTCTTTTAAAATTGGTAGTAGAATGTTTATATTTTCTTCTGAATATATTTCTGGGTTATAATATATGTAAGCATGAATGTTTTTATTTATGAATATATAAAAGAATACTAATATTAAGATAAGGATTTACTTGTATAAAGATGATACTGGATTTTAATGTTGGTTTTATTAGTAGGTGTGTCTTAAAGAGAACTGTGATTATTATTGTACTTTTAAATTATATTTTTCATTTAAACACCACAACTTTCTGTATGCTCTTCTGTCTCATTTCACTCCTAACAGATTATTGTAGAAGGGCTAAAAAATTAAATATTGACCTTAATATATTATTTCTAAATCATCTTAGAAAAACTAATGATTTTATCAACTGATGGATTCCTCTTAACTCATAACATTTTTAAATGTACTTTGTGTCTTGAAATCACTATATTCACATTCCTTTATCATATTTTTTAGAAAATCACTATAAAATGTGGTTCTACCAAGTATTTAGTTTATCTCTGCTTTTATATTAAAGTAATATTTTTATTTTTCCCTCCAACCCTTTCTCCAATCAGGCTTCAATGTTAGCTGCAGAAAATGACCCATATGGGCCTTTGCCACCAGGCTGGGGTAAGCTGATATGTTGTTGGTAAAAATATCTGAAGGTATATATAGTAAATAGTCATTAAATGCTGTGCTCACTCTATTTTTTAGAAAAAAGAGTGGATTCAACTGACAGGGTTTACTTTGTGAATCATAACACAAAAACAACCCAGTGGGAAGATCCCAGAACTCAAGGGTATGTGTGTGCTGTGGCCTTAGTTAAGTCATCTTACATATATCTGTAGATAGAATCAAGTAAACCTAGATTTGGATGTTTTTAGTACCTAGAAAATACTCACCTTGTGACTCTAACTTTATCTTTTAGCTTACAGAATGAAGAACCCTTGCCAGAAGGCTGGGAAATTAGGTATACTCGGGAAGGTGTTAGGTACTTTGTTGATCATAATACAAGAACAACAACATTCAAAGATCCTCGCAATGGGAAGTCATCTGTGTAAGTGAAAACCTGAAGTTCTTAAATGCTGTTTAATGAGGACATAAAAATTTAGCCTCAAGTTTAGCAACAGATTATACTTTGTGGATCAAGAAAACCTATATAAGTAAGAGCCCGGTATACCCATCTTTGCTTTACATTACTACAGAATGAATTTGTAGCACATAATGTGTTAATAATAATGATAGCAAATATTTATCTCGTGATTGCTATGTGCAGAGTATTGTTCTAAGAACAATGTATAAACTAGCTCATTTTATTTCCAAACAACCTTAAATAGATACTATTATTTTCCATTTTTCAGTGCAGAAACTGAGGCTTAGGGAGCATAGCTAACTTACGCAAAACCAGACGGAAGGGAATAGAGCTGGTTTCAGACCAAGGCAGTCTGTTCACAGAGAACTGTGCTCTTAACTGCCCATCATGCTACTGTAATTCATGAAGGAATGAGATGTTAACACATTTGAATTTTCCAGATAAAAGTATCTTAAAACAGAGCTCACCTTCATCCTTACTCTGAGGTGTGATATCTTTGCATCACTAAGAAAATAGAAGCAACCATAAAAGGGGTTTTTTTTTGTTTTTTGTTTTTTGCAAATTCCTACTGTCACATCTGCCCACCTCCCAGCATCTGTCTTCCTTCTTGATCCTATGGGTGAACTATCATTGTTCCTATCAAAGGCCAGTCCCTTTGCTGGCACTCTAGATCTTGCCCCCTCTTTCCCATTTAGTTGCTCCAGCAGTTACCATCTTTCTATCCTCCATCGTCAGTTTTTCTTCTTCTACTGAATTATTCCTCCTCAGCTGCTGTTTCTCCTCGATTAAAAACAAATAAACAAAAGCACAGCATTTTACCTTTCAAATTAATTCTGTGAAAATTCATTTTTATTGCTGCCCTTTACAGGAAAAGTACCTGAAAGCATTGTCTCTACATTGCTGTGTCTGATTTCTCTTTCAAACAGACTACAAGGAAGTTCCACTGACCCTGAACTTTTTAAGGATACCAGTGACCTCCACATTGTTAATTGTTAATTCAGGAGTTGGTTGCAGTCCTGTCTCATTTGATTTAGGAGCGTTTGACACAATACATTTCTAGCTACCTCAGCTTCAGAGTATGTCCAGAATCCACTTAGGTCTCACCATGTCCACTGCCACCACATGGTCACCTGAAGTGGTGCCTCTGTCTCTCTGCTTTCTTTTTTCTTTTTTTTTTTTTTTTTTAAAGATTTTATTTATTTATTTGAGAGAGAGAGAATGAGAGACAGAGAGCATGAGAGGGGGGAGGGTCAGAGGGAGAAGCAGACTCCCTGCCGAGCAGGGAGCCTGATGCGGGACTCGATCCAGGGACTCCAGGATCATGACCTGAGCCGAAGGCAGTCGCTTAACCAACTGAGCCACCCAGGCGCCCCCTGTCTCTCTGCTTTCTACCCCCACCTCGTATAATGTTATTCTCCATACAGCAACAGGATTGACTTTTTCTCTCTTTTTTCTATTAAGTATAAAGTCATTCCTTCACACAAAAACTTTTCAGTGATTTCCCATCTCGGAGTGAAAAGGAGAGTCCTCACAGTGGCTTCCACTGCCTTACAGAATGTGACCCCTGTTAGCTCTTCAATTTCATCTCTGTTTTCTCCCCTCATTCATTCTGCTTCAGCTTCACGGGCCCCCTAGCTATGCCTCAAGCACCTGGGCTTTTACCTCTGGGTCTTAGCTTTTATTCTGCTCTTTCCCCAAATATGTACATGACTTAATGCCCTCCATGTTTTTGGTCAAATATTAATTTGTCTGTGAACTCAACGCTGTTCACCCATTTCAGAATTTTAAACTTCTCCCTATACCACTCCATATCTTTTTTACACTGCCTTTCTCTCTCTCTCTCTCTTTTTCCTTTTTGAGGAGCAGGAGTGATAAAATGTTTATCCCCTTCTAACACACTTCATAGATGGTTTACTTATTGTTTCTTGTCTGTCCCCTTCACTGGTATATAACCTCCACAAAAACAGGGTTATTACCTGTTTTATTAACAAATAACACTCTCATTGGTTAGAAGAATGTCAGGTAATACTATATATTTCACAAATATTTGTTCAATGAATTCACTTGAACCTAACAACATAAGAGAACATTTTCCATCCATTCCAAAATGTTCCCTAAGATCATGAAAGTTCTTTGTGCTTGTATCTTAGGCTCTCCCTCAAAAGGCGGAAGCCTCAGGCCTTCTCAATGTGAATTGAACCTATCCCTCCGTGCCACCCATTCTGCCTCTTCCCTCACTGATCAGTTGAGCCGTGTGACCTGGATGTCACTTATTCTTAGAAATTGCTTTTGCTTTGCATACTGTCTCAGCAATGTTTCTTTCAGTTTGAGATTAGGTTTAAGTTGTGGTAGAATTTCCTTCCCTGTCTCTTCTGTCTAGAGCTTCTATCCTCCTTAGATTGAAGTATTATCAAAGGTTTTGTTTTTTTAATAGTAATAGACTTTAATATTTCATTTAACTAACTTCTTTACAAAAGACCCATACATACATACAATCTCACTCTTTGTGTGTGTCCTCATTGTGCAAGCCTCTTGGCCCACCAAATGTATCTTCTCTCCCAGCAAATAACTTTCCTGTGGTCATTTGTAGGACTCTGGTATACTCCAGTTTCATACTGAATATTACATATCCAATTTTATTTTGAATTAATATGTGGTTTCTTTTTTTTTTCTTTAGAACTAAAGGTGGTCCACAGATTGCTTACGAACGCAGCTTTAGGTGGAAACTTGCTCACTTTCGTTATTTGTGCCAGGTACTACAGTGGTAAATAAATCTTATGTTCATAATCATTTAGTCTTATCTTTATACTATACCTATACTACAGCTTACATGATATCACGATATTATTTTTGTTTTTAGTCTAATGCACTACCCAGTCATGTAAAGATCAATGTATCCCGGCAGACACTGTTCGAAGATTCCTTCCAACAGGTAAGGAAGATTTTATCAGAATAAACAGTTCAACTTGTCTGATTATATCCTGTATATATATTAAGGGAGTTAGGGTTTAGAAATTTTAAACCACGACTGCCACTTACTGAGTGTCCATTATAATAATAGTCATAATAAACCCCATCGTGTGTTGAGTGATTGCCATATGCTTGGCGCTGGCATCTTACAGGTATCATTTCATTTCATTCATCCTCACAACATCCCTTTGTGATAACTCTTATCATTATGTCCGTTTTATTTTTTTATTTTATTTTTTTAAAAGATTTTATTTATTTATCTGACAGAGAAATAGCGAGAGAGGGAACACAAGCAGGGGAAGTGGGAGAGGGAGAAGCAGGCTTCCCGCCGAGCAGGGAGCCCGATGCGGGGCTCGATCCCAGGACCCTGGGATCATGACCTGAGCCGAAGGCAGACGCTTAACGACTGAGCCACCCAGGCACCCCCATTATGTCCATTT
Source organism: Phoca vitulina (assembly GCF_004348235.1). Taxonomy (NCBI): domain Eukaryota; kingdom Metazoa; phylum Chordata; class Mammalia; order Carnivora; family Phocidae; genus Phoca; species Phoca vitulina. The sequence continues at coordinate 34,214,521 of NW_022589728.1, forward strand.
TAAATGAAGCTTAAACAGTTTCTGGAACAAGATGACACGTTTTGGCACTTTTCTAAGACTTCATTAACTCAAACAAGTCTTGATAATACAACCAAATTAAAATTAAATCAGTATAGATACTCTATTCCATGTAAGTATCCATCCCTTCAGTAATCCTGATGTTCATTCTTACCTCCTGTAGGTTTCAGTTTTAAAGGTTAAGATCTCAGAGAGACCTCGACTGAGCACACTAGTCAAGATGGGAATCCCTGCTCACCTCCCTCGTAGTCCCATTCTAGCCCTTTATGTATTATTTTCAGTAACACTTAGCACCACCTGACCCATTTTATTTGTCTCCCTTACTAGAAGGTAAGCTCCATGGGAGCACAAACTACTTCATTTACTGCTGTTATGCTTAGTACCTAGAATAGTGCCTCGCACATAGCAGGTATTCAGTAAACATTTGGTGAATGAATAAATGTAATATGTCTGCCTTTCCTGAATCATCTGCAGAATATTTAAAGATAAAAAATCAAAATATTATCAGTTCTTTTTTTCTGATGATGTGGAGAATTTTTCATAAAAGTCTTCTCATTCCTGCCCCCCCCCCGCCAAAGTATTACAATGATGAACTGAAAGTCCCTGTGTATACAGGTACATAGGGACTTTTTTTTTTTTTTTAAGATTTTATTTATTTATTTGTCAGAGAGAGAGAGAGCACAAGCAGGGGAGGCAGCAGGCAGAGGGAGAAGCAGGCTCCCCGATGAGCAAGGAGTCCTATGTGGGACTCGATCCCAGGACCCTGGGATCATGACCTGAGCCGAAGGCAGACGTTCAACCGACTGAGCCACCCAGGCGTCCCGGTACATAGGGACTTTTACATAAACAAGCCAAAATGAAATAGCACTCCAAAATCAGAGATGTTCATATCCTAGCTTAATTTTACTAGCTGTTGGAATTCGGGCAAGATACTTAATGCAGCTATTATCAAAACATTTTTTGGTTTGAGTTAATAAATTCTTAGCTTGTTCTAAGCTCTATTTGAGCTTTCTTATAGTAAGTGTACATCCAGATTCATGAAAAACTTTATTTTGCTTTGTCCTCTGGTGTGGGGAGAACCATGGTCTGTTTGATGTGCGTGACTGAAGTCCTGCTGGTGAGCTGTGCTGTCACCCAGACATGCCGGTCTTGGCTTTGGTTTTGCCACGTGTGGTGGAAGTAATTCATTGTTATCCAAAAGTAAAGCCTGTTTGCTAGAATCCTCATGTAAGCCATTAAGGATTGTGAAAATTGGGTATACATATTGTATAAATTCTTTGCTTTAGCTGAGTTCGTTTCCTACTGAGAAATGGTATATGTGGTATAAGCAGGACCCAGAACAAGCTCTTTTGCTTCTCATCAAATGTTGCTAGTTAGAAAAATTTATAAGTCACCTTTTACAAGATTTTGGTAAAATTTGGGGAGCAACAAGGGAAGGAATATTTTCTAAACTTAAAAGCTTTCTGTGTCACTCTTCCTCTCTTGCCACTAACCCAAAGTAGAACTACCATTTAATAGTAGAAGAGGGGAAAGAGATTTTAGAAGGTGAATCACGGAAAGCTTAATAGAGTAAGTTTGTGGAACACATCAGTTGATCTCGAGTTAAAAGCATTGTTGTATGAGATAAGGAAATGTGTAATTTTGGAAATGCAGATGAAATTTAAATTGAATTGTTTTGGAAGAAACTTAATGCTGTATATGAGTGTTTTAAGTATCCATGTTTTTGTTTTTAATTAGATTATGGCATTAAAACCTTATGACTTGAGAAGGCGATTATATGTAATATTTAGAGGAGAAGAAGGACTTGATTATGGTGGTCTAGCAAGGTAAAATAAAAACACATCTGCTTTGAAATAAGTATGTCTCCATTGTATGCAGTGGATGTATTCTTGAAAAGATACATTTCTTCAATAGCAATCCAGAGTTATTTTTAAAAACAAAAATTAAAATATTAGCACAATTCTAGAGGTGTTATTATTACTGTCTTGGTTATCCTATACATTTTCTCTGCATATGTATAAATTTTATGTATGTGTGATATAGTACACATTTGCTATTTTTTTAAACAGAATTGATCATACAATATGTACAATATAGCAACTTCATTTTATCGTTTCATATCTCATGGACATTTTTCATATTCTATATAGAGCTAATAATACTCTCCTTTATTTAATGGTGCTAATACTCTTATTTAATGACTGCATAATATTGCATTGTATGTAGATACCTTAATTAATGGATCAGCATGCATAAGGTTGTTTCTTAATTTTTGTTATTATAACAGTGTATGTTGGTTTTATGTTTGTGTTTTAATCCAATCTGAGTCCTTTTGAGAATAGTCCTTCACATTCATTAAATACATTGTTAACAGTGGAAAATGTGGAGCAATATGAGTGGGAAATCCTTTTAATTTTTAATTTTTTTAATGAACAACTTTAAAAATTTTTGTTTTGCCCAAACCTAATTTGACAACAATTTATTTTTTACCAGAACACTTTCATTAAATCTTTTAAAAGAATTAAACCTGCTTTTCATAGGAAAAAAATTTTAAACTAATATTTCAGAGGTGTACAGAATTACAAAATCACAATTTTAGTACAGTGGGCAAAAAGAGATAGGTGGGAGCATATATGTGGGATTATCTGAGGTTTGGCTTAATTAGCATATTTTCTTCTCCAGTGCATTATTAAGCTTTTTCAGAAAAGAAACACTGCCTATCACAATAAATGTTCATATCACGTCTATTGTGATTTATCTCAGTTTCAGGAATGTTCAGACATTAAAAAGAAAGAGCTACCTTAGAAATAAAATATGGTTTTATTTTTTACAGTGTCTGACTTTATAACATTCATATGCTTGTCTGTACTCATAGTTACCTCAGCTGTTTGCGTTTAGTTTTATGTTTTGAGGGTTTTAATGCACATACTCAGTTACTCCATACCATGATTTTCTTACTCCCAAATTCTTAATTTTGATTCACATATTCATGTTTTGGTTTATTCAGGAGTTCACAAGGGTGATATACTCCTTTAGTTTTGCATGTTTGAAAATGTGTTTTCTGTTGCTTTTGTATATAAACAACTTCACTAGATATAAATTCTTATGCAACACTAGTTTCTCCACTACCCTGTAGACATTGTTTCACTGTCTTCTAGCACTGAATGTTATAGCATGTGAAGTGGAAGGCAAGCCCCTTGTAGGAAACTTTTGTTTTTCCTTTGGATGCCCACACAGTCCTTTTCCTTGAAGTTCATTAATTTCATTGTTGATTGTTTTATATCTTTTCTTAGGAACATATTAAGATCTTTCTTAATTTAAGGGAAATTTTCTTCTATTATGTCTTTGAATATTTTTTCTGTTCCATTTGTTCCATTTTTCTTCAGGAACATCAATCATGGGTATGTGGAATCTTCTGTGTCAGTCTTACATGTCAGTCATCTTTTCTCTGATTTTTATCTTTGTGCTTTTCCATTTTGTTTTGATTTTCTCAAACCTATCCTCATGTCACTGTATGCAGTACTGCCCTACATTTTGTTGCTTCTAATGTGATTTTTCTTCATTAGTGGCTTTACTGTTTTCTTCATTTTCTTCTCTAGGCTCTGCTAGCTCATCTGTTGTCTCATAATTTTTTCAACCTCTAGTATCTCTTTAGTTTATTTGAGAGTATAGAAAAGGATATGTTGAAAGTGAACTCATCCACCTCTTTTTAGTTAGAATTTTTCCTTCTTTTCTTTTAGTGTCAGCGTATATAGGTCAGATACCATGTTATAGGCATTCTTCTTTTGAATGTATTCAGTTTTCTCTGGGCTGCTATTTGCTAAAAGTGATCTGCAGCAACTAGAAAGTTTATTTCTAGTTTTTTTTGTGTATGTAAACACATTCTCACAGATCTGTCAGTCCTTTCCCCTGGGGGCATGTTTTACCTCAGCCTTGTCACAGTGGGAAGTCACTTGGTTCCACTACTACTTTGGGACTGGATTTAGTTTTGTGAATTGGTGTTTATCATTTCTTAGTTGATTTTGTTTAGGGGAAGACTCCCTTCTCTACCGATCAGGCAGTTTCTGAGATTATATTTTTAAAGCTTTAGAAAAAGCTTTTGTAAATGGGCTTCCAGGCCAGATTTAGCCTGCCTAGTAATGGCTCCCATTGTGATTTTAAATTTTTTTTTTTTTTTTAAAGATTTTATTTATTTATTTGAGAGAGAGAGAATGAGACAGAGAGAGCACATGAGAGGGGGGAGGGTCAGAGGGAGAAGCAGACTCCCCGCCGAGCAGGGAGCCCGATGCGGGACTCGATCCAGGGACTCCAGGATCATGACCTGAGCCGAAGGCAGTCGCTTAACCAACTGAGCCACCCAGGCGCCCTTAAATTTTTTTCAGTTATTTGACAGCATTAAAGAAAATCAGTAGATTATGCTTAAGAATCAAGATTTCTGGCTTCTCTTTAAAAACCCTAGACCCACGTTCCCACCTTCTCACATGGCATCAATTGGCTGAATCTACATAGCTGATTCAGCCCTGTAGGATAGATAACACTCTTTTCCACTCTGTGCCCACCACTGCGCTGTCATCTAAGGATAATGATTGTCTGCCTAGAAAGAATTCTTTCTTAAAATTGGTAATAACTTTTATCAGGGATACAATGAAGAATGGGGGATTGTGGCTGAGTAGAAAATGTGAGGCCCATGCAGAGAAGGAAGCCACGTGTACTGATCACTGTAAGCATTTGAGTTGGAACCCTGCTTTAGAAGAAATTGCTGTTGAAGAGAGTCTTGCAGATTGGGTTTATTTTGTGATATGAATTATTAATCTTTTATCTAGTTGGATTTCATCATTAGACTTTGATAAGTGAGGCAAAATAGGTGGTAATAAGTTAGAGAATGCTAATCACATTTAAAGATTTCATGTTTTTAATTTTAGTTCCATTTGTAATATGTTGGCAACAAAACTAAAACTGTCCCATAGCAGCAGTGCTGTGTAGGTCAGTATCACCAGCAGATACTTACTAAAACCTATTGCATATAGATCCTAGAATGCCTTTGAGTTAAGGATACAAAAATATATATGAAGACATGGCTTTTGCTTTTGAGGAGTTTCTAGTCTGGTGGATGGGCAGGTCATGTACAGGAAAATGAATAATATTGTGGTTTTATCACAGTACCACAGAGTATTCAGTGATTGATACAAATAAATATGCTGAAAGTTGCTTCAGAAAATTGAAGTGGGATGAATCTCAGTTGGACTGAAAGCAAAAGTGGCACCTACATAGGCTGAGTTGACACAGAGGAGACATACCCAAAGAAAAGTATGGCATAGAAATAAGCATGTTATCTGTGAATAGCACTGAGTGTGTAGTTTGGCATCATAGGAACTGCAGGTAACTGAGCGGAGGGTCCGATCATAAGAAGACTTAACTGGAGGGCTGAGAAATTGGGCAGCGGAGTTATTAAAGGCTGTTGAGCAGAGATGATGTGTGCATGGGTGTATTTAAGATTTGTTTTTAAATTCATGTGTGTATGAATGCTAAAAAAAAAAATCTTACTTTCTTTTAGAGAATGGTTTTTCTTGCTTTCACATGAAGTTTTGAACCCTATGTATTGCTTGTTTGAGTATGCTGGCAAGAACAACTATTGTCTACAAATAAATCCAGCATCAACCATTAACCCAGACCATCTTTCATACTTCTGTTTTATTGGTCGCTTTATTGCTATGGTAAGTCCTTATTTTCCTTTATTTATTTATTCATTTATTTATTTAAACTTGCTTATTTCAAAAGTATTTTGGAGAAGACTTAAAAAAATGATCCATGTTATCCTTGGTTGTGTATATTCACAAAGTTTGTTACCAAGGAAGTTTGCCTAGAAAGGAGAGTACCATATTTTTTGAGTACCTGTATGAAATCAAGATTATGAATATAATGATTATTGATGTAGCCAATTAGTCTTTAAAAGTCCTTTCATTTTATAAATTAAAGCTTAATTATGGTGTGACTACTTCTGCTAAAAGGAAAATCTGAGTTGTATAACAGTTGCACTTGACTGATGTTTTGGGAATTTTCAGAGCTTAGCAGAAACTCTTGTGGGGCTATTGTCTTTTCAGAAGTGTTTGTATTTATTTGTACTTTCTGTCTGCTCACTCAGCAAATATTTATTGAGCACCTACTATGGCATCATAATATTACAGAGATGAGACCATAATAAAAAGACACAGTCCCTGCTCTCGGGGATCTAAATTCTATCAGAGGGAGACAGAATAACACATAAGTTATGTGCCAAGGGAAAAGGAGTGATGTTGCTTTTTTATATGGCATGATTAGAGGTGGACTCTCTGGGGGGTAACACATGAACAGAAACATGAAAGCAAGGGACTGAATGATGCATGTATCTTGGAGAATAACATTCTAGACATAAGGAACAGCAAGAAAAAGGCTCCAAAGTAGAATTATATTTTTGATTGAAAAATGGCATGTGTGGAGCAGAGTGTATGAGAGAGAATTTGGTGGGAGATGGGGTTGAAAGGTACTGTGTCAGACTTCTAGGAAATTCACTAAAGGGTTTTGAGCAGGGAATGACACGATCTAAGTAACATGATCTGACTTAGCTCTTACTAAGTTTACTGGGCTGCTGTGTAGAAGAGACTGTAATTGGGGGCAGAGGAGAGTAACAGCAAAAACAGGGAGACCATTTGCAGCAATCCAGGTGAGAGGTGATAGTGGCTTGAACTTGAGTGGTCTAGCAATGGAGGTAGTGAGAAAAGTGGTTGGGATTCTGGATATATTCTGTAGTTAGAGCTAACAGAACTTTCGGGCAGCTTAGATGCACAGTGTGAGAGAGTCAAGTATGGCGCCAAAATGTATGGGCTGTGTGTTTGGTTGCAGTTGCTGTTTCCTAAGATGGCAGGGTTGTGGCAAGAGCACATTTTGGGGGTTGGGAAAAATCAAGAATTCAGATTTGGAAAAAAAAAAAAATGGATTTGTTTTGTTAAGTTTAAGATAACCTATAGACATCCAAATGGAGACTAGAATAGGGAGTTGGGTATGTAAGTCTGGCGATGAGGGGTTATCTAGCTAGGTTAGGGCTATGTGATTGTTTAAGGAATAAGGGTGGACAGAAGAAGTTTAAGGACATTTGCAGGTCAAGTTGATGAGAAGGAACCAGCAAAAGAGCTGAGGAGGAGGAGGTAGGAGAATCAAATAAGAACAGTTGCCAGAAGACGAGGGAAGATGGTCAGCCCTGTCCAGCACTGATAATGGTAAGCAAGATGAGATCTTAGAATTAACCATTTGATTTGGCCAGGGGAAAGATTCAGGAGCAGTAGAGGACAATAGTTGACTGGTGGGAGTGAAATCCAGAGAGAATGGAAGGAGAAATGGAGACAACAAATATAAACAAATCTTTTAAGGAAGTTTGCTGTAAAGGGTGATAGGGAAATTAGGCAGTATCTAGGATGGGAGGAGAATAAAACATTTACATGCAGATAATGATAAGTAAGAAGAAAGAATGTGATGACGTCAAAGAGGGAATATGGGAGCAGTGACCTGGAGTAGGAGAGCTGTGTGGCACACATAGAAGTAACAGATAACTTAATAGAGCATATAGATTCAGATGCTCGTCGTGAGCAGAGGTGGTGGAATACACAAAAATTCTCTTCTGGTGGCTTCTGTTTCCTCCATGAAATAGAAAGCAAGATCATTAGCCCAGAGTGAGGAGTAGAGAAAAGTATTTGAGGAATAATAGTTACCTGGGAGAGGGAGTGCAGTGGGGAAATATGATTATCAGGCAGCACTAAGTTCCCACTGGAGGTTGTTGGTCATGAACTAGTCAGCATGGTTGTGTATGCATTTCTAGCATGTTCCAATACCCAGGCACAGGCATGGAGTAAGTTAAGGGTTGTGTTTAGCTGGGCTTTGGATTTTGCCAGAATTTCTTTGAGGAGAGGCTGGGTTTGAAGGTATACATGGGAGTAATATTAATGATTGATGATGGAATCAAAACTGAATAAGGAAAGAAATAACTTTGTTGAGTAGCTGAGAAACAGTGATAAGGTTTTATGTATTTTTTAAATCCCAGTGGGGTCAAAAATTGCAGATATCACTGCAGAAGGCAGTGAGCTAGAAAATTAGGTGATGGTTGAAATTGAGTTTGTGAAGGAATACAGTTATTGCTGTATTTTGCTAATAACAGTATCTTAGGTATGATGTCGAGAATGGTTAGGCTAAGTGAAAGACTAAGATTATTGAAAGGACTAAAAAGTTAGGGTAGTAAGAGAATCATCATTGTAGATGTTGAAATGTCTAAAACTAAGATGGTAGTGTAGAAGAACACAGCATTGAGGAAGCAACAAAGAGAAACTCCGAGATCTAGGGTTGATGGCAGCGAAGTGCGGGCAGGGGGTGGGGCCGTGGGCCACTCAGGGCAGTATGAAGCCATGAGCTTTAAGACGGGCAGGTTTGGGGAGGAGGAATTAGTAATGAGGAGCAACACCTGCCCCACTTCCAGGCCTGGTGATATGAGGGGGATGGGAGAGAAACAGCACCCCTTTGGGAGGACTTGGGGGGAAGCAAAGTTTTCAGAAAAATGCTAGATGTTTGTTAAATCAAAATGCCAAAGGATCTTCAAAGAACGAGTATATGGGGGATTTTATTAATGATGGATCTGGAGCTTCAGAAGGGAAAAGCATAGAGATGGGAGATGGTTTTGGGAGTTAGGGGAGGTGTGAGAAATGGAATTGGATTTTGAGATGGATGGGCAGTTGGTGGTGAGAGTTGGGGTGCTGAGGAGGTCTGGCGCTTTTTTGTGTTGGCTGTTGTGAGCAGGAGTGAAGACAAATGGGGTCAGTCCTGCAAATCTCTTAGGCAACTGTGGTCAGAAAGGAGTGGAGGAGGAGTCTTGCCAGGTGCATGCACAGGAGCCCTGAGGCTCCGTCTGTATTTCTGCATCCAATTAGGTTAATTTAGTTTATAAAATACACTAGAAAGAGTGGGGGTTTGATACTGTTCTTTTACCATCCTCATTGACAGTTATTGATAGGACATGATGGAGCAAAGTGTTTGAAGTCATTTAACTCTGTAATTTGTGTTTCATACTTAGCATTTTACGTAATATTTTGGTTTTCATGATTTATCCTGGTTACTTATTTAGGTGCTTACTTTGGCCTGTGAAGCCTCATGATTTCTCTGTTATTGTGCTCTGAATAAGAAAATTGTTGTTTTATAAATTTTTAAGTAAAATTTTTTATTTCTCTTGGCAGGCACTTTTTCATGGGAAGTTTATTGATACTGGTTTCTCTTTACCATTCTACAAGCGTATGCTAAGTAAAAAACTGACTATTAAGGATTTGGAATCTATTGATACTGAATTTTATAATTCCCTTATCTGGATAAGGTTTGAAGATTTATCTTTCAATGAGACATTTTCTTGAAGCCAATTTAGATATCATGTTAATTAGTCGATATATATTTATATCACCCAGAGACAACAACATTGAAGAATGTGGCTTAGAAATGTACTTTTCTGTTGACATGGAAATTTTGGGAAAGGTTACTTCGCATGACCTGAAGTTGGGAGGTTCCAATATCCTGGTGACTGAGGAGAACAAAGATGAATATATTGGGTAAGGTGATACACCTGATTGACCTTAATCTCTAGAACTTCTGGCGTGTGTCAGAACTAACTCCTCTATCTGTGCCCTTAGTTTGATCCCATGTTCACTCCTCTGGGAAGCTGTTGCACGTTCGTTCCTCCTTTCACTTATCCTTTTTTGTCATTTGCTCTCTACTCAATCTTCATCTCAGTTTATACACATGCTCTGACAGGACTCAAAAATTCAAATGTACTAAAATAACTTCTCTTGCCTCTGATGTACATATATTTAAGTTCTTCTCAGTAGTACCAGTGTTCTTGAAATAAGACAATAAATGATGACCTTCACTTTCCCACTCCTGCTTGCTGTAAGCGTTCTACCTTTGTGCAGATCAAAATTTTATGGAACAGTGGGGCTAAAAAGGGCTTTGCAAAGACTGTGCAGCTTCTTCATTTCTAGATGAAGCACCCAGGGTGCTCTGTCAGGTAGTAGCGAAGCCCAGCTGATGCTCAGTTCCTCTTACAGCTCACTTTTCCTCTTTAACTTACTCTTTTCACAGTACCCGCCACAGCCTCTGTCTTGAAACTCTTTGTTCCCTTTAATTCCATGATTCTGCACCGTATGGATTTTCTTCACTTTCTCTGTAGTGATGGTTATCTGAAATCTCCATTTCCTAAATGTGCAGGTTTTTCCCAGGTTCTTTATTCAGCCTGCTTCTCTAAATAGCCTGCTAACATGGCTTCAGGCTGGATTGGGCCCATGGGCCATAGTGTGCCAACTCAACTACTGAATCACCTGTATTAAATTTAACATGTCAAAATCAAACTTCTCATTTTTTTTTTCCTGTTGCCTCACTTGACCTATCTCTATTAATGGTACTACCATTTTCATTCTCTTTTAGGCTTGGATTCTCGGTATCACCTTTGTCTCAAGTTTTTATGTTCTTGATACTTGTTTCAAAAATGGGATCATATCATACATGTTACACTCTAGCTTGCTTTTTCCATCCTCCATGTCAGTAGAGATACATCTAATACATTTTCTAATAGCTAGATGAATTATGGTATATCCCTTCTATATTCGTCAGTCATTTTTGCTAGTAGGTGTCATTCAAGTTGTGTCCAGTTTGGGCCACTACAAACAAAGGCAACACAAAACTTCCTTAAGCATAACTCTTCAGTTGTGATATTTTGTTTTTAGTGTATAGGATCTCAGTGAATCTATGAGTAAATGAATGGTAGAAAGATGTATGAAATGCTGTTGGAATCCAAAGTGGGAAGGAAGCCATTGATTCTGCTGGGAGAACTGAGAAAAAAAGTTCTTCATAGGGCATTGCATATGTTAGGTCTGAAAAGATAAATGAGAGTTTGCCTGATAGATGGAGAGCTTTTGTGGGGAGGGAAATAGCAGGAGCAGAGGAATTGAGGTATTAAAGGGATTAGTTTATCCTGAGACTACAACCACAGCACTGTGGGAATAGTATATCATGGTGAGAAATAGTGACTAGCTGGGAACCTCGAGGGGTAGCCAGATTGTGCATTAGTCTAAGGAAACTCTTATGTCTAAGAAACCTGGATTTTTGCTCTAATATAAGAGTGATCAAAAACTAACCACAACCAAGATGAGATGATCAGAATTGTTTCTGGAAGGCTTATTTTGGCATCTTTATGGAGGACGAACTGGGAGGGATAGATGGATGGAAGGAAGTAGTTAGAGATAGAACATAGTTAAGAGGCTCTTTCATTCTGCTAGTAATTCAGTATCATAGGCCTAAAACAGGACACAGTAGAGATAAAAATGAGGGAATGGATTTTTGAGGATATTACAGGAATAGAATAGTTCAGATTCAGTGACCAATTACATGTAGTGGGGAAAATACCAGCAAATGAAGTATTTGAGGTTTCTAGATTGGTTAATAGTTGCATGTGTTAGCAGGATATCCAAGGAGAGAGGACTTTATCTCTGTTTTGTTTTGTTCTTTTTTTTTTTGAATTTTTTTATTGTTATGTTAGTCACCATACATTACATCATTAGTTTTTGATGTAGTGTTCCATGATTCATTGTTTGTGTATAACACCCAGTGCTCCATGCAGAACGTGCCCTCCTCAATACCCATCACCAGACTAACCCATCCCCCCACCCCCTCCCCTCTAGAACCCTGTTTGTTTCTCAGAGTCCATAGTCTCTCATGGTTCATCTCCCCCTCCGATTTGCCCCCCATGACTTTATATCTTAATATCTTAGCAGAATTTGGGAATTTAAGAATTACTGGCTTTTCTATGATAGTTAAAACTTAGGTAATTGATGATACCATCTTTAAGTAGTAAATAGCGAGAAAAGAAAAGAAGGCAGAGATCTCAGTGATACCAGCATTTCTGGAACAGTGAAACCAATGAAGGAAACAAAGGAGTAGCCAAAGTTAGATCACATCAGGAATGCTGATACTGACCAGGGAACTATGTGAGGCTTGGGAATGCCGACGCCCACCCAGTGTTCAGAAAGTTCATGGAGCCAGGAGTAATTTTGAAGAGGGCATGGGGCTCGGCAATTTAGAGTTCTTTGGTGACATTTGTGAAGAAAATTGTTTTGTTTTTCGCCCTGGGAGAGATGTTGAAAGTCCCAGATCATTACAGTGGTTTAAAATTTGGGTGAGGGGGCGCCTGGGTGGCTCAGTTGGTTAAGCGACTGCCTTCGGCTCAGGTCATGATCCTGGAGTCCCTGGATCGAGTCCCGCATCGGGCTCCCTGTTCTGCAGGGAGTCTGCTTCTCCCTCTGACCCTCCCCCCTCTCATGTGCTCTCTCTCATTCTCTCTCTCTCAAATAAATAAATAAAATCTTTAAAAAAAAAATAAATAAAATAAAATAAAATTTGGGTGAGGGCGCCTGGGTGGCTCAGTTGGTTAAGCGACTGCCTTCGGCTCAGGTCATGATCCCGGACTCCTGGGATCGAGTCCCACATCGGGCTCCCCCTTCTCTGTGGGGAGCCTGCTTCTCCCTCTGCCTCTGCCTGCCACTCCCCCTGCTTGTGCTCACTCTCTCTCTCTCTCTCTGTCAAATAAATAAATAAAATCTTTAAAAAAAAAAAAAAAAATTTGGGTGAACAGGAGGTGAGAAGTGGAGACAGTGAAATACAGAGTACTCTTTTAGTAAGAGTGGTGGTAAAGAGAGGAGAGAGAATAATTAAAAAGAAACACTGGGTTGAAGGAAGGGTTTTGGAAAGCAATAGTCTGAGCACCCATGGGGGCAAATGGGAAGAGGGTCAGAAGGTAGAGTTGAGGGCATGGGCGAGTAATTGATGAAGAACAGTTGTGGAGGCAGCAAGGATGAAAGGTTTGCCCTCAGCAGAGAAGACGACCAGCTTTCTCTGGGTCCCAGGGAAGGGGAGCAATGTGGATAAATTGCCTTTCCTTTTATCTGCTAGTATCGGTGGCTTCTCCTCATCAGTAGTCTGTGCTGTTCCTCACAGGGACGTCCAGACCCATCTACTATCAGTGAGGCCCCTTGTGGAAATTCTGGGTCACCATACAGATTCTCTTTCTTACTTCTTTTTTATTACACTTCCCTCCTCTACATCTGCTTTATATATCTCCTCAGAATGTTTTATTTTCATCTTGTATTACTTTCTCTGTTCTGTTAGGAAATCTTCATGTTCTAATAAATTAGCATGTAAAGAACCAGTTCTCCAGCTTTAAGCCTTCTCAAGTCTTCCTTGGCAAATGCTTTGCTGGAAGGAGAACCTGTTGAATGACTGTAGCCTTTCCCTTACTGTGTCAGCACACAATATTTGGAATTATTTGTTTACACATGCACAGGAAATAAGTGCTCGAATGTGGCTGTTTTACTGACAAATAAAAAACTTCCTATTTTGAAAAGCATCCTTTTTAGCTACTGATGTGCTGGAACTGATTTCTTCATGGGGAAGCATGTGTTAACTCTTAAACTACTTACATACACAACATCAGCATTTATGTTACATATATATAGCATATTTGGAAAAAGAGAAGGAATTTCAGAAGTACTTGGTGTTTCTAAGCTTTCACCTCACATAACAAAATATTTTTAAATACCATCTTTATTTTCAGTTTAATGACAGAGTGGCGTTTTTCTCGAGGAGTGCAGGAACAGACCAAAGCTTTCCTTGATGGTTTCAATGAAGTTGTCCCTCTTCAATGGCTACAGTACTTTGATGAGAAAGAATTGGAGGTGAGGCTCTTTTATTATGCTATTTAGGAAATGTTACTAGGTGGATGAACTGTTTTTGGGCTTCTACAGGAGGATGTCCACACATTTTTAAGTGATGTAGCACAATGTAAATTCTCTTATTCGTGCCGGTGTTCAGGGGGTATTGAAATCCTAGCATGGGGTGATGGTCTTAAGTTCTCTGAACCATGATGATGTCATGGGCACAAAATCATTCAGTGCCCACTGTTAGGGGTCCTGAAGAGTGAGTGTAACCCTACTAATAACTTGGGGAACTTAATGAAATCCTTGTTTACTGGTGAGTTGCCCCAAAGATCCATTCTTAGTGGTCTCAACTGTATTTAGACTTGTTAGAAGTATATCAAAAATTCTTTTCTGGGGGATGGGAGAGAGTAAAATACACATAACAAAATTTACCATTTTGAACATTTCTAAGTGTACAGCTCAGTAATGCTCAGTATACTTACATTATTGTGCAGCCAGTCTCAAGGATTAATTTTCATTTTGCAAAACTGAAACTCTGTATCTGTTAAACAACTCCCCATTTCCCCTTCCCTGGCCCCACCATTCTACTTACTATGAGTTTGACTACTGTTGATATCTCCTGTAAGTGACCTTGTGCAGTATTTGTCTTACTGTGACTGGCTCATTTCACTTAACATAATGTCCTTATAGTTTATCCATATTGTAGCATGTGTAAGAATTTCTTTCCTTTTTAGGGCTGAATAATATTCCATTGTACGTATATACCACGTTTTGTTTATCCATTCATCAGTCACTGGATATTTGGTTTGCTCCTACCTTTTGGTTATTGTGAATAATACTGCTATGAAGATGGATATATAGATGTGTCTTAGATACCTCTCAGAGACACTGTTCTCAGTTGTTTTGGATATATACCCAGGACTGGTATTGCTGGATCATAAAGTAATTCTGTATTTAATTATTTGAGGAACTACCACTATTTTCTACAGTGGCTATACCGTATATTGCATTCCCACCAAAAGTGTGCAAGGATTCCAACTTCTCCACATCTTTGCCCACACTTGTTATTTTCTGCTTTGTTTTGTTACAGTAGCCAACCCTAATGGGTGTAATATCCCATTGTGGTTTTGATTCGTATTTCTCTAATGATTAGTTATGGTGAATTCTTGAAGTCTTCTTTCCCCATATGGCTTAGAACATAGGTTGGGCTGTTAGGATATTCCTAGGTATTCTCTGCTTCCTTTGGATGCAGTATCTTAACATTAGCCATCTTCAGTTCTCTGTTAAGAAACTTGGTTTGTTCATATAATCAAATGTGCATATGAAAAATTAGCATTAGAAATTGTATACAATAATTCCTATATAGAAATTAGCCTTCTGGAAACTGACAAGTATATGAAAATCAGAACTCAGACTGATAATGTAGACTCTATAAATCTGGTTAATGTCTCTTTCTTTTAACAGCTTGACTGTACAGATTAGCAGAAACACATCAGAAGAATAGAATGGAAGATATTTTTTTAGAGTAGTAGTAATCTTTTTTTTAATCACAGACTTCATTAAGAATCTGAAGAAAATAATTTCGTGTTTTCAAAATGCATACACCTAAAATATTCCATACCCCCCATTAAAAGCTCCTATTTTAGGGGCGTCTGGGTGGATCAGTCGTTAAGCGTCTGCCTTTGGCTCAGGCCATGATCCCAGGGTCCTGGGATCGAGCCCCACATCAGGTTCCCAGCTCCACGGGAAGCCTGCTTCTCCCTCTCCCACTCCCCCTGCTTGTATTCCCTCTTTCACTGTTTCTCTCTCTGTCAAATAAATAAGATCTTTAAAAAAAACAAAACAATGCTCCTATTTTAGAGGTCCACGTAGTGAAAGAGGGATGTTATGGCCAGAGTCCCGCATTAGAGCACAGATGAAACTAAGACTGTAAAAGGATATGAATAGGCGCATACCTTTATATCGCCTTTGGTAGAGTTTACAGTTGTCTCACACATAGCCCTGTAAAATAGTTGGGCCATATAATAATTTCCTTTCACACATAAGGAGACTAAAGTCCTTATTGGTTACTGATTTGCCTTTAGCTCATTGTACAGAGCTGTGAGAAAATATAGGTCTTTTTTGTTGTTGTTTTGCCTTATGTTGTTATTCCTAGTCTGTTGTTCTTTTACTTACATTCATCATCTGTCTTAACCATGAATAATACCACAATAATGGGCATGTATACCATTATTCGAAATAATGGTTATTCATAGTCATGGCCCTCTATAAGTTAAAATCTCTTTAAACTAAGATGTAACAATTTCTTTGTAAAAACTCTCATCACACTAGGAATAGAAGGCAACTTTCTCAGTTTGTTAAAGGGCATCAACAAAAAAAGATGCACCCTGACATCATTCTAATCGGTGATACCATGAATATTTCATATTGAGGTTGGGAAGAGGGCAAAGGTGTCTACTGTCATCCTTTATATTCCCCATTATACCAGACAGCCCAGCCAGTGCAGTGAGGCAAAAGCAGAAATAAAAATCATAAAGACTGGAAAGGAGTAAAAAAATGGCCTTTATTCATGGATGATAACATGATCGTCAACCTAGAAAATCCTAAGGAACCTACCAAAAAAATCTACTAGAAGTAACACTGAATTTAGCCAAGAGTACAGATCGAAGGCCAATAATTTAAAAATCAAGTGTGTATCTTGTGTACCAGCAACACTTGGAAATTGAAATCTTAAAGTTTTATGTACTAAAGCATCCAAAAAATAAATTTAAAGAGCATGCAAGAGCTCTATACCTAAAAACATAAAACATGGCTCAGAAAAATTAAAGACAACTTTAATACATGAAGAAATACATCATGTTATGTATTAGAAGACTCAATATTATAAAATGTCATTTCTCTCCAAATTGATCTGTATATTCAATGCAATTCCAGTCAGCATCCTGGAAGAATTTTTTGTAGAAATTGACGGGCTGATTCTAAAATTACAAGGAAATGCAAAGGTGCTAGATAAGCTAAAACAATTTTTTTTTTTTTAATTTTTATTTGTCAGAGAGCACAAGAAGTGGGTGTAGCAGGCAGAGAGAGAAGCAGGCGCCCCCCCCCCCCCCCCCCCCCCGCCCACATGCTTTGAACAAGGAGCCCAGTCCAGGATGCGGGACTCAGTCCCAGAACCCTGGGATCATGACCCAAGCCTAAGGCAGACGCTTAACCAATTGAGCCACTCAGGCATCCCACAGTTAATTTTGTTTTATTTATTTTTTTAATTTATTTGACAAAGAGACAGCGAGAGAACACAAGCAGGGGGAGTAGTGGAGGGAGAAGCAGACTCCCTGCTGATGTCGGGCTCGATCCCAGGACCCTGGAATCATGACCTGAGCCAAAGGCAGACGCTTAACGACTGAGCCACCCAGGCGCCCCCTCCCCCAACAATTAATTTTGAAAAAGGACAAACTTGGAGGATGTTCACTACCTGATTTCAAAAATTATTATTAAGCCATAGTAACTGAGATACTGTGGTATTTTTGAAAGGATACACAAATAGATCAGTGGAACACTAAGAGTCCAGAAATAGACCCACATATATATTATCATATGTGGGTCTATGATTTTCAACAGAAGTGCTAATATTTTTCAATGGGGAAAGAGAAAGTCTTTTAAACAAATGATGCTGGATCAACTAGATGTCCATATGTTAGAAAATTAACCTTGACCCCTACTTTAGCCCATGAAGAAAGATTAATTTAAAACAAACGTAAAAAAAAAAAAAATAAACGTAAATATGAAAGCTGAAAAAGGAAACAGTTCTCTTGGGGAGAACACATAACAATTAGCCACACATTATATTATAGATATTATTATATATAATATATATTATATATAAACTCTTACAACTCAGTAAAAAGAAAAATTTTCTAGAATGGGCAAAGACTCATAAAGCTATGATGGCAAGTAAACACAGGAAACATATTCATTCGTTATTGGGGAAATGCGAATGAAAACTAAATGAAATACCACTTTGGGATAATGTTGGAAGTTTCTTATGTTAAACATATATATCAGCCTCTTATTCCCTAGCAGTTCCACTATTAGGTATTTATTCAAGTGAAATAAAATACATATATTCATACAAAGATTTTTTTCATAAATGTTCATCACAACTTTATTCCAAACCAGAAATTTGAAGTAACCCCTAAATGACCATTAAGAAGTAGATGGATAGGTACATTACTGTATAGTCATATAATGAAATACCACTCAGCAATATGAAAGAAACATGGCACCCACAACAATGTGGGTGAATCTCATAAACATTGTGTTTTAAGGGGGAAGGCAGAGGGTGGAGACAACAGAAAAGATTGTTGATCGTGTACCATATATATGAATGACATTCTCAAAAATTTAATCTGTGATGATATCATTAATCATGTGGAGCCAAAGACGAAGATGGTGTTTTTGACTGCAAAAAAGGGACCTAATGGGAATATTCTACATCTTACATCTTGATTGTGGTGGTGGTTACATAGGTGTATATTATCTGTCAAAACTGATCTAACTCTGTACTTAAAACACCTGCATGTTATTACATATAAATTGCAGCTCAACGTTAATTAATGAGAAAGGAAATAAGTATCAGACTATCTCATTATGCCAAAAATAGCTTTCATCCCATATGTAATACCCTGGGCTTATTTGAAAATTTCACATAGAATATTTTATTCCCAAAGCCTGGAAAAATTAGTAACAGGAATTAGTATATTTTTAACTTTAAATAGAGAAAATGGCATTAGATTAAAAAGAAAAAAGAACCAGAAATTTATGTTTGAAACCTAACTATAATTTGGACACCTAATTTGGGATATATTTTTAGTAAGAGATTCTTTTAGCATAGCTAATGTTTTTCTTGAAGAATAGTAACTCCAAGTGCTGTCAGTTTGAGTTCAGTAAATATAAAAGATAAAGTACCAAAGAATGCTTATTCTAAATTGCTACAAATTTTGTTGGATCTGCTTACTGTGATCATTAGTTGTCACGTACCTAGCTGTTCACATAATTAGGCAGGTGCATAGGTATTCATTGGCAAATCTGAGTCATATAGTTATTCTCTTCACTAAGTCTGTACTGTGACCTGCTACTGTGCTCATTTCCCAGGTTATGTTGTGTGGCATGCAGGAGGTTGACTTGGCAGATTGGCAGAGAAATACTGTGTATCGACATTATACAAGAAACAGCAAGCAAATCATTTGGTTTTGGCAGGTATTTGCTTTTATTTTGAAACAAAGGTTCAAAGAATGTTTTCTCATGAGACAGTGGTTTAAAAAACAGTTCATTTTTAAAACTGAAACTGCCTTTGGACATGGTTTTTAGTCTTTGAATTATAAATCAGAAGTTGAATATGTGAACATTTATTAAGGGAGTTTCCATTGCTTATTTTGATTGTTTTCCCAAATGGGAGAATGAATGACAGAATCTTCTTTAAGTAGTAGTTTAATGGTAATACTTGTAGTATAGCATATTGTTTCTAGTAGTATCAAAGTATTCTATAAATTCTATTTAATTCTAAAAGTTAAATGAGGAAGTAGGTTTTCTTTGGTTTGTTTGTTTAAGCAAGCTCCATGCCCAGCATGGAGCCCAGTGTGGGGCTTAAACTCACGACCCTGAGATCAAGACCTGGGCTGAGATCAAGGACTCTTAACCTTCTGAGCCACCCAGGCGTCCTAGTAGTATGTTTTTTTAGTGAGAAAGTCAATGCAGATACTTAATTCCTCTGAAGGCAATAATATGCTAGGGAATTAGAATAATCTAGAGGATAATGCCCAAGAATGACTTCCTTTTCTTTTTTCTCTCCCTTACTCCCTTTCTTGTGTTGGTATTTTAGCTTAAACTATATAATAGAGTGGTCTCATCCAAGTCCTGCATGCTAATCTTGAAGCACATTTTACTGGAGTTTGCATTTTGTGTGTTTGAGAATTTAAAATCTCTAGGCCAAGGATATTCTTCACAAAAATCCAGTAATTGAGACTCATTTGAGCAATTCAGTGACTGAACTTCTGGTTTACGTATACTGTACTTTCATTTTCAAGTGAAAACTAAGCCTGTTTATTACTAAAGAAAGACTTTCCAGAAGTGGAATCTTTTCATAAGGATATGTGTCATTTATTTATTAATACTTTAAAGAAATGTAGACATTTCTGCAAATTTATCTTATAGATATACTTCAACATATGCAAAATGGCACATACTAGATAATTTTTGCACCATTACTGGTATACTAAACAGAGACTCCAAATTCCTAAATGTCCATTGGGAGGAGACTGAGTAAATAAATTACAGTATACCTGTTCTGTAATTCTGTCCCTTGTAATCATTCTTTTTTAATGCAAATTAACAGAAAATATTGGAGAATGAGATGTTTCAGTATAATTTTAAAGGGAAAAGGAAGGCGTGTATAATGTGCTGTTTGGTTAAAAGGAAAATTTATATTCTGTGTATTCTAAGTGTCTGCTGGTACAGCTGACCCTTGACCAACAAGGGTTTGAACTGTGCCAGTCTACTTATATGTTGATTTTTTTTTTTTAAGATTTTATTTATTTGACAGAGAGAGACACAGCAAGAGAGGGAACACAAGCTGGGGGAGTGGGAGAGGGAGAAGCAGGCTCCCCACTGAGCAGGGAGTCTGATGTGGGCTCGATCCCAGGACCCCGGGATCATGACCTGAGCCGAAGGCAGACGCGTAACGACTGAGCCACCCAGGCGCCCTACATGTCGATTTTTTTACAGCACTGTACTGTAAATGCATTTTCCTTATGATTTTCTTAGTAACTTTTCTCTACCTTATTTTATTGTAAGAATATAGTATATACTATATATACAAAATATGTGTTGTTTATGTTATCAGTAAGGCTTCTGATCATCAATAGGCCATTAGTTAAATTTTGGGGAGTCAGAAGTTGTATGTGGATTTCCCTGAGATTCCAACTGCATGCGGGGTCAGCTCCTCTAACCCCTGCGTTGTTCAAGGGTCAAGTGTCTGTGAATACGCCATCTTTGAAAAGGTTGAGAAAAAACTGGCCATGAGGTGTGAAAACTCTTGATACTGTACCTTTTACTACCTTTGAATTCTGTACTGTGTGCTGTGTGTATCTATTACCTATTATAAAAAACAAGGCGTGACTGGCTGGCTCAGTCGGTAGAGCATGTGACTCTTGATCTCAGGGTCATGAGTTCAAGCCCCACATTGGACATAGAGCTTACAAAAAAAAAATAATAATGAATAAAAAATTAAAAAGTAGGAATAAATCCATTTTCAGGCCTAAAATATCTGAATTGCATCACATACAGAATGTATGCAGGTGTCTGCAATCTTCCTTTCTCGGCTCTTTACTAGCTTCTTCACTCCTTCATGTTCCCCGACTTTCCCTTTGGACATCTGTATGTGTGTACCTGAGGAGCTTGAGATTAGAGTCATGTAAATCCAAGTGATTAGGAAATGGGTTGGTTTATGCCAGATGTGCTAATCTCTGTTCCTTGTGTCTTGATGAGATGTGTACCTCAGCACAGTTCTATACAGAAATGTTTTTGATCATCATTAGCACTTTTTGTCTTATCCTTAAATTATATTTTTACTTTTTATAAATTTTTTTTAAGATACACTTCTACTCAGACTGCCCTGTAAGTTCACTTGCCTTCTATACCACCAATTCAAATCTATATTCCACCACATTACACATTTATGTCCCTTTTGAAAAGATAGTAAATGTACCAAGTATTTTAACAAAATGCATAGTTTAAGTTTTCAAGTACAAAGAATCCAAAGAGTTGAGAAAATAGTATTTAGTGGGAGAAAATGCCGCAAACTATTGAGAATGGGCGATTGGGAAGTGTTCATTTGTTTTTGGTAGCTTACAGGAGAGAAGGGTAGTTGACTCAGGTCAGGATAACTGGGTTAGAGCTCGACGGGACCTGAGTTCAGATGTTCTGCCACTTATTAGCAGTTTGAGAAAGACAATCTCTAGGCCTCTGTTTGCTTATATATACAGTAGGGATGCTAATGATAGTATCTATCTGTAGGTATTATTGTAAGTGCTAAACACACACAAAGCATATGGCACAGGCCTTGGCAGGAGCCCTAAATCAGTGATAGCTGTAATATTGTAGCTGATCAAGATCTGTTACCTTTTAGTGGTATGACCTTTTGAAGCCTCCCATGTTCCTCTGCATAAGATGGATGTAATAATAGTAGTGGCCGACCAGTGGTATACTTGTGAGGATTAACTGAAGATTCATAGTGTACTTAACATATGCCTAACCTGAATAAATTCTTGAAGAAATTTAAGAATAATTTAAGTGTCCACTGTTTTAAGTACTAGAGATAATTTAGTATTGATATTAAATTTGATTTTGTTACACAGTTTGTGAAGGAGACAGACAATGAAGTAAGGATGCGACTATTACAGTTTGTCACCGGAACCTGCCGTTTACCTCTAGGAGGATTTGCTGAGCTCATGGGTAAATGCAGTTTTACTGCAGTTTCTCTGTAGATAATTTTGTGATAATAATGGCCTTTAGACACACAATAGACTTGAATCTAAGGATTATTCTTCTGTGCTCTCTATACGGTATCTACCAGAAGAAAGACTAATTAATGGTTAATATCAAGTACATTTGTAAGACAAAAATGGAAGCCGCTTACATTGTCTGGTTGGCCATTGCTTTGCTCCTTCGGGTGATTGTAAAGGGAGCAAAATTCTTTAGAGCTACTTCTCTTTCCACTGATTTAATTCTTATTGCTGGATTTCTGCAGCAATAAGAAGCTTCTCTAGGCAGAAGTGATTTACATTGTATTCTGTATTAGTCATAGGACTATGTGACATGTTCTGTTATATAACTAGTTGTCAAAACCAAAAAGTTTGAAGAACCAGATAAATTTTGTCTTATCTTCCTGGTTTAGGAAGTAATGGGCCTCAAAAATTTTGCATTGAAAAAGTTGGCAAAGACACCTGGTTACCAAGAAGCCACACGTGGTAAGTTCAAGAATCCTAAATAGGAAGGTGAAGGCCAGAGAATCTTTTTTTTTTTTTTTAATATGTAAGATCCAGTATAAGTTCTTACTTATCAAAGTAGCTAGAATTTCAGTTTTTAGAACAGACTAATATGGCACCCTAACTTTGGAATGATTTCTACTTGGTTACTATACTAAGAAATGTATCCATTGATTAAACAATTATTTAGAATAACCACTATGTATAAAATAAGACTGAAGTGCTCCCTGCCTTTTATGTAGTTTGCACTCCATTGGGGGAAAGGAACACAAATGACAAACAAGTCAACTATTTGAATACTAAGAAGGTCCTTCAAAGGAAATAAAGAGGGTGTTGTAAAAAAGAACTAGAGGGAACCTCCTAGATCGTGTGGTCAGGGAGATTTCTCAGAAAAGATAATGTTTGAGTTTGATAAATAGCATGGTAAAGGAAGAAACAGGAAAAGTGCATTCCAAAGACCTTAAAGTAAGAAATTGTTTTTCAAGGAAATGAAAGATGACTGGTGTGACTGGCAGTTAGTCAATGAGGGGAGACAGGGATAAAAAGAATTTGGAAATGTAGGCAGGGGTTAAATTATGTAGAGCCTTGTAGGCTATTATAAGGAACTTAGATTTCACTCTAAGGGCAATTAGAAGCTTTTGAAGAGTCTTAAATAGAAACTAATGAGATTCAGGAAAAATCACTCTGGCAACAGAGGAGGGAGGAATTAGATTCAAGACTGAAGGCAGGGAGATTAGTTAACAGAACTGTTAAGAGTTATCCAGGCAAAACATGATAGCTTAGGAGGTACGTGGTTCTTTCAGGAGGTCAGAACTATTTTCATACTAAGCAGTAATTTGCCTTTTTATTGTTTTGATACTTGCACTTACGGTGCAAAAGCAACGGTGGGTAAAACTGCTGGTGCCTCAGCAAAAATCAAGGCAGTGGCACCAAAATGCTGTCTCCATTCTTCAGTGCCGCACACCTGCAGTTCAGAGCAGAGCGGGGGGGAGCCAGTTTCTTTCAAAATTGTTCTTTAGGAAGCAGTAAAAAAATTATTAAATCTTGATGCTTGAGTATGTATCTTTTTAATATTCTGTAAGATAAAATGGGAAGCCTGCATAAAGCACTTCCACACACACCAGAGGAATTGTGGTTGTCTGGAGGGGAAAGCCAGCAGTGGAGTTGAAAGCTGAACCAGCTTGCTTTTTTAATGGAACACTGTTTTTACTTGAAAGCATGACTGACAGACAAACTATTTACTTGGCAGGCATTTTCTTGGAAAGTAACGAAATAAGCTTATCACTTCAAGGTAAACAGCTGACAGCATTTGTTGGCAACGATGAAAATTGAGGTTTCGGGTAAAAATTCAAATTTGGGAAAGCTTGTATGTACCAACCACCATGAGCTTGAAAGCTTCCCAAAACTTTCTGATGAGATTGGTGGTATTTAACCAATGCAATTTTTTTTCTATTACATAATTAACTGTGTCAACATTTGGAAATACTTTGTAACCTGGTGAACCATTATTTCCAAATGACCAATGCATGTTACAAAATCATGCATGGGTAAAAGATCTATTCAGAGTACAAGATAAACCATTGGGTTTTATAAGAAGGTAGAAAAAGTCCCTTGATTTCAGAACTCCTATTATGTGTTACCTTGTCGAACTTAATATAATATGTATTTAAGAATAATAGCCACAGTTACCTGAAAAAAATGACTACAGTACATCTGTTTTCTAACTGCGTATCTGTGTGGGAACAGATTTTCCTATACTTAATACAGTGCAACAAAATAAATGCACACAAAAAGTGTGAAAAGGGATCATAACCAAAAAAATTTGAGAACACCAGCCTAGATTAGATTAGTAAACGAGAGAGACTGTTGAGGCAGGGGAGAGGTTCATAGCCAGAGGAGATAGTTCTTCAAGAAAGACGAAAAGAACTGGGATGCTGAGTACAAGCTAAGAAATTGGCCTTTGATAAAAACAGGAACACTTCCTTTGTTGTAATAGGAGAGGAAGAAAGGTTTGATGTAAACTATAGAGTTATCACTATAGGTTTCTGTTTTCTCAAAGTATAAGGTGAGGTCACTGGCTAAGAATGAAGAAAGTAAAAACTTCTGAAGAGAAAGAAAGCTGTCAGAGTAGCCAAGTATTTACTAGCAAAATATGGCTAAGAATGCTGCACAATATTGGATTGCCTACTTGGATCTTTATAAGTGACACCGTCTGTCTAGTTGTAGGATTCTCCCCTCCAGTAATTTTCAGCTGTTAAGGTCTGAGGAATGAAAAACTAGAAGGCTGAATTCATTCAGCGTTTGAGTTTTGATTAGTAAGTTCAAAAGAGGGAGAGGCAGGGATGTAAAAGTATTTGCCAAGGTAGTGGTTATAAGGCTGGGCTGTGGATTAAGTACAAAGTAAAGATAGGAAGAATCTGAGGACAGGCTAGGATGGTGAGAAAGTAATAGGTTGCCATTTTAATTGAAGGAAGCTGGAAAGAGAATAGTTTTTTAATGAAAAATTTCCTTTACTGGTGATGATAGGGTTCAAGGTGTTATCTTGAAGTCAGGAACTGGAGTAGAGGAACAGGTCACTAAAGATGAGAACTGGAAGGCCATGCATGGCTGTTGCATATCGTCCAAGTGAATGAGAGGAGGACATGAACCAGGTGTCAAAGCTTTAGTGAATGAAAGGAATATGACCAAGAAGTCAACAGAGGATAGCAAAAAGTTCAGAAAGAAGGTTGCATAGCTAGACTGTGCCTCAGAGGAGAGAAGTTTTGTTGATTGGCCGCAGGGGAAATGGTATGTTTCAGACTAGCTGGATTTTTAGCTAAGGCAAGAGAGGAGTTATTCAGACTGTAGAAAACTGCAAGTCATAAAATAGAAGTTTGGAAGAATGGAGTATCTGAGGTGGAGGACAGGGAAGAGGTAGGGATTTAATTCAGATCAGTGGAATACAGTTATGATCCAGAGACACTCGAGTTTTTAGTAGTGACTAAGGTAGGCAGTGCTACAGTCTATGGTGAAAGTCGTCTTGCTAAGTCTCAGATGGAGTTGTGCTGTCATCTCCAATGTTTTGCTTTTTGAGGTGGCGACTTTGAGAGTAGGGGTTCCTCAGGCTATCTACAGTGGTACAGCAAGCCAACGGGGTACTGTTCCCGTAGTCCATTGGGAAGGTATTAGTATCTTCCCTTTAGATAGATAGAAAGTGAAGTAGCAAATTTGACTCAAAGCTGGAACTGAAACAAAAGCTAAACTAAAACTTAAAACAGTATTCTGATATCCACATAGTAAGTACTCAGAGATGAATAGATTTTAGTACGTCTCCATCCTTTGGCTAATGTCTTAAAACAGAACCCTGTTTTGGATGTTTTCAAATAATCTACTTTTTTATGTAGTTCAGCTCAACATTTACTAAATGGGTTAGGAGAGTAGGGAAGACTGCCCCTCATGGGTTTTAGAACCTAATGGAAGAAACCAGTCAGTCATAATACAGAGTAAAGTAAATGCCAAAAGAGAAATAAAAGTAACTTATGGAAAAGAGAATTAAGTCTATATAAGATGCTCAAGGAAAATTCTTGGATGGTAGGAAGGAAGTTGTAGCATTTGGACTGATTCTTAGTGAGAAAAGGATTTCCACATTATGAGAGAGTAGAACATGTCATAAGACAAAAGTGTGTGGTAGGCTTAGAGAACGTTAAATAAGTTGATAGGGGGCTATACCAAACAACATGGGAAGCTTCCTTACCCCACACCTTCAATCCATAGGAATTAGAAGCAGCAAAGCTTAGGTTTTTTTTTTTAATGGAACACTTCACGTGTCCTCCTGGGGCAGGGGCCATGCTAATCTCTATTGTTCCAATTTTAGTATATATGCTGCCAAAGCGAGCACAGCAAAGGTTTTTTTAAACTGGCATGTCTTTTGAGGAAAGTATCTCTGGCAGTGATAGAAGGCTAGAGATTCAGTAGAAAGAATGACAGAATTTGACAAGGCTTTATAAGAAAGATGTAAGAACTAGAAAGTTGACAGATTGTTAGATATTTTCTTGACCTCTGCTATCAGTGTACTTTGAAGCATGAAGTGGGGGGAGGGGAGAAGGTACACGGTCTGCTTAATTGCTACCATTTAATATATTTAACTTTTCATACAAAGAAAATAAAATGGTCGGAGAAGAACACCATTTTAATTGGCTGCCTTGTTTCAAAAGGCTCTTATCAGGTTTCCTGACTCTTACACAGGAGTTGGGGCAAGGGCAGATGGGATCGGGTGGTAGGAGGGAACCTGGATAATCTAGAACTTTCCATATAAGAAAATGAAAATACAGAACAGTTTTAACTACATTAGAGCTATTTTACTAGACACTTAGAGTGGGGACTGGACCCCCCACCCCTACCCCACCAACCCCCATCCAATTGAACTCAGCACAGGGAATTCTTTGAGTCTGGCAGGAATGAAAAGACAAAAGTATGTATTTGTTGGCGCTCTCTACCCCAGAATGTAAGTTCTATGAGGACAGGGACTGTAGTTTTCCCTCACTTTATCACTAGCTCCCAGAAAAATATCTAATAGATTCTTAATAACTGGTAAGTGAATGAAAGAAATGGACTCTTAAAAACCCAAGAGAAAGTTAGGGGGACGTGTGACAACTTGTAATTCCAGTTTTCTCTGGGAAATGTTAAAATATTTTTATGAGCAAGTCTTCATTTCAGTAGCTTGCCATAAGAAATCTGTATATGTTAGTATTAAATAATATAATAGTAAATTGTTATAATACTTCCGGCAAAATTTTTCTGTCTTCCTCTATCCATTTAGTTTTTCAAATGTGCTTTAAGAAATATTGTATTAGAAATCTTTTTAGAGTTTGTTTTATTGAAAACACATCTGTTTCTCTTTTTGTTCAGTTTTAATCGCTTGGATCTACCACCATATAAGAGTTATGAACAACTAAAGGAAAAACTTCTTTTTGCAATAGAAGAGACAGAGGGATTTGGACAAGAATGAATGTGGCTTCTTGTCTTGGAGGAGCTCTTGCATTTAAATACCCCAGCCAAGAAAAATTGCACAGATAGTGTATATAAGCTGTTCATTCTGTACAGTGAATTTTCTGAACCTCTCAAAGTATAAATGTTTTCCGTTCTTCCACAGAAATATGCAAAACAGTTCATCCTTTTCTACTTTATTTATTGTTCCCTTGAAGTGACTGACCAGGAAAAAGATCATCCTTAAATTTTGAAGCAAGCAAGAGACTTTATTAAAAATAAGTATATATCTATATAAGCATATATGATAGTGGCTCTAGTTTTATAGAGCTCCGAGTATATTAAACATGACAGCCGTTCATTCAAAAAAAAAATCTGGATTTGCTTTACCTTGTTTCTAGTATCCAGAGGAAAAAGTACAAATTGCTTTATGATCTTCTCCCTTATGTAACACCTCTTGAGGGTGTTTAGTTGCATGGCTGTTCAGGAAGGTATTAAGGGCTTAGGCCAAATCTTACTTTGAGTATGTTAAAAAATGCTGCTGGCTTTTCTGAAGACAGGCATTTGAACCTGTCAGTTCGTTTTAAATAAATACAATAGTTGAAAATTTTCCCTCTTTGCTACATCACTAATACAGTCCAAGTAATGAATGAAACCATAACGTACGTGTAAGTCATACACTATATCCGATGCCATTTAGTTTATTCTAGAGATTGGAAAGAATTCATTAAGCAGCAAAGAGGTTTGTTTGTTTACATGTTACTTTGGGATGCTAGGTATTTGTGGAGTTAAAAAGAATCAGGTACTTACGTACTTTTGTTTTTAAATCTGTGCTGTTCTTTTCTTTAAATTTAATTCATAATAAATTGATGCAGTTTGATACTTAGGAACATATAATAAGGTAATGTGAACATTTCTGCTTTTGTGTTCAGAGTTTTGGTTTTATAAAACCAGATGGACTGAAGAGTTGTATAAGCATTTGAACACTCAAATGAAAACTATTTTCTATTTTAGTGTTCATGTATCTTCATTCCTCTTAATTTCATGAAAATTTTATGATCTGAATTATATAAGCATACTAAAGAATCTTTTGGTCCCCACCCCCCCTTTTTACATAGATCAAAACATTATTTTTGTCCTAATAACTTTTTAATTTTTCATTATCAAGGGCATTTGCTGAACTCGAAGATGTATAACAAATTAAAATCTGATGTGAATGATATTAATGCTATTTTAGCAAACTGGGCTTCCTTGTTAACAAAAATTTCAATTTCCATTTGTATCATTTCAATATGCAGTGTAAATTTCAGGAAGTTAAAATTTTTTTTATAACCATGAACTGACATCTTACAATGTTATCTGTAACATATTTAACTGCTAAGTACATATGGAAAATACTAGTATACAATTTAATTTCCCTAAACAGTTTTTGTTTTGCCAAAATTTTATTTTTCTACATATTAGATTGTGTTCTGCACTTCTATTCAAAGTTCATAGTAAAGATGAAATAAAGGCAGTGATCCACTATGTTGAATAATAGACTCTTTTCCCAAATCCTAATCTGACACTGGGCTATCTTGAAACATAAAGAATTAAAAACAAATACTAATGTATATGACATTATGTGATAGAGGGTGACCAATCTTCAAAAGGACTAAATTATGCCATAAGAAAGCACCACTGCTCAATAAATTTTGCCATGACATGACAGAGGTTATTGATGAACATCATTCAGTGGAGGTGAGAATGTGAGAATACCATTTAGCAGATTTGACCGAAGACAAGAGGCTTTCAGGGTGCTGGTCCTCCCTCCTCCCTTCAGTTAAGAAATTATTATATACCAGTTGAGGCTACACAGAACCCACAGAGACCAAACCAGCTTTCTGAAGAAGGCTATTTTGGAGAACTCAGGGCCTTCCACATTTCAAACCCAAGACAGAAAACCAGGCCTACAGGCAGGATTTATTATGTCTTAATTCATATACTCAAGTGGCAATGAGAAACCAAGGATGTGGGCTACCTCTCACCTTCTCTCCTCTTTTCCCATCCTTGTCCTGTGCTGGGCTAGACAGGCTCACTATGCCTGAAATGAAGAAACAGGCAAAGAATGAGGCTCAGAGACAGATTCATACTGTTATTTCATTTCAGTGACACTCACCACCACCAAACTGAGCCCAATGAATGGGTAACAGGCACAACATAATTTCTGATTTCATCAGATTTGTCTGTCTTCCCAGGAAAGCAGCTACAAGTGGCAGTTAAAGCTCAGAGAGTTAATAAAACCTTTTAACCTCACAGCCTTCAGTTAATCACCTGCCTCCTATCTTTAAAAGTAGATAGGGTGGTTATGTGTCAAAATACCATTAGGCAGTACTGCTTCTGTTTAAAATGACCCCTGACTGGTGAGTTCATGTGGACTTTGGGAAATCTCCAGATATTGATAATAAACCATACCTTCGGATTTCCCAGAGGAAAACCATAACTGCATGTCCCTTCTGAGGTCCCTGAGCTGTGACCTGGGGAGATGATAGTTCTGGAGCTGTGTGAACGCTCTGCTACACAGATGCCTGCTGTAAGGTCATCTTCTGAAATGTAAGGAGTCCTGACATTGACTTGCTGGTCAGCTGTGGTTCCTATCTTATTAAGCTTTCTGAGTAAGCCTGTTACGGACTTTTTGAGTCTGAATGTTTGTTGAACCCTGGTGGATATATTGCAGAAGTCAAAAATCTTCTCGTTTAAATGTGTGGATGAGAGAACAAAGGTTGTCTTATAAACACTCTCCAGTTTTTTTAATGTGTTGAACTTAAAAGCCAAACTTAAGGTAAACTGTCTCAAGGAAAAAGCCCAGACCGTATTCAGAGAAGCCTTCTACGTTTATGAGGCTCCTTTTTACCGACTGTATACTCCTCATCACAGACAAAACAGTTCACTGTTCTGGGCAGTGCAATGGGTCAGAACAGGGTATTCATTAAAATAATTTCATGGCCCCTGCTAAAGTAATCCGCTCTCCTATTTTTTCATCCCAATAAACTTAAGGTACAATAATGCCTAGGCACACATAGTCCAAAATAGGTTGTATGGTGAACACCACATGAAATGAAATAAATACCCCTCAAATAATGTAGAAGCAAAAAGGTACAACTCAAGAAGTGGCATCTCCTAAATTCCAAATTTTCTCTCCCAAATCTCAATCAAGGAGAACACAATCAGATAATTACATTTAAAATACTTACTGATATAGTATATCCTTTATGTATTCTCTTTCATCCTCACAACTCCTGAGGTTGGTGTGTTTTTGCTTTTTCTTTGTTGTAATGATGCTTATTTTACAGATAAGTGAGTCATTTTTACAAAGTCCAGAGCTAGTTCACAGTCTATGATTAAACGCTCAGTTGGGAAAATTTTGCTAATAGTTAACTGAGAGCTTTCAGATTTTTTATAGAGTAGCCACTTTCCAAATCCAGATTTATTCTCAATCCTCAAAGGAAGTAAACATATCTACAAGGTGAGGTAATTATAATCACCAATGGGTGATTATAATTATATATATAATTATACAAACACCCATATGTTTACAGGACAGACTACTACAAACTTCTGTTCACATGCATGTGGGGAAATAAGCATCTCAAACTAGCGGTCATATCTGGAACACAACAGTTAAGTAGGGACTGCACAGGAGAATAATGGGGTCCTAGGGTTTGTTCCCAGAAGTAATAGGTCTCACTGTGAGTGAGGAAATGCCAACAACCAGTGTAAGACCTGGTGAATCAGACTCCTGGGAATTCAAAAGGAAGAGACAAAATGCAGACAATCAGAATCTTAGGAATGTACCACATCTTGGAGAAGGGAGCTAGCTATCCCTTAGTTTAAAAGGGGAAAAAAGGGAAAATAACAGCTCTATAAATTGGATGTTGATATAACCTGTACCCAATGTGCATAGGAGTCAAAGACTGGAACAGCCTAAATGACCTTCAGTGAATGGTTAAATAAACAGGTACACTAATACAGTGAAATATAATCAACAGTACAAAGGAATCAACTACTGACTATATTTAGATGGATCTCAAAGGAATTATGTCAAATGAAAAAGGCCAATTCTCAAAAGGTCACATAATCTGATTCCATTTATTTAACATTCCTGAAATTAGTGGTTACTAGGATTAGGGATGGTGGTAGGGAGGGAAAGTGGATGGGTGTGACCATAAACGGATAGCCCTAGGGATATATATGATTTGGTGCAACAGCTATAACTTGATTGTAGTGGCAGTTAAAAAAAACCTACATGTGACAAAATTACACAGAACACACATACACAAGTGAGAGCATTTAGAAGTAAAATCTGAGTAAGATCTATGGGCTATACCAATTAACCTGGTTTTGATATTGTACTGTAGTTACAGGTTTACCTCTGGGATCTCTACCTTTTTTCCCCCAACTTCCTATGAATCTGTAATGATTTCAAAGCAAAAAAGATTTTTTAAAGCACTATAAAATATCAGAAGACAGATCCTACCCATAAAAGGTTTTATTACTGAAAGATACTTCATTTCACAAAAACTACTTCATAGAGATTATTCTTGAACAAATCCAAACCCTTCACTTCCCATTTGATTACCTGGTACTGCTGGTAATGCAAAACACACACACAAAAATCACCAGAAAATATTGAAAGTCACTCTACAGAGAAAATTGAAAAGGAGAAAATTTCAGATGGATGAAGATGCTCAAAACAGAAAAAAACTGTTATTAACACAATATACTAATAAGTGTAAATATAGATACCAAAAAAAAAAATCAAATTAGAAATTCAAAAACTCAGAACTGGACAAACTACATGAAAATGTGAAATGCCTGCTGATTGAAATCAGGAAAAAAAAATGGAAGAAAAAGACAAACATCTCAAAATTGAAGACAAAATGTATCTGAGGAAGAAAATCAAAAATAAGGGACATGGAAGACAAATTCAAAGAGCCAAGAAAATGAAACTGAAAGAGGTAAAAAGAAAAATCAGAGAAATGATAAAAAATTAGGCAAAGAAGATTTAACATACATAGAAGTAAACAGAGTCACTGAAAGTAAGATGGAACAGTGTTTCTCAAAATGGGGTAAGGCAAATCTGGTATGAGGGACAATCTAAGATAATTGGACTGGCCTCTTCAAAAAGTCAATGAATGGTGGGATTTAAAAAAAAAAAAAGATGGAAGAACTCTTCTAGATTTTTAAAAACTAAGGCAGAAAATCAAATACAATATATGACTGATTGGATCCTGGTTTTTAAAAGTGTAAGACATTCCTGGGACATCTGAGAAAATATGAATATGGCTGGTATTAGAGATGATTTTAAAAAATTACTGTTAACTTTTTGTTGTACTAATGGGTTTTTGTTTAGCAGGATGTCCTTATTCTGAGACAATGCATGCTGAAATATTTAGGGATGAAGTATGTTGTCTACAATTTCAGAAGTTTAGAAATACATATATATGAAAATATACACACATAACAGTAAAATATAGCAGATTAGCAATTGGAGATCAGTCCAGGACTTTCAGTTTTCCTTTGTTTGAAAATATACATGATAACAGAAACAGCCCACACCCGCACAGTTCACTGTTAACATTACAATTCCCAAATCCTTTGGGGAAAACCCACCTATGCATGCACTCTTGATTTATCTAAGTGACATTCAAGATAATCCTTTTTATAAAACAGTTCTGCAGTGGCGGCATCCCAGCCTCAAGTAATACTGTCCTGCCTATTTAAAACATCTTCATTTCTATTTCACCCTTTAATTCTGTGTTCCTTTCACCATTATTAGGGAAGAGAATATGGGCTTTGTCTAGTGACAAAATCAATCCTCCACTTGTGAGACTATGTCACATTTAAAAAAAAAAAAAAATCACTCCATTTTCCGTCCCCTCCTGACAAGGTTTTTCCTTACGCAGGTTGGTTCCAAGATCCATCACTTAACAACTTTATACCAAGAACCCTCAACATCCTAACAACCTAATTTTCACTGCACCTTCTCTGCAAGATCTCAACTTTGCATCAGTCCAATTTGAGAATGCACACCCCCAATGAAACCTCTTCCACAAAGCTTTTTCTTGATCTCCCATTCTGATGTGATCCATCCTCCTTAGAAATCTTATACCACTTTGTATTGCTGGTGTCCTAAATGTGCAATATCTCTGCCTCTGAGCCAGGGAGAAGTTTCTACCAATCTTTTTGTAATTATTTCTTTTGTTATCTGTGAAGAAACTTAGAATTTTGTATATTTAATTTGTTAAATGGTTACATTAAAGGAACTGAGAAAAGAGCCATAGAACAGTTACAGTTTATGTATTATCTTTGTAATTTGATGAAAAGGCAATGTTTCTTAGATATTTCATGTGCTTTCTTCTCTGAAAAATTCTCAATTCTTGTCACTGAAACCTGTAAGCAACTGAGCAGCTTCTGTCTGTATCTAAAATGGAAAAACACATG
Organism: Phoca vitulina; assembly: GCF_004348235.1. Classification (NCBI taxonomy): domain Eukaryota; kingdom Metazoa; phylum Chordata; class Mammalia; order Carnivora; family Phocidae; genus Phoca; species Phoca vitulina. Next base: position 34,248,797 of record NW_022589728.1, read on the forward strand.
TTATAAATAAATAGTACAGCATAGCTATCAACTTGCAAAATCTAATAAGTTCATAAAGTGGGCTGTGGTTTCTAAGCGTCCCCAAAAACCAGGATAGCACATTGTAAAAATAAAACTGAACAGGGACTGGGTAAGACTCTTAGAGAATTCTTCAACATTACTACACATCGTTTGCCTTTTATTTTAGAAATCTTATTTGATCTGTCATGTATGTCAAACAGGAATAAGGCAGCAAGTAATTCATAACATCTGTTGACAGTAACTAAACACTTGCTATACGGAAATTAACAGAAATGTTAATGAGTTTAATTTGAAATGCACACTACTGTTTTCAACAATATACATTTAGACAAATTATACTTTTAAAAAAGTTCTTAATTCACCTTTATTTAATAGTGCGCCTCAGTAGAAACCTATCTGCCTTAATTTATTGGAGATACTTCACCTGTTTATCCTCCTCTGTGTGTGCTGGATAGTCCTTGGCTTTCATTAGCCAGAAGGCAGCAAGCTTTTTATTGTGTAACTTCAAATATGTCTTTCCTAAAAGAAGCAAGTTTTTGCTGTAGAAGTTTGGATCCACTGTACATAAGAAAGAAAAATTTATTTCAGATGAAACAGAACTGTTACTTTTAAAGGCTCAGTTTCTTCAGTCTAAATTCTAATAATAAATTTGTGGTCAATATAAGATGAGGCTAACTAAAATTCTCTTTTGTTCAACTATTACAATCTCAAAAAAATATTGGTAAAGTACCATTTATTCAGTGCTATGTGCTAGGCATTCTATTACATTTCTCATTTTCATACAATTTTATAAAATAGGTACTCCATTTAATAGATGAGAAACTGAGGTTCCTGATAGAATGTATGCTCTATAAGGATAGGAGTTCTCTTTTTATTAATGTCTTTTATTCCCTGATATATCCTAAGTACCTAGAACATAACATGCACCCAATACATATATGCTGTATGAATGAACGAAATCATGATATATATGCATTTGACCTTTAACCCAGTTTTGAACTGTGCAGGTCCAAATAAATGCAGAGTTGTTTTTTTTTTCCATAAATACAGTAAAGTGCTGTAATTGTATTTTCTCTTATTAACATTATATTTTCTCTAGCTTACTGTATTGTTGGAATACAGTTTATAATACATAGAACATACAAAATACATTTTATTTTAAACAACTGTTTATGTTATCAGTATTATGCTCCGGTCAAGAGTAGACTATTTATAGGGGAGCCAAAAGTTAATTATATGCAGATTTTCAACTATGCAGGGGGTCGGGACCCCTACCCCCTCATTGTTTAAGGGTCAAGTGTACATACATACATTTGATTAACATTTACTGTATGTGGGTTATACTCAAATACAGATTTAACAAAGACTGTTCTTTTGGAATTTGTAATGAAGAGGAGAGGTAAACGAGCATAACTAAATGTAAAAGAATGATAGAAATGCTTTGACAGGTGTACACATTTTAAAGTACACATTTATGAGAAAACAAAGAGAAACTAAGAAGTTACATCTGGGCTGCTTTGGTGGCTGAATAGGATTTTAACAGAAAAGTGGAGAACATTCTTGGCTCAGGGAAAACTGAACAAAAAGCCTATGAAAGCATGGGACTGTCTCACTAACTTCATTAATTCTTTATAGAGATTCCTATCATCAACCTGGGACCTTCTATATTTAAAGCACACTTTTCCCTGGATATAATTTATGGTTAACTCCATTTGCTTCTTAACCCAAAATTGTTTTACTTCTTTAATTTGAACATATTTATGAGATGTTGTATAGATGTACTTAAGGTTTCCTTGGGGTTCATCCATGCATCTGTTTATTCAGTAATTCAGCAAATTTGATAGCATTATGCTAAGCACTGAGGAACAAATTGTGAACAAGATAACAAAGCCCGCATCATTCCCGAATTTAGTCTTAGACATGTAAACAATACTCACAACTCACATACTCATACTATGGAGTGATAAGGGCTATGATGGGAGAAGTAACAGGTACTAAGAGCCTACGAGGAGCTTCTAAACCAGATATGGTCCATAAAGAAAGACTGCCTGGAGGAACTGACCTATAGGGTAAAAACCTGGAGGATGACTGGAGTTAACTGACCATGTTTTTCTCAACACCCCAAACGCTTAATTCTCTAAGGCCCTATTTTTACTTTGCAATTATGCTCCTAAATCCCTTTGAGGAAACTTTATTCCCAGATTCATATTCATGATATAAAAACTACTATCACAACAGGTTAGCAGTGGAAGGCAGTAAACAGAGCAAATCAGAATATTACTGACATAGTTTAACATTCAGACATAATTCTTTAGAAGAAATTAAAAAAAAAAAAACGCTTTGCTATCCTAAAAACATCTGAACAAATCCATATGAGTAGGCTCTCTAATACATAGTCTTTAATTTTCATCTAATTTTATAGAAATAGAATTGCAATGGTTTCCTTTTGGTGTATTTGGTAACATATGCTTATGTCCTTTACTCTTCTAGTTTGTGCTATTAATATTAAAAAGGATGAACTTGGGATGGGCTGGTGTCAGTTTTGTAGACTGGCCATTTCTTCAAAGCCAGGGTGACAAACTCTTCATAAAAGAAGACAATATTTGCAACAAAGCAGAAACTGGCCTGGTTTAAAAACAAGATCTCTCATTTAAATGCTTTTTGAAGAGAAAGGGTAAATCTTAGAAAAAAAAATTTTTTTAAATGTAATGTGACAGGTATTAACTACTATTATAATCATTTTACAACATATGCAAATATTGAATCCTTATGCTATACACCTGAAACTACTGTTATGTCAATTATAATATATACCTCAAAAAATTTTTTTAAACATTTAAATAAATGTTTCTAATCAGCTGTGTAATCTTAAATAAGACCATTAACTTGTCAAAGCCTCCTCTCAAAAAAGAAAGTTGAATCATATCAAATAAAGGACCATTCCAGAACTGTAGCTCTAAATTCAGTAGCAGCCTACTTCTTACTCTGGTGATTTTTACTGAATAAAGACGAAAAACTGTTTGATAATCTCTAGTGCAAAAAGAAGTATATTAGAATAAGTAACATTTTTGTTTTAAAAATTCCTATTATATCGGGGCGCCTGTATGGCTCAGTCAGTTGAGCGTCTGCTTCGGCTTAGGCCATGATCCTGGGGTCCTGGGATCAAGCCCCGCATTGGGCTCCCTGCTCAGTGGGGAGTCTGCTTCTCCCTCTGCCTCCCCCCACTTGTGCTCATACTCTCACTCAAATAAATAAATAAAAATAAAAATAAATAAAAATTCCTATTATATATAAAGCATTCACACAATTTTAAGTATACTAGTATGTGAAATAGAAAAATGTTACCTTGCTCTGCCCTGTGAAAGTAGCCTAATGCCTGTTAAAAACACAAAGAGCCCAAACATAATGAAAAGGGTTATAACAGAATCAATATTAAAAAAACATTTCCTCAAAAGTCAGGAAGTAAATTAAAACATCTTAAAGGTCAATTCATCAACAGTGAAAGTTAACAAAGCAAAACTGAACATTATTACATCATCAGAGCACAGACTACAGTGTGTGGACCACTTCTAGTAATAACCTGACTGCTGTTCATTATTAAATCATCAGAGCACAGATTATAGTGTGTGGACCACTTCTAGTAATAACCTGACTGCTGTTCATTATTAAATCATCAGAGCACAGATTACAGTGTGTGGACCACTTCTAGTAATAACCTGAGTGCTGTTTAGAGCTTGTACCAAACCAGCATCAGGTGCAGAAAGGAAAGAACGTGATCACATGCAGCTCAGCTATTTTGATCCTTCTCTTCTTAAGTCATAAGTCACTACCCATAAAAACTTGATAAAATCAAAAGCTAAATTTACTCAGTGATACATAGGTTGTACCAATAAATTTTTTAAAAGTCCTTTATTATTGAAATTCCAACATAAAATGTTATTGTGAGTCTGAAACTCTTAGTTCTTTTTTGTCCCATTTAAACTGTTTTTATGTCTGATTTCCTAGAAACATAACTAATTTGTTATAGTAGAGCTGACTGACTGTATCTTTTTTCCTTAAAATACATTCTTTTAATAACAATATATATTTCCCAACTGTGTTCTGATTATTCAGCTAAATATTTTTGTATCAAATTCTACACCATAGCCTGCTAGAAGGAAAACCTAGTTCCTTGTCATGACACAGGTACTAGGAAAGCTTTTTCAACGGCCTTATTTCCTTACTCTGAAAATTTTAGTGGTGTAAGTTACCCAAAATGTTTGCCCAGAAATCCCTTCCAAATTTTATTTTCAACAAGGAAGCAAAAGGCCTTGAAAATACAAGAGTATAAGCCTTTCAACCCCACTTTCTAAAAAAGTTATTACTCTTCCTTTATCTATACAAATACATGATTTTCCAGGTAAATGACTGTTAGTGTGTAGAACACATATGTAAAACTAATGCTGAGTATTAGTTGCTGAATTTCTTATTCTATTTTATGACTTTTGTATGGTGTAGATTTCAAACAGAAAACAATGGCAGATTTTAGGCATGAGCTATTATTATAGCCGACAATATACCAGAATCATCAGACACTCACCTAAATAAAAAAAAAAAAAAAACCACTCACCAGTCATAGATTATAAGTATTAAGCCTTTGTGATAAGATAGCTGCACTGGATGGTTAGAAACGTGCTCAAAGGCCTCACTGCCCAAAGCTCCAGATCTGAACACCGTAGAATGGCACTGCAGTTAAGAAATCAGTACTAACTTAACAAAGGACAGCACACTACCTCCTCATAGGTGGAACTAGGAGGAGTTGCAAACAGCATTTTAGCAATTCTTCTTTGATACCAAGGCATTTCAGCAAATGTGTAACACCTATAAGGAAATAACATATACATCTCAATTGCACCTTTTTTTCTCTTACAGAAAACTAAGCATCTTAACAGATATAAAAGGTTTCTTCTTCTGTTGTACCTTGAAACAATTTGCACTTTACATAATATCCAGCAGGTTAATATTCCCACTGAATTATCCAGAGACTGATTTATATTGATCCATCAATTAGGATGTGTCCTGTGATTAGATATAAGTAGTAAGCAACAATACTAGTAATGATTAACAGTATATACCATTCATCACTAAGTGCTCACTCTGTTCCAGATGCTCAGTGATTATCTCTCATCTACTCCTTACAAGGAACTAAATGAGTTAGGATCATTACCCCTATTTTTTCCGGTAAGAAAAACTAACTCAGAAAAGTTAAAAAAAATGACAGAACTAAACATGATATGTATAAATAACAATGGCAAACAACAATTTAAGTCTGCCTATATAAAAGAGTGAGGCAAATGATTAACATCCAAAGATCTTGACAACTTTCTGATATAGGTAGGGGTACTGCATCTTTGACTAGGGTCTGAACTCCCTGAGGTAGCCATTGTATCTTATTCGTGTTTCCTCCCTAGCACTGTCTCTCCATTATCATTAGTTCTCAGTAAGCATTTTGTTAGTTTAATACTGTCCTTTGTCCTGAAGGATATTTAACTCCTTTTTAAGAATCTGATATAGGGCTGTCTACGCCATTTATTTTTAAGACAATAAAATATTCAGGTCTGCAGACTACACCCAAAGAAAATAGTAGCAAACCTGTCTCAAGAAAGACTCTTAAGGGGCGCCTGGGTGTCTCAGTCCGTTAAGTGTCTGCCTTCGGCTCAGGTCATGATCCTAGGGTCCTGAGATCGAGCCCCGCATTGGGCTCCCTGCTCAGCGGGGAGTCTGCTTCTCTCCCTCTGCTTCTCCCCCTGCTTGTGCTCTCTCTCTCTCTCACTCACTCTCTCTCAAATAAATAATCTTTAAAAAAAAAAAAAGACTCTTAAATCAGCAAGCATTTAAACACATTAGTGTATGCTCATACCAGCAAAATGTCATACACTAAACAAATGGAAAGATACTGAAAGTCAGATTATATTATTCCTCAGATGAGTCAGACTGCACTTGAGACACCTTGAAGATGTAAAGACCCTCTTAGGGCATCGAACTGTATTGCTATATAGTTAGATTAATCCAATTTCATTTAGCCTGGTAAGTAAGAACAGTCTTTCCCAACAAAGGGAATTTCAAAGTCTAGCAAAAGTTTTAATGCCTTTTTCATTTTAATATATATTTCTAAATGATCTGAATAACAATGGTTAACATGATCACAATCAAATTTAGTGTTACATCACAACTGCTAGTTAATATAATAATTAAACATTCATGAATGCCAAATACTTTTAAATACTTTACATCTTGTTTTATATACTACAAAATAAGATCATACTAACTACAACTGAAATATTTATTTAAAGAAATGTTCTTACCAAATACCCATAAGGTGAATTGAGGTAGCATCTTTTGGGTTCAGTTCAATTGCTTTCTAACAAGAAATGAGAAAGTCAATCATATTTGTTTTCTAAACACAAGTAAGTACTATGTTTGATGAAAACAAAAGTCATGATTTAAAAAAAACATTTTGGTGGGGCGCCTGGGTGGCTCAGTCGTTAGGCGTCTGCCTTCAGCTCAGGTCATGATCCCAGGGTCCTGGGATCGAGCCCCGCATCGGGCTCCCTGCTCAGCCGGGAGTCTGCTTCTCCCTCTCCCACTCCCCCTGCTTGTGTTCCCTCTCTCGCTGTGTCTCTCTCTGTCAAATAAATAAATAAAATCTTAAAAAAAAAAAAATTTTTTTTTGGCAACCTGGCATTTCAATTGTTCTATGGTAATACCAACTTTTTTCCCCTCTTCATTCTTCAATGTGGTTAAATTCATTTCAATACACTGTTAATGACTTGTATTAAACTCTTATATAAAGTTTAGAAACTAACAGGATTTATCAATATGAGAAAAAACATGAAATTTGTAAATGAATCTAATTTTGAAAACAGTAATCTATAGTTCTCAATGTTTCTTCTAAATAAGGAGGTTCTTTTTGGCAAGTTCTATACGAATACTGGATTAAATAGTATTCTTTCCTAAAAGGAGATCAAAGTACTTAATACTTTTACAAAGTTTCTTCCTGTATGTACATTTCATTCAACTTCACCATCTATACTTAACAAAGGAAAAATAAATAATACTTATTCACAGAATGTATTAGTAAAATAATATGTACAATGTAAAATACATTGATAAAGTCTCCCTAATTTCTATTTACTATATGAAAGTCCTATGTGAATTAATGTAAAGCATAAACTACAGAACAACTTTAAAGCAACTATTTTTCCTTTTATCCATTATTTTGTTGAAAGCCACTGAGAAAAATCTCAGATGAATGTTAATCCTATTAAAAATAAAAGACCCTTTAAAAAAAATTGAGACCTCCTATCTTACGTTTTTCCGAAAGCCCACATCTTCACTTTCAGTCAGTAATGTGTGAGATACACATTTTAATATTTGTATTGGTTACCAGTATGGGCTCTGAAGCCAGACTACCAGGGTTCAAATCACAGCTCCAAGTTTTCACCTTGGCAAGTTCTCTCTTCTTGCCATGCCTGAGTTTGCTGTTTTATAGAATCGGTAAGAGTAATATACCTACATTATAGAGTTGTGGTAAAAATTAAATGAGCAAGTAACAGGAGGTATTTAACACAGTAATATCTTCTATAACCAGCGTAATTTTACTTTTCAAAAGTACCAGACAATTTATTACTGACGCTGATTTAATGTTAGCAGTAGTAGAGGTAATAGCTAGAATAAGGCTAATAACCAAGTATGACTTAGCAGAAATCTTGCTTCATTAATATGAGTAAGAATCAGCACTGACTTTTTTTTACTTTTCCATTAAATAGTGATATGATTTATAGCAAAATATGTTTTAAAGTATACACAACTTATACACTAAGCAACCTTTCCTAATTGGAGTTCCACTAGAAAATTAAACCCTACAAAAAATTATATGAATAACTATTTTCTCCAATCTATCAAGAATGGTATAGAGCTAGTATCATTCTAGATGCAAGGGAAAGAAGTTAATTCATAACATGCAATGGATACTTTAGGGAATTTAATTTTCTTATGGGATGGGTTGGGAGGGGCTGCTCTCAAGCAGACCCTTTCTTTTATAATTCTTGCCATTAGTTTAAGTGTTTTCAAAAACAATCCAAAGATAGGGGCACCTGGGTGGCTCAGTCGGTGAACCATGCTTGAGCCCCATGTTGGGTGTAGAGATTATTTAAAATCTTAAAAACAACAACAATCCAAAAATAGTAATTCCTTATGGCTTTAGATATAATAGTGGAATTAGGAATAATAGTATAAATGATCTTTTTAGTATGTAAATACTAAATATCATTTTTAATGTATACTTAACACACATTTGAAATCTGTAAAACATCGATTTTTTTAAAGATTTTATTTATTCATTTGACAGAGAGAGCACAAGCAGGGGGAGCAGCAGACAGAAGGAGAAGCAGACTCCCTGCTGAGCAGAGAGCCCAATGTGGGGCTCGATCCCAGGGCCCTGGGATCATGACCTGAGCCAAAGGCAGACGCTTAACTGACTGAGCCACCCAGGTGCCCGAAAACATTGGTTTTTAAAAAATAATCTATAACCTCTGTTTCCATTAATATATTTTCTGCAATTTTTCATGATTTATATTGGAAGATATTTGTCATATATTTCTAGATACTATGGCATAGAATAACTTAGGTGATTTATTTAATGCCACTGAGCAAATTATGACATTTCACAGAATCTAAGATAACCATGAAAGTTACTATACATCATTATTATATCTATCATTGAAAAGAAAAAAGCATTGCCTATTATAAGATACCACTGATTATATAATGCAATCTGATTTCAAGAAAGGTCTTAAAATGTGAAAAATGTTGCATATTATTAAATTGAAAAATATATATGTACATGCATACACACGTATACATGTGTGTGTGTGTGTGTGTGTGTATATATATATAAACTACTGATGCCAGAATAAAAGCTAGGTCTCCTGACTCCCAGTCCAGTGTTCTTTTCTATTACCCATTGTGTAAAATAAGAATTGAGACTATAATCATAAAATTCAGAAAAGCTATTAGAGAGCTTATCTAGCATTCTTCCTATGAATGTTTCCATCACATTCTCTTCTTCTGTATTTTTGAGATGGTCTACAATACCAAAAGAGAAATAAATATGCTGAATTTTTAGTGGCAGTTTTTCGGGAGTTTTTGTTTAGTTTTGTTTAGGACAATGAGGTAGTGTATATGGCACATCATGAAATATACAAACTCCTGGAGAATATCTGGCATCTAAGGAAGAGCTTACTATAAAAGAAGTAACTTTAGGGGCGCCTGGGTGGCTCAGTCGTAGCGCATCTCCCTTCAGCTCAGGTCAAGATCCCAGAGTCCTGGGATCGAGCCCCACATCGGGCTCCCTGCTCAGCGGGGAGCCTGCTTCTCCCTCTTCCACTCCCCCCTGCTTGTGTTCCCTCTCTTGCTGTGTGTCTCTCTCTCTTTCAAATAAATAAATAAAATCTTAAAAAAAAGAAAAAAACTTTAGGGGAAAATATGAAAACACAAAATACACAGAGATAATAATTGTAAATAGTACTATTATTATTGGGAGTGGTTTGTCAATTGTGTTAGATTTTACACCAGACCACACCTCAGGGTATTCAGGACCTTGTAAAGTTCCCTCCCACATACTCTGGTCTTGGCTACATGACTTGTTTAGGTCCACAGGATATTACCAAGTGTGATGCAAAACAGAAGCTTCATAAACTTTTGCGCACTGGAATTTTATCTTGGAATGTTCATTCCTGGAAGCCAGCTACCATGCTGTAAAGAAGCTTGGGCTAGACTACTAAATAATGCAAAGAAAAGTGGAGAGAAACCGTCATATAAGAGGCCATCTTGTACATTCTGTTCTAGCTGAAGTCAGAGGTGAAGGCAGCAGTATGAATGACTTCAGCTACACCAAACAGATCAGAAGCACCACTACATAGTTAACCCACAAAATTTTGAGAAATAAGCTGTCACTGCATTAGACCTCTAAGTTTTAGGTGGTTTGCTCTACAGCTATAGATAAGTGAAACAGAAATTTATTTAAAAAATTAATTCCTTTTAAAATTCATCAGTACCTCAAAATGCTCCTTGATAATGTAGGCATTTGCAATTTTAGCCTTGATGCCTTCATAATCTCCAACATCACTAATACAGATTGCATACCACTAAAAACAGAAGTAAAAAACATGTAAGAATAGTAATACTCTACTAAGGTTCCATTCAATACAAGGTAAAACTGAATATTTATTCCTCAATAGTCATTCTCATTCAACAAAAACTTAGCATAAAAACTGTATTAAATATACTGTCATATACAAAGAAAAGTAGACATGGACCTTAAAGAATTCAAGGACATGTTTATAGAAAACTGTAATACAAGATAAAGAACAGAGTCTCTAAGGAAGTTATCAGCACAACAGGGAAATAATGATTCGTGTTTATGATGAGTAAAATTTAGAAACTGAATAACTATCATTTTATTTTCTCATCCTCTTTTCAGCAAGCTGCCTCTTCTCCCATCTGCACTGTTACAGTAATAAGCCACATTTGTCGATTGTGACTTTGTCCCTGTAGCCATAGTTGAGACAATACACCTAAACTGAGACTGAGTTTCATCCCGAAGGACTAAATCCAAAAATACCCAAGCTTCATAAACTCAAGTGCTGTAGAAAGTCACAAGACTTAGAATGAGAAAAAAAGAGTCTGTAGAGAAAAAGATTTGCAGGTAACAGCAAAGAGGAAAGACAATGGAACATCAGAGCAATCGAGCCAGTTTTTCCTGAACCAAAAGCACCCTGCCTTTAGGTTCTATGAAAGACAGTAAGTAGTTCCTTATTAAAAAAAAACAAAACAAAAAAACACCTCCCGTTTTTGTTTGAGCTTATTTGTGTGGGGTTTTAATGATTATAACCAGAAAGATTTTAACTAAAACAAACTTCTGTTTAAATCTATTCTCCACCAAAATTTTGATGAGTTTATTGAAAATTAAAAAGTGTACCTTAAAACACACATACGTGCATATGTGCACGCACACACACACACACACACACACACACCCTCTATAGGTGATGCACACTTATCTCCACTGAGAGTTATCCAGTTGCCCAAATCCAAATGACTAGAGGGGTCACACAGGGTTTCAAATTTGGTGTTCTGATCTTCTACCACATATCAGGACTCTGGATAACATCACTTTTCTCTTATATATCTATCTTCTATATGCAAAGCAAACACAAGCTTATGGATGAATCCTAAACATTTTCTTCCCTGATTAGACTGGCAGTATTCTGAGATTTTTAACATATGTCAAAGACGTATCACAGTAACAGCACAAAGAGCAGTCATTAACACATGAAGTATATATTGCTTGATGTGGACTATAAGTTAAAGATGTACACTATAAAACTTAAAGCAACCACTAAAACAACATAATACAATTACAGTCACTCAAATAAATAAAACAGAATCCAAAAAATGACCAATACAAAAGAAGGCAGAAGAAGAAAATGAGAACAGATGGAACAAATAGAAAATAGAAAGAAAGGAAGTTTAAAACCAAAAATATCATTAATCATATTAAATGTAAATGGTCCAAACACCCCAACTGAAAGCCAAATTGGATTAAAATTAAGACAGACTGACAGTGACGTAAGTGAAAAAGGCAAGTAAAGAAATCTGAATTCTCTCCTCCATAAAAGCAATAAATAAAAATGAGCAACAAATATTAGAATCAATGTTTTTTTGGAACTCCAAAATTAACCTAAAGCTTGCAGTGACCTGGGAATGCTTATTCAAAGCAACAGATTATTCCTAATGAGAACAGTGAACTTTGTGCTGTTTTATCCTATTCCAGTCCCATCCCATACTCCCAGTCTCAGTGGGAGCTGTGAAAACAGCCCACCATTCCTGGTACCAAATGGAACAGATCTCATTCATGGAGAACTATAATTAATTATTTGTTCTGATCTGTTTGGTGGCTCCCTGGAAGACTGGCCTTGTACATATTTCACCTAAACTGAAAAGGCCCTAGTGATAAAGGATAAAGCTGCTTCCTGGGGGCGGTGGGGAGGAAGGTTAGGTAGAGATGTCCCTAAGGGCTCTGAAAAGCTTCAGTAAAGAAAAGCCAAAAGAATATTTCATGACATATGAAAATTATGTTCAATTCAAATTTCAGTGCCCACGAATAATGCTTTACTAGAACAACAGTCATGCTCATCACTTATGCATTGACTATGACTGCTTTTGCTCAACATGGCAGAGGTGAATTGTGATGAGAGATCATATGATATAAATATTTTTTTAAGATTTTATTTATTTATTTGTCAGAGAGATAGAGAGCACAAGCAGGGGGAGTGGCAGGCAGAGGGAGAGGGAGAAGCAGGCTCCCCACTGAGCAGGGAGACCGATGTGGGACTCGATCTCAGGACCCTGGGATCATGACCTGAGCAGAAGGCAGTCGCTTAACTGACTGAGCCACCTAGGCACCCAATCATATGTGGTATTTTAACTGATTCCCACTGCTGCTCCATAACCCTGTGAATCACACTGATAGGGTTATAACCTGACAGAATTTTGAGTGCCACGCATACTGCCGTACCATGACATTTTATTTTTTATTACCAATGCATATGTCAAAGGAAGATAAAATGGACTTCAAATGTCATGCTTTGAAAGCATAGTGAAATGTGAATTATTTTGTTACTGAATTAAATAGCAAAGCATTTTGGGGAAAAAAAAAAAAAGCTCCAAAATATCCCTGAAAATCCAAAAAGGACACACATCCTTAGGAAAGATCTGAGATGGCCCTAAGCTTACCACCTGCTGACCTTAAGGCTCTTCATAAACAGGAAGTGAAAGCTAGGTACAGTTTAAAACTGCCCAGCTAAGTGTTAAAGGTATGTCCCAACACCTACACAGAGCCCTATGATCAACACTGGAAAACATTTGGGTTCCAGACATTTTATAAACTACCTGTTCAATCATTACCTGACCACTAAGCTAACAGAAGAGAGACTTCAGTGGCTATATAGGACAAAGAAATCATTTGTTCAGAAAAGCCACTAAAGAAAAATAACAGAGGGGGCCTGGCTGGCTCAGTCAGTAGAGCATGTAACTCTTGATCTCAAGGTTGTGAGTTTGAGCCCCACATTGGATGCAGAGATTACTTAAAAATAAAATCTTAAAAAAGAAAAAAGAAAGAAAGAACAAATACTAAAAGCCGCCACAACAAATTCTGGGAAAAGAGGGAATCTGATTTCCAGATTTACCACATTATAATAGTCAACAGTTTTCAACAAAAAATTATAAAGCATGCAAAAATTAAGAAAGTATAACCCACACACAGGAGGAAAAAAATCAACAGAAACTATGCATGAAGAAGCCCTAGATGCTGGGCATCCTAGACTTTATGCATGATCAACAAGGAAATGATGTCTAAAAAACTGAAGTATACTATGAGAACAGTTTCACATCAAATAGAGAATTATCAAGACAGAAATTACAAAATGGAACCAAAGAAATATTTTGGAGTTGAAAAGTATACAACATTGAAATGAGGGCTCAATGGTGGATGTGAATACGCAGAAGAAAGAATTAGCTAACTTGAAGATAATAGGTCAATTCATATTACACAGTATAAGAAACAAAGTAAAAAGAATGAAGAAAATGAACCCCCCTCAGAGGCCTACCAAAATACACATAAGAGGAGTCCCAGGAGGAGAGAAGAGGAGAGAAAGGGGTAGAATGAATATTTGAAAACATAAATGCCAAAGGCTTCTCTACTTTGATGAAAACAAACCCCAAGTAAGATCAATTCAGAGATCCAAACTAGACACAGCATAATCAAACTCAAAGATAGAAACAAAGAGATGATCTTGAAAGCAGCAAGAAAAAAGTGCCCTGTCATGTAAAGAGTCCTCAATAACATTAACAGCCAAATCAGTACCATGGACATTAGTCTTAGTCTGCTTGTGCTACTAGAACAAAATACTAGGGTTGGCAGCTAAAACAATATAAATGTATTACAATTTCTGGAGGCTGGGAAGTCCAAGATCAAAATGCCAGCTGCTTTGGTCAGAATAACGGGATGAGAACAGAGATACATAACAGCAAAGTTGGTATACTCTTGAAATTAAGTTGACATCCAATCTGAACTTGTTAATTAATGGTTTTCCTCAGGATAACCACTAAGAGTATAATTCAAAATATTTACTACAAGAAACAACAGGGCGCCTGGGTGGCTCAGTCGTTAAGCGTCTGCCTTCGGCTCAGGTCATGATCCCAGGGTCCTGGGATCGAGTCCCGCATCGGGCTCCCTGCTCGGCAGGAGGCCCGCTTCTCCCTCTCCCACTCCCCCTGCTTGTGTTCCTGCTCTCGCTGTCTCTCTCTGTCAAATAAATAAATAAAATCTTTAAAAAAAAAAAAAAGAGAAACAACAAGGGAATTAAAACGGTACAACAAAATAAACCTAATACTAAATAAGGGACACTAATGGAGGACCTTGAGAAACAAAAGACCGAGAAAAAAAAAAAAGAACAAAATTGCAAAAGAACTTCTTATTGTCAATTACATGTGAATGGGTTAAACTCTCCAAATAAAGGGCAAAGGTTAGCAAAATGTATTAAAACACATGATTCAACTATATACTGTCTACAATACAATTAGATTCAGAGGTATATAGGTTTAAAGGAAAAAGAGGGAAGTTTTATCATGCAAACCGTACTCACAAGAGAGCTGAAGTGGTAGTAGATATTAATCAGAATTAGATAATGATCTAATAATAGGCAAAACAGACTTTAAGACCAAAATTATTATATGAGACAAAGAAAAACATTATCAAGAACATATAACAATTGTAAACAAATATACACCTAACAACAGAGCCCCAGAATAAATAAAGCAAAAACTGACAGAGAGACCTGAAGGTATAAAGAGAGAATTCAACTATAATAGTTGGGATTTCAATACTCAACTTCTAAGACTAGTTAGAAAATCAGCAAATAGAAGACTCAAATAATACTATATACTAATTAGACCCTAGCACACATCTACAGAACACTCTACCCAACAAGAGCAGACTATGTATTCTTTTCAATTCACATGGAACATTTTCCAGGATAGACAATATATTAGGCTGTAAAAGTCTCAAATTTTAAAAGACAGAAACCAGAGTATGTTCTCTGACCACAGCAAAATGAAAATATTTCAATAAAAGAAGGAAATCTGGGTAATTCACAATTATGAGGAAATTAAAAAACACATTCCTAGGGTAGCTCAGTTGAAGCGTCCGACTCTCGGTTTCGGCTCAGGTCATGATCTCGTGGTCCTGAGATCGAGCCCTACGTCGGGCTCTGTGCTCAGCAGGGAGTCTGCTTGAGATTCTCTCTCTCCCTCTCCCTTTGCCCCTTCCCCATCTCACTCATTCACTCGCTCTCTCTCTCAAATAAATAAATCTTTAAAAAACCCACACTCCTGGGGCGCCTGGGTGGCTCAGTCGTTGAGCGTCTGCCTTCGGCTCAGGTCATGATCCCAGGGTCCTGGGATCGAGTCCCACATCGGGCTCCCTGCTTGGCGGGAGGCCTGCTTCTCCCTCTCCCACTCCCCCTGCTTGCGTTCCTGCTCTCAGTATCTCTCTCTCTGTCAAATAAATAAATAAAATCTTTAAAAAAATAAAAATAAAAAATAAAAAATAAAAAATAAAAAACCCACACTCCTAAATAACCAATGAGTCAAATAAATCACAAAAAAATTTAAAAAATTCCTTAAGAACAAAACAACACAACATAACAAAACTTATGGGATTCAGCAAAGTTGTATTCAGAAGGAAACTTATGGCTATAAATGGCTACCTTAAAGAAAGTTATCAGTCAATAACTTCACCTTAAGAAACTAGGAAAAGAAAAGCAAACTAACCCAAAGTAAGCAGAAGGAATGGAATAATAAAGATTAGAGTGGAAATAAATAAAATATAGGAAAAATGGAGAAGAATAGCAAAACCAAATTAATTCTCTGAAAGGATCAACAAAATTTATAAAGCTTTAGCCAAACATAAAAAGAAAAAAAGAGAAAAATTACTAAAATCAGGACTCAAAGAGGACGTATATTACTACTACCCTCAGTAATAAATCTAGGAATAAAAAAGATTATAAGGGAATAGTAGCAACAATTGTATAGCAACAGATTAGGTGACCTAGCAAACATGAAAAAATTCCTAGAAACAACAAACAATCCAATTGACTTAAGAATAAACAAAAAATCTGGGTGCCTGAGTGGCTCAGTAGGTTAAGTGTCTGCCTTTGGCTCAGGTCATGATCCCAGGGTCCTGGGATTGAGTTCCTCATCGGGTTGCCTGCTCTGCAGGGAGTCTGCTTTTCCCTCTGCCTCTGCCTCTCTCTCTCTCTCTGTCTCTCATGAATAAATAAATAAAATCTTTAAAAAAAAAGAATAAACAAAATATCTGACAAATGAATAATAAGTAATACTACAGAGTTAGTAATCAAAAGAACTTCCAACAAAGCGAACACCAGGATCAGATGACTTCACTGACAAATTTTACCAAATGTTTAAAGAAAATTAACACCAAGCTTCTCTAAAGTCTTCCAAAAAATAGAAAAACAATGAACATTTCTTAAGTATTCTATGACACCAGTGTTACTCTGATACCAAAACCATCACAAAACATCACAACAAAAGAAACCTAATAAAGTTGCAAAAACTCTCAATAAAATACTAATAAATTGAATTCAGCAGAACATTAAAAGGAGTAATTCACCACAATCAAGTGGGATTTATCCCTGGAATGCAAGAATAATTCAACATACATGCATCAATCAATGTGATGCATCACATTAATAGAAAAAAAGAATCATATGATCATTTTAATAGATACAGAAAAACATATGACAAAACTTGACATCCATTCATAAGAACTCCCAACAAGTTGAATTAGAGATAGAAGGAATATATCTCAACATAATAAAGACCATACGTGATAAATCCACAGCTAGCATCATACTCAATGATGAAAAGTTGAAAAACTTCCTCTAAGACCAAGAACAAGACAAGGGTGCTCACTCTTACCACTCCTATTCAACACAGTACTTGAAGTCCTACCTAGAGCAATCAGGCAAGAAAAAAAAAAAAGTTATCAGATTTGGAAAGGAAGAGGTAAAAGTATCTCTATTTGCACATGACATGATCTTATATATAAAAGTCCAAAAGACTCAACAAAAAAAAAGCTATTTGATCTAATCATTGAATTCAGTAAAGTTGCAGGATATAAAATTAACATGCAAATATCAGTAGCAATTCTATAACCTAACAACAAATTTTCTAAAAAAGAAATAGTTCCCATTACAAGAGGATCAAAATCGAATAGGAATAAACTTATATAAGAAGATCTCTACTCTGAAAACTGCAAGATAACAAACAAAGAAATCAAATATAAATAAATGGAAAGATAACCCACGTTCATGCACTGGAAGAATATTGTTAAAACAGCAATACTACCAAAAGCCATCTATAGAGTCAATGCAATCCCTATCAAGATACCAATGGCATTTTTTACAGAAGTAGAAAAAAACACACCTAAAACTTAGAGGGAACCACAAAAGACCCAAAATAGCCAAAGAAATCCTGAGAAAAAAGAACAAGCTTAACTATAAAGCTACAGTCATTAAAACAGCATGGTACTGGCATAAAAACAAACAGACAAATGGAACAGAACTCAGAACCCAGAAATAAACCCAAGAATATACAGTCAGCTAATATTTGACAAGGGAGCTAAGAATATCTAATTGAGAAAGGACAGACTAGGGGCACCTGAGTGGCTCAGTCGGTTAAGCGTCTACCTTCGGCTCAGGTCGTGATCCCAGGGTCCTGGTATCGAGCCTTGCATCAGGCTCCCTGCTTGGCGGGAAGCCTGCTTCTCCCTCTCCCACTCCCCCTGCTTGTGTTCCCTCTCTCGCTGTCTCTCTCTCTGTCAAATAAATAAAATCTTAAAAAAAAAAAAAAAAAAGGGACAGACTACCAAAATGGCACTGGATTATGGGATATTCACATGTAAAGGAATAAAACTAGACACACTTATACCACTCACAAAAATTAACTCAAAATGAGGTAAAGGCTTAAATGTAAGACCTGAAACTATGAAACTCCTAAAAGAAAACAGGAATAAAGCCTCTTGACATGGGTCTTGGTAATGATTTTTTGGATATGACACCTAAAGTACAGGCAACAAGATAAAAAATAAACAAGTGGTACTACATCAAACTAAAAAGCTTCAGCACAGGAAAAGAAACCATCAACAAAATGAAAAGGCCTACTGAATGGGAGAAAACATTTGCAACAATATATCTAATAAAGGGTTAATATCTGAATTATAATTCATACAATTACATATAAGTCAATAGCAAAAAACCAAATAACACAATTTAAAAATGGGCAGAGGACCTGAATAGACATTTCTCCAAAGAAGATATAAGAAAGGCCAAGAGAAGATGCTCAACATCAATAGTCATTAAGGAAATGCAAATTAAAACAGCAATGAGGTATCACCTCGCACCTGTTAAAAATGTCCATCATCAAAAAGAGATAAATGCTAGCATGGATGTGGAGAAAAGGGAACCCTTATGACTGTTGGGATTCTAAATTGGTATAGCCAATACCAATTGGCATAGCCAATCCTCAAAAAATTTAAATATAATTACCATATGATCCAGCAATTCCACTTGGGAATTTATCCACAAAAAAAAACCAAAACACCTACTTGTAAAGGTATCTGCACCTCCATGTTCAAAGCATCATTTGCAATAGCCAAAATGGAAACAACCTAAGTACAGATCAACAGATGATGGATAAATTAGTTGTGGTGTGTGTATACACACACACACACACACACACACACACACAATGAAATATTATTCAACCATAAAAAACAAGGGAATCCGGGCGCCTGGGTGGCTCAGTCATTAAGCGTCTGCCTTCGGCTCAGGTCATGGTCCCAGAGTCCTGGGATCGGGCCCCACATCGGGTTCCCTGCTCTGTGGGAAGCCTGCTTCTCCCTCTCCCACTCCCCCTGCTTGTGTTCCCTCTCTCACTGTGTCTCTCTCTGTCAAATAAATTAAAAAAATCTTAAAAAAAAACAAACAAACAAGGGAATCCTGCCATTTGCAACAACATGGATGGACTCTGAAGGCATTATGCTAAGTGAAATAAAAATACTGTATGATCTCACTTACATGTAGAATCTTAAAAAAAAACAATCATAAGACTTGTGGTTACCAGAGGCAGAGAGTCGGGGGAGGGGGAATTGGAGGGAGGTGGTCAAGAGGTACAAACTTCCAGTTTTAAGATAAATAATTACAGCTGAACAACACAGATTTAAACTGTGCAGATCCACTTATACACAGATTTCTTCTGAGAAATATAGTACTGTAAATCTATTTTCCTTATCATTTTTTGGAATATTCTTTTTTGCAGCTTACTTTATTTTAAGAATACAGTATATAAGATGTATAACATACAAAATATGTACTTATTTATGTTATCATTAAAGCTTCCAGTCAACAGGTTATTAGTAGCTTCTCCCCATGTTGTTCAAGGGTGAACTGTATTATGGATGTAATGTACAACATGAAGACTACAGCTAATACTGATGTATGATATACAGAAAAGTTCGTAAGAGAATAAACCCTAAGAGTTCTCATCACGAGGAAATTTTTTTTTCTCTTTCTTTCCTTTTTACCGCATCTATATTAGAAGATATCAGCTGATATCAGCTGAACCTATTATGGTAATCATTTTACAATATGTGCAAACCAAACCATCATGCTGTATGCCTTAAACTTATACAACAATGTATGTCAATTTTTTCTCAATAAAACCAGAGAAAAAGAAAAAAGAGAATTAAAGAGTACTGTCTCTTATGATGCAAAATTCCTCAACAAAATAATGACAAGCTGAATTTAGCAGCATACGAAAAGGATTACACAACATGACCAAGTGGGATTTATCCCAAAATACAAGGTTGGTTCACCATATGAAAATCAATTAATGTAAGATACCAAATTAAAAGAATTAAGGGGGGAGAAAACCAACATGATCATCTCAACATACACAGAGAAAAGCATCTGACAAAATCCAACACCCGTTCATGATAAAAACACTCAACAACTAGGAATGGAAGGGAACTTTCTCAATCTGATAAAGAGCATTTATGGAAAACCCACAGCTAACATCATAGTAAATGGTGAAAGCCTAATAGCTACCCTCCTATAATCAGGAACAAAACAAAGATATCTACTCTTGTCACTCCTACTCAACACTGTACTGAAGTTCTAGCAAGGGAAATTGAGCAAGATACTAAGAAATAATAGGTGTCCAGACTGGAAAAGAAAAAGTAAAACTATCTATGGATAATTTATTTACAGACACGTTCATAATATAGAAAAAACCTAAATAATCAAAAAACAACTAGTAGAGCCAAGAAATGAGTTCAGCAAAGCTACAGGATATAAAATTAATATACAAATATTTGTTGCACTCCTATACACTAGCAATGAACAATCTGAAAATGAAATTAAGAATTCCAATAGCATCAAAAAGAATAAAATACTTAAAGAATAAATTTAACCAAAGTACAAGACTTGAAGATGGAAAATTACAAAACACTGTTGAAAGAAGAAAAACATCTAAATAAATGAACAGACAACACATATCTGTGGATTGGAAGACATAATGCTGTTAAGATGGCAATATTCCCCAAACTAACCTACAGATTCAATGTAATCTCTATCAAAAACCCAACTGGCTTCTTTGAAGAAATTTACAAGCTGATCCTAAAATATGTATGGAAATTGAAGGAACTCAGAATGGTGAAAATAATCTTGAAAAAGAACAGCTAGAAGACTCACAGTTCCTTATTTCAAAACTTATCACAAAGCTATAATAATCAAGACACAACATGACCAAGTGGGATTTATCCCAAAATACAAGGTTGGTTCACCATTTAAAAATCACAAAGACCAACAGGTCTACAATTAGACCAATGAAATAGAATTGGGAATTCAAAAACAAACTTATACATTTATGTTCAACTGATTTTCATCAAAAATGAAAATGGAGAAAGAACAGTCTTTTCAACAAATGGTGGCAGGACAACTAGGTATTTACATACAAAAAAAAATGAATTTGAACTCCTATCTCAACCATAAAAGCTAACTCTTTTAAGGATCAAAGACCTAAATGTAAGAGCTAAAAAATATAAAACTCTTAGAAACAAACAGAGGTGAAAATCTGTGTTTTTTAGATACGACACCAAAAGCATAAGCAATCAAAGAAAACTAAACTGGACTTCCTCAAAATTAAAAACTTGTGCATCAAAGCTCATCATCAAGAAAGTAAAAAGACAATCCACAGAATGGGAGAAAATATTTGCAAATCATATATCTAATCAGAGACTAATAACCAGAAAATATTCTTAAAACTCAACAATAAAAAGATAAACCTAGTTGAAAAATGGGCCAAGAATTTGAATAGACATTTCTCCAAAACCAATGTCCAATAAGCACATGAAAAGATGATCAATATCATTACTCATTAGGAAAATGTGAATCAAAACCATAAGATACCACTTCACACCCACTAGTTTTAATTTTTTTCAATGGATAATTACAAGTATTAGCAAGGATTTGGAGAAACTGGAACCCTCACGCACTGCTAGTGGCAATAGAAAATGATATAGCTGTTTCGAAGAACAATTCAACAGTTCTTCCAAAAGAATTACATAGGGGCGCCTGGGTGGCTCAGTTAGTTAAGCATCTGCCTTCAGCTCAGGTCATGATCTCAGGGTCGTGAGATCAAGCCCCTCATTTAGCTCCCTGCGCATTCAGCAGGGAGTCTGCTCCCTTTCTCTCTCCAGCCCCCAAAATAAATAAATAAATCTAAAAAAAAAAAAGAATTACATAGAATTACGTATGACCCAGCAAGTCCATTCCTAGATATATATACTCAAAAGAACTGAAAACAGGTATTTAGGGGTGCCTGGGTGGCTCAGTCCTTAGGCATCTGCCTTTGGCTCAGGAAATGATCCTGGGGTCCTGGGATCGAGCCCCACGTCGGGCTCCCTGCTCAGCGGGGAGCCTGCTTCTCCCTCTCCCACTCCCCCTGCTTGTGTTCCCTCTCTTGCTGTCTCTCTCTCTGTCAAACAAATAAAATCCTAAAAAAAAAAAAAAGCACCCCAAAACCAGGTATTTAAAAAATACTTGTACATGAATGTTGATATTTACACTATAAACAATAGCCAAAAGTGTGGAAATAACCCAAATGTCCATCAACTAATCAATGGGTAAACAAAATGTGGTGTATCTCTACGATGGAATGTTATTCATCCATAAAAAGAAATAAAATACTGATGCATGTTACAATGTGGATGGACCTCAAAAACATGGTAAGTGAAAGATGTCAAACACAAATGATCCCATACTGTATGATGCCACTTCTCTGAAATATCCTGAATAGGTAAAGCCATAGACACAGCAAGGAGATTAGTGGTTGTCAGGAGAGTAAGAGGCAACAGAGAGTGACTACTTAATTGGACTTAATGGGTTTCCTTCTGGGGTGATAAAAATGTTCTGGAACTAGAGGTAATGGTTGTACAACACTATAAATGTATTAAAGGCCACCATATTGTGCATTTATAAAATGCGTGACTTTATGCTGTGTGAATTTACCTCCGTAAGAAAAAAAAAAGTAAAAGCAAATGCTCACAGAAAATCTTGTACACAATTGTACACAGCAGTATTATTCATAATAGCCAAAAAGTGGAAACACCCCAAATGTTCATCAGCTGATGGATAAACAAAACTGATATATCCATACAATGGAATATTACTCAGTCATAAAAAAATGAAGTACTGTCACATACTCAATATGGATGAACCTTGAAAATATTATGCAAAGGGAAAGAAGCCAGACACATAAAGGCCACCTATTGTTAATTCCATTTATATGAAATGTCTAGAATAGGAAAATTCATTGAGACGAAAGTAGATTAGTATTTGCCAGGGTACAGTTGCAGGGGAGAATTGGAATTAACTGCTGGTAGGTATAGGGGTTGTTCTGGGGGTAACAGAAATATTATGGAATTAGTGCTGATGGTTGCACAACACAGGGAAAATGTGAAAAACCACTGAAGTATATGTATTACAATGATGAATTTTATATAATGTGAAATATATAAGTAAAAATAAAAGCAAGACTTAATCACCTGTTTACATATTAAATATAAAGACACAGTTAAAAGTAAAAGGACAGAGAAGGATATAACATGCTAACAATCAAAAGAAAATAAGAGTTGCTATGTTTATATCAGACAAAGTAGACGATAAAACCAAGAGTATTTCAAAGATAAAGGGGATCATTTTACAGTGATAAAGAGGTTAATGCATCAAGAAAATATAATAATCCTAAATGTTTACATTCCTAATAGAAACTTTAAAATACATGCTGCAAAAATTAATAAAATTGCAAAGAAACAGACAAACCTACAATTATACTTGGACATTTCAACATGCCTCTCTCAATAATTTATAGAACAAGTAGATAGAAAATCAGTAAGGATACAAAAGACTTGAACAACACTATCAACCAACCTGACCTGAATGACATTTATAAAACACTCCCAACAATAGCTGAATAAACATTCTTTTCATGTGCACAGAGAATATTTACGAAGATGGACCATATTCTGGGCCATGAAACAAATCTCAACAAATTAAGGAATCCATATCTGTTTTATTTTTAATATAAACCAGTATTAGAGGGGTGTTGAGGGAGACTGGCCCCTAAAGGGAGCATTTGGAAATGGGTGGAGATGGAATTTGGTTGTCACAATGGCTTGGCAGATCTACTGAGGACAGTCCAACATCATAAAGTGATGTCCTAATCCAAAATACCAATAATGTCACCATGTGTCCCCACAGTGCCAATTGAAAAACATCATTCTAAACCAGTCAGGAAATCCAGGAACTAGAAGAGTTACATGTGAAAGTTATACAAGGTCTTAGCTGTCCAGCTGCTCTATTCTCACCTCTACATAAAACAGAAGTATAATGTGAGGAAAATTAGTAAACACCTGTCAAGTGCTTATACTACTAGGAATAAAGATATAGGCAATTCACGAAACAACTAACACTTTTGTTTAAAAATAATCATTCACAAAAGTAATTTATCAACACACTAATAAAGTTAGAATAAATGTTCAAGAATGCAAAGAAAAAAACTACATCTTTTTGAAAAAACGTTATAAAAATAAATCTCTTCCTTACTTCTTTAAAATAGACAAATTTTCTTTCCTCTGTAAATTAGGAATAATAAGTAAGTATAGACCAATGTACCTCTCACATGGTAACAGTTTCATTACTTTAAGCATCTCACCTTATGAGCTGCAAAACTGGATTCATTTTTTTCCAGTGCTCTTTTTGCATATTCTAGGGCTTCATAGACCAAGAGTTTTTTCTCCTCTTCTGAGGTCCCACTAAGCTGAGCTATATCACGTGATGCCCGTGCCAATCGCCATAGTAACTCTGCATCTTCACTAATTTGAAATAAATATAAAATAACCATTTTAGCTCACATTTAAAAACTGTTAAAGGTCACATCACTAATGAACACATATGATGGTCTTTCAGGTCAGTGAAGATATAGCAGTATCAAAAGCCATTATTCATAATGTTGTATTTTCACATAAAAACTTTATTTGCTAAAATTTCCTATAAAATATCCAATATCATATATAAATATTAACTTTCCTAAATTATCTAAAATACTAACTTCCTCGGGCACCTGGGTGGCTCAGTGAAGCATCTGCCTTCGGCTCAGGTCATGACCCCAGGGTCCTGGGACGGAGGCCTGCATTGGGCTCCCTGCTCATCGGGGAGGTTGCTTCTCCCTCTCCTTCTGCTGCTCCCCAACCCCTGCCCGTGCTCTCTCACTCTCGCTCTCTCTCAAGTGAATAAATAAATAAAATACTAACTTCCTTAGAAAATATCTTTGTATTTGAATTCTCTAAACACCTGCACTACAAAATTCAACATATAACCTAAGGCTTGAGACACTTCAGACAACTCACTAACTGGTTCAGACAGTACCATAAAAATCCACAAACTTTAGAGAGTGGGTCATACTCAACAAAACAAAACTGCTATATCCCCAGCTCCAAATATAGTACTGGCACACAACAGGTATATGATAAATATGTGTTAATAAATAAATGATTGAATATAACAGAATCTCAAAATAAATCTTGTTTGAATGTGTCATCCATGCCATGATGCATGGGAATATTTCAAGTGAGGGCCTGGACTCCTTGAAGAATTTCCATATGAATATACTTATATAAAATAAGAAATGGTTAATAAATAAAATAGTAACCACAATTAAGAGTTAGAAATATTTTTAAAAACATTAAAACTCCTTTTATTAAATGTTTGCCTTTAAGCCCATTATATATTTACCAAAATACGGTATTCACATAAAATTTTGAAACTAAAGGTAGCAATAGTATATTTATAATTAAATAAATTATAGTAACTATCTTACAGCTTACTTTTCAGGTAATGACTAAAATGACTATAAAATGCCAAACATGACACTACAAGTAACTAGGGGAAAAATGGAGAAGAAAAAGTGGATTCTATAGATATTTAGGAAGTAAAATTGATGGGTCATGAAGACAGAACTGGTCTTAGGAATCTAAGAAAGGTAGCTGAAAATGACTCAATATTTTTAGTTTAGGATTAGGTAATCTGTGACCTGGAAATGCCGATTTAGCCTTATTAAACTTATTTTATAGTGCAGACTCTCCTTCCACCTACATCCTCCCAAAAACTAACTGCACACTGATACTCTGGACTAAACATGTAACCTAATACTAAAAATAGAAAAAGGAGTTATTTTTAGTTTCTCTAAAAAAACTGCTTCTAAAGTGATACACAGATACTATTCAATGATGCCATACAAACATCCTAATTCATTTACATCTTCTGCCAGTAAGAAATTCACTTAAAAAAATGAGAAATATACAATATAGATAACCATATATTCAACGACTACCTCATATGATCCAAAGCAAAACAACAAAATGAAAAAAATACTTCAACATTCCACTAGAATGAGTAAGGAGAATCACCTTTTCTAAATCAATGAGACATGTAGCACTTGTGAACCATTTACTGTAAGAAACATACTATAAGTTAAACTCTAAAAAATATTATTTTGCAGTAAAAACTTTAAAAATGTATAAAAATTTCAAGCACCAAGAGTCATTTTAATTGTTAAATAACAAAAATTTTGAGGAAACTGAAAACTCAGGCTTATTATACATTGCCTACCTTTCCTTGTATTGAGTCAGCAATTGATAAAGTTTCTCTGTTTCTCCACTCTCATATAGGTAGTCTGCTTGTTCGAGAATTTCTTCAACTCTGACAACTAAAAATGAAAAAAGACACAATAAAGTAGGTCTTCCCAAGCCAACAATTCTAAGAAACAAACATTTTCATATATAAGCAAAAGAAATTAGTTATAAAAATCACCTATAAAGAAGGATCAGAAATTCTGAATAATCTAGATATAAGTGTAGTAGAGGTAAGGATGAAGCTATCACGGTAAGTGGTTTATTGAAATCACAGAAATTTAAAAAATTAGAAAACTTATTGTGGAACTAACTAAGTATGATACATTTTTATTTATTTATTTTTAAAGATTTTATTTATTTATTTGAGAGAGAGAATGAGAGAGCACATGGAGGGGGGAGGGTGAGAGGGAGAAGCAGACTCCCTGCCGAGCAGGGAGCCTGATGCAGGACTCGATCCTGGGACTCGAGGATCATGACCTGAGCCGAAGGCAGTCGCTTTAACCAACTGAGCCACCAGCCACCCCTAAATACGATACATTTTTAAAAATGAAGAAAGTAGGGTGCCTGGGTGGCTCAGTGGTTAAGTGTCTACCTTCGGCTCAGGTCATGATCCCGGGGTCCCGGGATCGAGCCCCGCATAGGGGTCCCTGCTCGGCGGGGAGCCTGCTTCTCCCTCTCCCACTCCCCCTGCTTGTGTTCCCTCTCTCGCTGTGATTCTGTCAAATAAATAAATAAAATCTTAAAAAAAAAAAATGAAGAAAGCAATTTCCTGTGAGGAATTTAGGGTACTCTTCCCCTCCATACACACAAACTCTTTGTTGTTGTTGCTAAGTGCCATCCATTGCAGAAAATGATGATATAACATTGACTTCCAGCACTGAAAATTATTACTTTGCATGGACTGCACCACACTGTTTCACTAGATTCTCTTTATGACCTAACTTACACAAACACTGCTATGGAAAAAGAATCAAATTTGTCATCAAGGGGCACCTGGGTGGCTCAGTCGGTTAAGTGGCTGCCTGTGGCTCAGGTCATGATCTCAGGGTCCTGGTATCAGGCCCCATGTCGTCCTCGTCAGTCCGTAGGGCTCCCTGCTCAGCGGGGTGTCTGCTTCTCCCCTCTCCCTCTACTCATCCCTGCTCATGTGGGCGCTCTCTGGCTCTCTCTCTCAAATTAATTAAAATCTTAAAAAAATTTGTCATCGAAAACTTAGATGAACTTAACTACACAGAGAATCTGAAATTTACCTCACTGGCACTCTGCTCCAACCAATTCATTAACTTGTTTATACCTTACTAGAAAATATATAAACCTTACAGACAATGTAATGCTCTAAAAAAAGTTGACTAGTTCCCGAAAAAAATAGTAAGCTTGAATTTCAGGATATTCCCCAATTATTACAATAAGGAACATACATATTTGTCTTCTATAAGGGTACTGTATTACTTAGTTTTACATATAAGCCAACATTTCAATATATTCAATTATGTTTATTATTTACCTTAGTATGCTTTAATTGATAATAGTGTATTTGAGGTTGAATTTTTTTTAATTTTTGAAAAATTAAAACCTAGACCAGAAAAAAAAAACAAAGCTCCTGAATCTGACACAACTATGTAAACTGAAGTATTTTTTACTAACATCATAATGTAATTATAAAACTAGCTTAAAAAAAATTAAATGACAATAGCAAATTCTTCTTTAATCCTACTTCAATCTGGTTGGGTGCCATAGAGTTCAATATTCATATGGCTGGTTGATTTTCTTAAGTTTGCTTCCATTTTATTGTACACTTTTATCAGTAGCTGATTCTCCAAATTAAGGTTATAACAACCCAAAGATTTTTTTTTTTAAGATTTTATTTTTTTAAGTTATCTCTACACTCAACCTGGGGCTCAAACTTACAACCCAGACATCAAGAGTTGCATGCTCTACATCAAATGAGCCAGCCAGGTGCCCCAACAACCCAAAGATTCTTAAAAAGAAAAAATAGTAATCTTAGCATTCTTACTCAATATTTGTGTTAGGCAGGATAATGGCCCTAAAAATGTCTACATCTTAATCCCTGGAACCTGTGGAAACGTACAGGTTACACGACAAAGGGGAATTAGGTTTGTAACTAGAATTAAGGCTATTCATCAGCTAACCTTAAAACAGGAAATGATCCTGGATTAGCCAGGGGGCCCAATATAATCACAAGAGTCCTTCAAAGTGGAAGAAGGCAGAAGAAGAAAGTAGGTAGGAGGCAGAACAATGAAAACAAGGCCAGAGTGAAATGATTACTGGCCTGAAATATGGAGGAAAGGGGTCTTCAGCCAAGGAATGTGGAAAACCTCTAGAAACTGGAAACAAGGAAAGAGATTCTCCCCCAAAGCCTGTAACACAGCCTTGCCCAACTTGTTGATTTTAATCCAGTGGGACCCATTTTGGACTTCTGAACTATAGAACTGTATGATAATAAATTTATACTGTTTTAAGTTACTAAGTCTGTGGTAATTTGTGACAGTTGCTGTGACAGAAAATTTATACAATATTAAATATACTGATCTGGCATATTCGAATGTATACATTGTATGTGTAAATAACAAAGTTACATTTAATTCTATTCATTGATTTTTCTCAGACTTTCTGAGAAGACTGACAGAGATTACTGTCCTTAACATGATCTAGGAATGCTGCATCTCATCACCCATGTAATTAAAAGAAAAATATAGAAATTAAGTGAATAATTTAAAATAGTTCAAATCCTTTTTGTGTGTACTATTCTTTTTTAACTTCTTAAATCACTTATCTATTTTTTTATTATATAGTACCATAAGCTACAATATCCAGGCTTTAAATACGTATTTTTTTCTTGAGTCTTAAACAGAAATTTCTAAAATCATACAGTGTGCAATTTACAAGAAAAAATACTCTTACTCTGATACTACAAACTCACACAGGCACTAGGTTGGGAGCATGTAGACCACTCGTATCTGCAAATCAGCTGTGTGGGCTTTTTTACTTGTTTAATGTTCTGTAGTTTTCCTGAAAATATTTAAAAATAAGCTATGCTACTGACATAAAGAGACCATATCGTTAAAATGGGCTAAACTTTTAAAGTAAGTTACTTTTCTACTTAATAATGAATATCCCAAGATGAACTGAGATATTAATTCAACTGTACAAAACTAAATTTAGCCTAAAATGAATATGCACAAGATCGTAATTTTTTTTTTGAAAGATTTTATTTATTTATTTGACAGAGAGAGACACAGCGAGAGAGGGAACACAAGCAGGGGGAGTGGGAGAGGGAGAAGCAGGCTTCCCACCGAGCAGGGAGCCCAATGCGGGGCTCGATCCCAGGACCCTGGGATCATGACATGAGCCGAAGGCAGACGCTTAACGACTGAGCCACCCAGGCGCCCCACAAGATCATAATTCTTAGATTTTTAAAAAATGTCACTGATACGACATAAATTAGTAAACTTTGGTCTTCTAGTTTTTCTTGCTAAGTGTACTCTTAGCCATGTGAGATGTATCTGCACAAAAAGAAATACTCTACTCCTCAAAGTAAGCAATCTACTTCTGGAAATTTCTCCCTACAGAAATTAAAAAGTAGAAAATGAGTATCTAGATTCTCCAGGATTTTTCTAGATGCTAGAAGGCTCTAAGTAGCAACAACATCATCAAAATTTAAGGTAAATCTTTCACACCAACAATACTGTGTCTCAGCAGTACTGAAAGCAGTGCCTCTAAAGATGCCCTGTAGTAGTACAAAGGACTACAGATGAAGGAGCACTGGCCTCGGTTCTGTAGATTCATCAAAGAAGAATCAATGAAAGTCTATGAAAAGAGACAACTGAAGTGATTATATGAAGAACCTTTATTTAAGATGGGCCACTTGTAATTATCTTTTAGGCATTTTACAAGTGAACTTTCACATACACACACACAGACACGAGTACTGTAACTACATTAGCATATCTTGAAGGGCTTTAAATTTTGTCTATTTTAAAGAAATAATGAAAAACTTTCTACTGGAGTTCTTCAATTATGGCCGACAAGTGGGTATTTGCTCTATCCTGTGGTAAATATAGACATTACCATTTTAAAAGAGTCCCACAACCCCATCCAACTGAAATGTCAAAACATATGTATGCCCTTGGGATCCCTGGGTGGCTCAGTCAGTTAAGAGGCTGCCTTTGGCTCAGGTCATGATCTCCAGGTCCTGGGATCAAGCCCCACGTCAGGCTCCCTGCTCAGCAGGAAGCCTGCTTCTCCCTCTCCTTCTACCTGCCACTACCCCTGCTTGTGCTCTCTCTCTCAAATAAATAAAATTAAAAAAAAAAAAAAATCCTGATTAAAAAATAAAGTTTGTCTTGAATCCAGCAATCTTGCTGAACTTTCTTAAAAAAAAATATATATAGGGGCACCTGGGTGGCTCAGTTGTTAAGCATCTGCCTTCGGCTCAGGTCATGATCCCAGGTCCTGGGATCGAGCCCCGCATCAGGCTCCCTGCTCCACAGGTAGCCTGCTTCTCCCTCTCCCACTCCCCCTGCTTGTGTTCCCTCTCTCACTGTGTCTCTCTCTGTCAAATAAATAAAATCTTTAAAATATATATATATATATATGCCCTTAATTTCTAAAAACATAATTCAGAATATGATTGTATCCCAGTAAATGAAGAAGGAAAAAATGTTTTAATTGGCTTCAATGAGCATGAAGCAGCCCTAAAGAGAAGTAAGCAGTTTTGATGAGTGGAATTATCTGAAGACCATTTCCTAAAAAATATGAAAAATAAAGATCACAGTATAGCAAATAGGAGAGAGAGAGATGACAAAGTAAAACTTGTAAGGACTGATGAAATTATAGTTTTATAGAAACATGGATCATTTTCCAAGTTAAAAAAATCTATCTCTACATTTTATCAGTAACTGATGTTTTTTCAAGGGCAATGGCCTAGTTGCACAAATTATAATGAACATGCCAATTAACTAATTATAAAGTGACATTTTATTTAAGAAAACAAAGCTAAAGAAAATCAAAGCAAGTTAAATAAATATCCATACTCTGTTCTTTGTATTAACTTTCTAAGTGCTCAAAATATGCTTGAAAACACAGGAAGGATTCTACAATATACGGCAATTTTCATTAAAATCTTTAATAAAGACAATTAACTTAGTTTTCAGAGTAAGTTATACCTTGGAATCTTAAAATGTTATTTTTTTTAAGGTCAAATCAAGGTTTCATTTGGAGTTAGGACTAGAACTAACATTTCAAGTTGTTTGTATAAACTTTTACTTTTACATTCGTAGAGGAAGTTATAACTTTTTTTTAAACAGCATATAAATGAACATATATATAAGCCAGCCAGAATGAAAGAATTAGCATATATTGGATGAAAAGAACCAGAATTTCTATAACACATTAAACACCTACATCATACATTCTTTCAGACCAAAGAGCAACTACACATACACACACACACACACACACACACACGAATTCAAGTTTATTCAGAAGTTTGATATACAATCCTACGACTACTATCTCTGCTTTTATGACTACAGGATCAAACTTTAAAGCTTGATCTCTTTCTGACTTTCCCAAAGTTTTTCTGCACTCCTTCTCAAAT
This sequence comes from Phoca vitulina, assembly GCF_004348235.1. NCBI lineage: Eukaryota > Metazoa > Chordata > Mammalia > Carnivora > Phocidae > Phoca > Phoca vitulina. Next base: position 34,280,872 of record NW_022589728.1, read on the forward strand.
GGATCTTCTCTTCAAGGGTCAGCTTTACTTAATAAGGTTTCCAATACCATTCTCTCCCAGAATACAAGGAACACTAAGGAATACTTCTTCATTTATTCCAAGAGGCCCTTAGTTATGGTGGAAACTGGATGCACTCTCCTAAGATTCTTCAAAATGCTTTCTGTTAAATCAGCTACAGACAGGCCAACAGCCCAATTAGTATAACCTTTCATTTTAACCATCTCATAGCCACAGGTCATCACTTCTTTGGGGACATTTTCCCAGTGCTCAGGATCTTTATCTGTTCCTATATCTGAATTCAGATCCTTCAAGGGGATACCAACAATGTTAACTCCACTCCACACAGGTACACTTGAGTCTCCATGTTCTCCAAGGATCCATCCATGACAGCTTTCTGAGTGGATATCAAGTCTTTGTCCAATAAAGAAATGGAAACAGGCAGTGTCCAGATTACAGCCACTTCCAATAACACGGTTATGGGGAAATGCACTCAACTCCCAAGCTACATTACATAAGTTAAGATATCCACTGGATTGGAAACAACTACCATTTTGCACTGGGGACTATACCGGGTAATGTTGGAAATCATTAATTTAATGATGGACACATTTCTCTTGACTACATCAAGGCGTGTTTCTCCTTTTCTTGGGTGTGCACCTGCTGTGATATCATTAGGTTGGAGTTTGCAGTGACATGGTAATCTTTGCTGGAAACAATATTTGGCATTTTCATGAAAGAGCTGCCATGTTGAAGATCCACACTGTCTCACCCTTCAGTTTGCCTTCATCAACATCCACAAAGGCAAGTTCATCACTCAAGCCTTTTAATAAGATGCTGATAGCACATGCCATGCCAACTGATCCAGTTCCTATAATAGAGATCTTATTGTGATAAATGGTCTCCTCTGAAGTGAAATTCTTAATAAGTTCGCACCTGACAGTTGCCATCTTGGAGACAGGGATGAAGGACCAACTGTCCCTGAGAGGGGTGCATACCACCTAGCAGGGATGCAGAGCCATCTCTAGGCAAAAGACATTCGCTCCTACAGGGCCTAGTCTCCTGCTCGCCCACAGGACTTCCCCAGCCCAGCTCCTAGCAGCTGGCTCAAGAGGTGAAGGAAGGGAATGGAGGAAAGCCACATCAAAGTTCTTTGAAGCACCAAGTAAGTAAACAGTTGAAGGTTTAATGCCCTACCACCTCACCCCCCACCCAGCTCACTACTGCAGTTGTGCAAGACCAAACTCAGCTCGTGCGGGCCCCACAAGGGTCCAGCACCTTAAAATGTTTTTTAATTTACTGAATCTGCAGTAATTTTAAATAAAGGCACATTTGAAAAAATGGACTATTACCACTAAAGCTAAAGTTATTTTCAGCTTTGCCTTTCAAAGTGCCATATTTTGTTGCTCAGGGAAGCCCTACATCTTTGCACTCATTTCTGTAAGGAAAGGGTGCTAAAGCACACTGAAACTAAGTGTGACAGACCAAAAAAAATTGATTAGAGTTCTAATCTCTGCTCTGACACTTTGACTTTGAAGAAGTTAAACTGTGAGCTTCTTTTTCAAAGGTTAATACTATAATGGGTGAGGCCTGGCTGGCTCAGTCAGTAGAGCTCCTGACTCTTGACTTCCAGGTCCTGAGTTCTGTCCATGTTGGCTACAGAGTTTAAAATAAAATAAAATAAAAAACAAACAAACAAAAACACCTAAAACGGAACACACACACACAGATCAAAATACTAAAACTGCAACCACTGGGCACATCTCTCAGGGATACATTTTAAAAAATTATTATCATGTCGTAATACAGTTTGTCCTTACTACTTAGAAGGTTGCTGTAAGAATTGAAGTTAGGTGAAAAGTTTAGGGAACCAAGTCCTCTACTTTATCCGTCATAAAAATTATACATAAAAGGAAAGATAAAACAAAAACACAGCAATTCTCAATTATCTGCTCTTTTATTTTTTTTTAAGATTTTATTTTTATTTTATTCATGAGAGATAGAGAAAGAGGCAGAGGGAGAAGCAGGCTCTCTGCAGAGCAGGGAGCAGGATTTGGGACTCGATCCCAGGACCCTGGGATCATGACCTGAGCCGAAGGCAGTCACTTAACCAAGTGAGCCACCCAGGCACCCTTTATCTGCTCTTTTAAAGACAAGAATAATCATGGGAAATTGAAATCAATAACTAGTAATTTTTAGCTAATATTCTCAAATTCATCTATCACAACTTTAATAAGAACATCTATTCAAAATAAAACCTCTGCTTCTTTCCCCAATCACTTCTAAATGATTAAAAGGTGGGGACTACCAAAAACAAAAAGGCTTAACCCATTAATTAAAAATTTTTCTCTAATATACTGAAATTTTGCCTCTGTCAACACACACAACTGGTTTAATTAATTTCTTTTAAATATGGCAAGTCTAGATATATACTTATCTATAGTATACCAAATAAGAAATCTGATAGAATTTTTCTACTTTTCAATCAGTTATTTGATATTTAGTACTAAACTGCATTTTGTTTGTAAATAAAATATTTTTACCTCAAAGTAATTGGGCCTTTCTTAACTATATCAAGAAGAGTATAATAACTTGGAATTAAGGAACAAAAGAATTATTGTGTCAAAAGGGCCAGATCCATCCTCTGTGGTATATCCCTCTCCTCCTAACCCCTCAACCCCTTAAAAATGTAAAAAATATTCTTAGCCCAAGGATCCCATAAAACTACAAAATATTAACAAGAGTATTTCTCACTGAGGGAGCTCTAGTTCCTAGAAGAAATTACATATACACAGATATATATATGTTCACACAGAGATGTACACACAAATATAATATATATACATATTAAATATATATAATCAGACTCAATGACAAATAGAGAAAATCAGAAATATAGCCTAGAAAAAAGCTTCATTACTTATTCAAAAATAACAAAGTTATTAACAAAATATAACAAACATAATTAACTCTAAGTAGTCCATGTGTTTAGCTTAGGCTTACCTTTGGCTGTGGCATGAACCAAAGCAGCCTGGGAAAATACTTGAAATGTTTCAAAACCCAAATAAGGTAAAGCTGAGAATAAAAAGCTTCTTTTGAAAGATCCTAGATTTCCCATCACCTATGGAAACAATTATGGTCAGACTTATCAAACACAAAATGTGAAGGAACAGCTACTCCAAGCAAAAATTACATCAATTAAAAAAAATTACAACTTTCTCCTACCCCCAAAGCAATCAATCCTAAGAATACTGGAAGCTCAAAATTTACTTCAAATTCTTCAGTAAAACTATTTCATAGTTACATTACAGGGAGAGCATATCCTGTTAAGAAAAGATTCTTAACAATGGCTAAGGCTAACAATAGTAATTTATCTAAAAATCACAGTCATGCTAACTGCTGGACTATAAGATCTACATTTTATTTGAGGAGGTATGGATATTATAACTATGAAATAAAATATGAGATACTAATATATAACAGGTACCAATCCTAAGAACAGACAAGATGAAAAATATCAAATATGGTAATTACTACACATAAAAAATGTACATGGATTTAAAGATATCTTCAAAAGTGATCTACAAAACCCATAGTTTTGAAATAAACAATGAATAAAATAAAGAACATATCCAAATAGATTTGTAAATGGATTTTCATTATTATGGCCAGAATTCTCAAGACCGAAGGCAAAGGAGTATATGGATATCACTCCACCAATTCTTTCCTACAACAGTTTTTCTCTTTCACAAGATAGTATCATTTTCTCCCTTTCTGTTGATTCATTCCCACTGGTATAAAAACAAGCTATACTATCTTTGTTAGGTTTTTATTTTTCTCTTAAAAACAAAGAGCTTCCTCTTGAATTCACTTCTCCCTTTAGTCTCATTTTCTAACTTCTCTTTTCAGCAAAACTTTTAAAAAGTTGTCACTACTCTGTCTCTACTTCCTCTCTTCCCACTCTTGAACTCACACAAATCACTTTTATCCCCACAACACCACTGATGGTATTCCAGTTACAGTAACCAAGGACACAGCTATTTCCTATACTCAATTCTGAATCTCAGCTTCCTTGACCTATCAACGGTATTTGACAGCTGATCACTTTTTTTAAAGTTATGAATGGATGTTTAATTTTTTTTAAGATCTTATTTATTTATGTGAGAGACAGAAAGAGAAAGAGCAATGAGCAGGGGGAGGGGCAGAGGGAGAAGCAGATTCCCCACTGAGCTGGGAGCCCAATGCAGGGCTCCTATGCAGGGACTCCGGGATCATGACCTGAAGGCAGACGCTTAACCGACTGAGCCACCCAAACGCCCCTGAATGTTTAATTTTTTTACTAAAACAGCTTTAATAAGGGGTGCCTGGGTGGCTCAGTCGGTTAAGCGTCTGCCTTCGGCTCAGGTCATGATCCCAGGGTCCTGGGATTGAGTCCCACATCGGGCTCCCTGTTCAGTGGGGAGTCTGCTTCTCCCTCTCCTTCTGCCCTTCACCCCACTTGTGCACACATATGCACTCTCTCTCTCCCAAATAAAATAAAATCTTAAAAAATAAAAATAAAAGTTTTATTGAGATATAAGTGACATACTACAAACTGTACATACATAATATGTACAATTCATTAAGGCATGCATATAAACCCAGGAAACCATCACTATCACCACAGTCAAGATAAAGATATCTGCAAACCCCTCCTCCCTTTTCCTCATGCTTCTTTGTAATACATCAGCCCCTTTCATCAGCACTTGCTGTGTTCTCTCACTCTTGAAACACTTTTCACTTGGCTTTTGGAACACTACTATCATATTTTCTCCGGTTTCAACAACTGCTCCTTTTCTTTGGTTGGTTCCTCCCTGGCCAGCTATGTTTTGGGCTTTGTCCCCAGACCTTCTTTTCTCTACTTGTACCATTTTGGTGATCTCGTCTTTAAATACCATCAACGATATGCCAAAAACACACAAATGTAATATGAAGCCTGGGTTACACCTCTAAACTTCAGAATCATATATCCAGCAGCTTAATCAACATCTAGCTCCACATGAAGTACAACAGGCATCTCACATTTATTAGCCAAAAAGGTACTGTTTCCCTCAACTTTACCCATCTCACAACTTTCCCTCTCATGGTAAAGGGCAATTCTATTCTTCTTTTAGGTTAAAAAAACAAACAAGCAAACAAAAAACCTTGTAGCCATTCTCGACTTTCTCTCAGGACTCACATCTGACCCATATTTTAACTTCTCATAAGGATCTAGGGTAGGAATGAGGAATCCAACATATTCCAATTTGCTGAGTGCTTTAATTTCTTGAGCATGAATATTCAAGATATTACACACAACTGGATTCAAAACATATCAACAGCAAAGCAGGAAAACTGAATTTGACATAATCACAATTTTAACATATTTTCTGAGTTTATTCATATTTACCAAGGAGAAGCAAGATGGGGTTAGGAGCAGAGGGTATGGGGATGTGGATGTATGGTGGTGGTACTTAGAAGAAAAAGACTTAAGATATCATCAGTAAGTCTCCTGGTTCCTTATTTTTCTGGCAGATATATCACATGGTTGAAAAGTTTGCACAGACTGTTATAGTTTGAGAAAACTACACATTCAGTGTTCAATTTCCTTGCTGGTATCATGTTCAATAAACAATATCCTAGCTTTCTGAGAGGGGAAAAAATGCACTGTTGGGCAGCTGACATTTGTATTTCTTACTGTAAATTAATAAAGTGACAGTTTTCCAGTGGGACTCTGACTAGTTTGGTTAATGTAGAGCAGTTTTCTGCTCATCTGTGAGAAAATAGAAATCATGTTTCTGGAACTAAAAAAATAAATTAAAAGGATTAGGACCTAGTGACCCCTGAAGATACTAACAACTTGTGAAACTGTCTGAGACAGCTAGAATGTGCCATTTTACTTTGCACCTCCAATACTCTACAATTCCTGTCACATAAATAATTCTCAAAAAATATTTGTTAAACCAAAGAAGTAAGCTATCTGTTAGGTAGGTCTTTTCTTCAACACTAATTATACTAAATTCAAGCTAGAAGGAATTCCAAAATACAAACTCATCACTAGATGGGAAGGAATGTGTCCCTACCATCTCCCAGTTTTCCTCCTAATTTCCTGTCAGCTCCTCCTCCTCTTAAATATTGGAATTTCTCCATGGTAGGTACTAGGTCTTCTTCTTGTCTTACTATAAAGTACTTTCAACCTCTACCATGTTATCATTTACAACCATATGATAATGTCCCCTGAATCTGTATCTCCAGCTCAGACCTCAGAAGGTAAACACCAGACCTATCCAACTACTGTCTATTCTACATGTCAACTTGGCTATCTCATCAATCACCATAACTAGCCCAAAACATCTCATCTCCCTCTTTGCCATCCCCCCCAATTGCTTCTGTAGTCCTATTCCAGTAAACAGCATCACCATCCATCCTGCTGCTCTAGCCAGAAACTTGAGATCTTCCTTGACTCCTTCCTTTCAACTCCCACATCAAAGCTATCTTTTAGGTCCACTAAGTTTACATCCTTAATGTACTTTAAATGCACCCACTTATTTCCATTTCCATGATTACCACTAAAGTCCAAGCCACTAGATTTCTCACTGTGCTATACCAATCATCCCTTATCTGGTCTATAGCATCCACTCTAACCTATCCATTCTTGACTCTAGACAAAGTTATTTTTTGAGCATTATTTTGATCAAATGATTTCCCTGTTTAAAAATTTTTCATGGTTTCCTATAACCTTTAGAATAAAATGAGAGGGGCGCCTGAGTGGCTCAGTCGGTTAAGCGTCTGCCTTCAGCTCAGGTCATGATCCCAGGGCTCTGGGATCAAGACCCACATCAGGCTCCCTGCTGAGCGGAGAGCCTGCTTCTCCCTCTGCCTGCCACTCTATCTGTGCTCTCTATCTCTCTGTCAAATAAATAAATAAAATCTTAAAAAAAAAAAAAAGAATAAAATCAGAAACACTTAACATTGTTTATATGGTTTTCTGAATCTGGTTGTAGTAAGCAGCCTCTAAAATGGCCCTAATGGGTCTGGTTCAAGATGGCAATGTAGGAGGATCGTGAACACCCATCCTCTCATGGACACACCAAATCTACAGCTACATGCCAAACAATTTCCTCTGAAAGAAACCCAAAAAAAGACTGAAGTCATACTGAAGTCATCTTTTCTGACCACAATGTTATGAAACTAGAAATCAACCACTAAATAAATAAATAAATAAATAAATAAATAAATCTGGAAAGGGCACAAATACATGAAGGTTGAATAACATGCTACTAACAATAAATGGGTCAACCAGGGAATCAAAGAAGAAATAAAAAAATATATAGGGACAAATGAAAATGAAAACACAACAGTCCAAAATCTTTGGAGTGCAGCAAAAGCAGTTCTAATAGGGAAGTTTACAGCAATACAGACCTACCTCAAAAAGCAAGAAAAATCTCAAGTAAACAACCTAACCTTACATCTAAAGAAGCTAGAAAAACAAGAACAAACAAAACCCAAATCCAGCAGGAGGAAGGAAACAGTAAGCATTAGAGCAGAAATAAATTATATAGAGACTAAAAAAACAACTGAATAGATCAATGAAACCAGGAGCTGGTTCTCTGAAAGATCAACAAAATTGATAAACCTTTAGACAGACTGATCGAGAGAGAGAGAGAGAGAGAGAGGGAGGAGGGAGTCAAAATCAGAAATGAAAGAAGAGAAATAACAACTGACATCTTAGAAATACAAAGCGTTATAAGAGAATATTATGAAAAATCATATGCCAACAAACTGGACAACCCAGAAAAAATGGATATAATCTCCCAAAACTGAATTGGGATGAAATAGAAAATTTGAACAGATGGATTACCAGCGATGAAACTGAATCACTAATCAAAAAACTCACAACAAACAAAGTCCAAGACCAGATGCTTCATTCTACCCAACATTTAGAAGAGTTAATACCTATTCTTCTCAAACTTTTCCAAAAAACAGAAGAGAAAGGAAAACTTCCAAATTCATTCTATGAGGCCAGCATTATTACCCTGATACCAAAACCAGATAAAGACACTACCAAAGAGAACCCCAGACTAATATCTCTGGTGAACATAGATGCAAAAATCCTCAACAAAGTATTAGCAATCCAAATCCAAAATACATTAAAAATAATCACTCACCACAATCAAGTGAAATTTATCCAGGGATGTAAGGGTGGTTCAATATTCACAAATCAACCAACATGATACATCACATCAGTAAGAGGAAGGATAAAAACTGTATGATCATTTCAATACATGCAGAAAAAGCATTTGACAAAGTACAGCATTCATTCATGATAAAAACCCTCAACAAAGTAGGTAGAGAGGGAACATACCTCAACATAATAAAGGCCATATATGAAAAACACAGCCAATATCATTACTTAATGGAGGAAAATTGAGAGCTTTTCCACTAAGGTCAGAAATAAGACAAGGATGTCCACTCTCACCACTTTTATTCAGTATAGTACTGGAAGTCCTAGCCACAGCAATCGGAAAAGAGAAAGGAATAAAAGACATCCAAATTGGTAAGGAAGAAGTAACACTTTTACTAATTGCAGATGACAGAATACTACATGTAAAAAACCCTAAAGTCGCCAAAAAAAAAGCTACCAGAAGTGATACATGAATTCAGTAAAGTCACAAGATACAAAATCAACATACAGAAATCTGTTGCTCTTCTATACACTAATAATGAAGCAGCAGAAAGAGAAAGGAAGAAAACAATCCCATTTACAACTGCACCAAAAATAATTAAATCCCTAGAAATAAACTTAACCAAGGATGTAACGCCTGTACTCTGAAAACTATAAAACACTGATGAAAGAAATTGAAGACAACACAAACAAATGGAAAGGAGTTCCATGCTCATGGAATGAAAGAACAAATATTGTTAACATGTCCATATTACCCCAAGCAAGCTACAGATTTAATGCAATCCCTAACAAAAATATCAATAGTATTCTTCCCAGAACTAGAAAAACAATCCTAAAATTTGTATGGAGCCACAAAGACCTTAGATAGCCAAAGCAATCTTGAAAAAGAAAAACAATACTGGAGGTATCACAATTCAAGATTTCAAGATATCTTACAAAGCTGTAGTAATTAAAACACTATGGTGCTGGCAGAAAAACAGACACATAGATCAATGGAACAGAACAGAGAGCCCAGAAATAAACCCACAATTACATGGTCAATTAATCTATGACAAAGGAGGCAAGACTATGCAATGGGAAAAAGACAGTCTCTTCAACAAATGGTGTTGAGAAAACTGGACAGCTACATGCAAAAGAATGAAACTGGACCATTTGCTTACACCATACAAAAAAAAAAAAAACTCAAAATGAACTAAGGACCTAAATGTGAGACCTGAAACCATAAAAATCTTAGAAGAGAGCACAGGCAATAATTTCTCTGACATCAGCCATAAAAACGTTTTTCTTGATAGGTCTCCTGAGGCAAGGGAAACAAAAGCAAAAATAAACTGTTGGGACTACATCAAAATAAAAACTTCTGCACGGCAAAGGAAACAACCGACAAAACTAAAAAACAACCTACTGACTGGGAGAAGATATTTTCAAATGACATATGTGATAAAGGGTTAGTATCCAAAATATATAAAGAAGTTATACAACTCAACACCCAAAAAAACAAATAATCCAATTTAAAAATGGGCAGAAGACATGAACAGACAGACATTTCTCCAAAGAAGACATACAGATGGCCAACAGACCCATGAAAAGATGCTCTACATCACTCTGCATCAGGAAAATGCTAATCAAAACCACAATGAGATATCACCTCACATCTATCAGAATGGCTAAAATAAAAAACACAAACAACGAGTCTTGGCAAGGATGTGGAGAAAAAGGAACTCTCACGCACTCTTGGTGGGAATGTAAACTGGTGCAGCCACTGTGAGAAACAGTACGGAGTTTCCTCAAAAATTTTTAAATGAAATTACCCTATGATCCAGCTATCACACCACTGGGTATTTACCCAAAGAATACGAAAACACTAATTCAAAAGAATAAATGCACATGTATGTTTATTGCAGCATTATTTACAATAGCCAAAATAAGGAAGCAACCCAAGAGTCCATCAATAGATGAATGAATAAAGAAAATGTAGTATATAGATAACAATGTAATATTATTTAGCCATAAAAAATAATGAAGTCTTGGAGCGCCTGGGTGGCTCAGTCGTTAGGCGTCTGCCTTTGGCTCAGGTCGTGATCCTGGGGTCCTGGGATCGAGCCCCGCATCGGGCTCCCTGCTCGGCGGGGGGCCTGCTTCTCCCTCTCCCACTCCCCCTGCTTGTGTTCCTGCTCTCGCTGTCTCTCTGTCAAATGAATAAATAAAATCTTTAAAAAAAAAAAAATAATAATTAAGTCTTGAAATTTACAACATGAATGGATCTAGAGAGTATAATGGTTGAGCAAAATAAGTCAAAGAAACACAAATACCGTATGATTTCACTCATGTGTGGAATTTAAAAAACAACACAAATGAACAACAACAACAACAACAAAAAAAACAGATGGTTACCAGAGCGGAGGTGGGTGGAGGGAAGGGTGAAATAGGTGAAGGGAATTAAGAGTACACTTAATCTCTATGAGCACTTAGTAATATATGAAATTGTTGAATCACTATACTGTACACCTGAAATGAATATAACACTGTATCTTAGCTACACTAGAATTAAAATTTTTAAGAATCCATTGAAAATATCATACATCATGATCAAGTGGGATTTATTCTAGGGTACTGCAAGAAAGATTCAAAAATCTGCAAACCAGGGGCGCCTGGGTGGCTCAGTCGTTAAGTGTTTGCCTTCGGCTCAGGTCATGATCCCAGAGTCGTGGGATCGAGCCCCGCATCGGGCTCTCTGTTCAGTGGGGAGCCTGCTTCTCCCTCTCCCACTCTGCCTGCTTGTGTTCCCTCTCTCACTGTCTCTCTCTGTCAAATAAATAAATAAAATCTTAAAAAAAAAAAAAAATCTGCAAACCAATCAAGATGACACAACAAAATGAAGGCGCCAAATCACATGATTATCTCAATAGATATAGAAAAAGCATCTGACAAAAATTCAATATCCATTCATGATAAAATTCTCAATAAAGTGGATATAGAGGGAATATATCTCAACATAATAAAGCCAATACATGGGGCGCCTGGGTGGCTCAGTTGGTTAAATATCTGCCTTCAGCTCAGGTCATGATCCCAAGGGTCCTGGGACTGAGCCCGGCATCCGGCTCCTTGCTCAGGGGGAGCCTGCTTCTCCCTCTCCCTCTGCCTGCCACTCCCTCTCTTGTGCTCTCTCGATCTCTCGCTCTGTCAAAAAAATAAATAAATAAAGGCAATACATGACAAGCTCACAGCTAGTATCATACTCAGTGGTGAAAAGCCAAAAGCTTTTCCTCTAAAATGAGAATGAAGACAAGAATGCCCACTCTCACTTTTATTCAACACGGTATTAGAAATCCTAACTACAGCAATTAGGAATAAAAAAAGAAGGAAAAGAAAAGATACCCAAATCAGAAAGGAAGAAGTAAATTTGTAGTAACATGGTATTACATATAGAAAACCCTAAAGACCTCACCCAAAAACTGTTGGAAATAATAAACAAATTCAGTAAAGTAGCAAGATACAAAATCAATATACAAAAATATATTGTATTTCTATATACTAATAATGAACTATCAGAGAAATTAAGAAAACAATCCCATTTATCATTATATCAAAAAGAATAAAATACCTAGAAATAAATTTAACCAAGAATCTGGTAAAAGACCTGTGCACTAAAAACTGTAAGACACTGATGAAAGAAACTGAAGACACAAATAAATGGAAAGATATTCCGTGCTAATGGATTGGAAGAATACTGTGAAACTGTCCATACTACCTGAAGCAATCTGCAGATTCAACGGCATTTTCAAATTCCAGTTGCACTTTTCACAGAAACAGAACAAAGAATCCTGAAGTTTGTATGGAACCACAAAAGACCCCAAATAGCCAAAGCAACCTTGAGAAGAACAAAGCAGGAGGCATCATGCTTCCTGATTTAAAAATATATTACAAAGCTACAGTAATCAGAACAGTATAGTATTCGCACACATAGATCAATGGAACAAAATAGTGAGTTCAGAAATAAACTCATGCATATATGGGCCAACTAATTTAAAATATAGGACCCAAGAATATACAATGAGGAAAAAACAGTCTTTTCAATGAGTGTCCAGAAAACTGGATAGCCACATGAAAAAGATTAAACTGGGTGCCTGGGTGGCTCAGTTGGTTAAGAGACTGCCTTCGGACTCCTCGAGTCCCTGGATCGAGTCCCGCATCGGGCTCCCTGCTTGGCAGGGAGTCTGCTTCTCCCTCTGACCCTAACCCCTCTCATGTGCTCTCTCATTCTCTCTCTCTCAAATAAATATTAAAAAAAAATATTTAAGAAAAATAAAACTGAACCACTGTATTACAGCATACACAAAAATTAACTCAAAAGGGACTAAAAACTTGAACATCAAACCTAAAACCATAAATTCCTAGAAGAAAACATAGGGGGTAAGCTCCTTGACGATGATCTTGGCAATAACTTTTTAGATTTGACACCAAAAGCAAAGGCAACAAAAGTAAAAATAAACTAGTGGGACTCCATCAAACTAAACTTCCTGTGCACGGAAAACGAAACTATCAACAAAATGTAAAGGCAACCTACCGAACTGAAGAAAAAATTGGCACATCATATATCTGATAAGGGATTAACATCCAAAATATATAAAGAATTCTCACAATTCAATAGCCAAAACAATTTAAAAAACCAGTCCAATTAAAACACGGGCAGAGTATCAGAAGAGACATTTTTCCAGAGACTTAGAGATAGCCAACAGGTACATGAAAAGGTACTCATTAGGGAAATGCAAATCAAAACCACAATGTGGTATCATCTCACACTTCTTAGAATGGTATTGTCAAAAAAACAAGAAATAATAAGTGTTGGTGAGGATGTGGAGAAGAGGAACCCTTGTGCACTGTTGGTGGGAATGTAAATTGGTGCAGCCACTATAGAAAACAGCATGAAGGGGCACTTGGGTGGCTCAGTTGGTTAAGCGACTGCCTTCGGCTCAGGTCATGATCCTGGAGTCCCAGGATCAAGTCCCGCATCGGGCTCCCTGCTCAGCAGGGAGTCTGCTTCTCCCTCTGACCCTCCTCCCTCTCATGCTCTCTATCATTCTCTCTCTCTCAATAAATAAATAAAAATCTTAAAAAAAAAGAAAAAGAAAAGAAAACGGCATGAAGTTTAATCAAAAAAATAAAAAACAGAACTACCATATGGCCCAGCAATTCTACTGGGTGTTTATCCAAAGGTAACAGAAACAGTAACTCAAAAAGATATATGCACCCCCATGTTCACTGCAGCATTATTTACGGTTGCCAAGGCATGGAAGCAACATGAGTGTCCATCTATGAATGCATAAAACAAATGTGATATATATATATATATATATATATATATATACACACAATGGAATATTTTTCAGCCATAAAAAGAATGAAATCTTGCCATGTGTGACAACATGAAGGGACCTTGAGGGCATTATGCTAAGTGAAATATGTCAGACAAGAAAGACAAATGCAGTATGATCTCATTGTGGAATCTAAAACAAAAGCCAAACTTATAAATAGAGAACAGATTGGTGGCTGCCAGAGGGGGAGTAGAAGGGGGCTGGTTAAATGTGTGAAGATGGTCAAAAAGTATAAACTTCCAGTTATAAAATAAGTTCTAGGATGTAATGTACAGCACGATAACTACAGTTAATAATACTGTATGTATATTTGGAAGTTACTAAGAGAGTAAATCTTAAAAATTCTCATCAAGAGAAAAAAACTGTAGAGACGGATGTTAACTTTACTAATTGCGGGGATCATCTGGCAATATGCACAAATATTATAATATTATATCATTGTGTCATACACCTGAAACTGTTACATGTCAATTATATCTCAACTTAAAAATATACAGATAAATTAATTAAAATGGCCCCAAATGATTCCTGCCTTTTGTCAGGGCCCAGGGCAGGCTGCCTCAAAATGTAGCACAATGGTATACTGATTATTCTGAATTGAAGCTATTTGGGAAACTGCTGGTGCAAGAACACTGAGACCCTCCTCTGACTCCCTGAAAACAGGAAATAAATCTCCCATATGAAAAATACCCTTCCTGTACTAAGAAGTAAAAAGACATCCTCATCACCAGAGATAAGGACGTTAAAACCCAGAAAGCAATAGAAACAAGCCTTTGTTACCAATCTACTACCTCAGCCTAAATTATACTTAAAATTCCTTACTAAATAAAGCTCCCAAACATCTGTTTTCTTTATCCTGCCAGTTCCTCACAAATTTATTATGCCTAAAATGTATAAAAACTGCCTGCCTTGGTCATTTCTTTCGGTCTCAATTTCATCATTGGACATCCGTGCACACATAATAAAACCCTGGTTTTTGTTCCTGTTGTCTCATGCAGTTTAATCCCTAAACCAGCTGGAAGAATCCTGGGAAGAAAGATTTCTCCCTTCTGTACTTCTAATATTCACTCCTTTGTGTAATTCCCTTCCCTTAAATGTAGGCTGGACTTACTGGCTCTCTTTAAAAAAAACAGAATATGCAAAAGTGAACGGATGTTACTTCAAGATTAGGTTATAAATGAACTGGACTTCCATCTTTGACACTCATTCTCTCATGTGTTTTCTTTGATTGCTTGCCTGCCCTGGGGGAAGCCGCTGTGTCTTAAGGCAGCCCTTTTGAGAAGCCTTCTAGGTGAGTACAAAGGCCTGCCTACAACTACATGAGCGAGGTTATAGGCATAACTTTCCCTCTACCTCTAAATTGAGCCCTCAAATGAAACCTCAGCAGCCGAATAGCTTGATTCAATCCTTATGAGAAACCTTCTGCCAGAGGCATCCAGCTAAGCCTGGATTTGATAACCAAAACACAATGAGATTATGTTTGCTGCTTTAAACCATTAAATTGTGCAATAATCTGCTATGCAGTAATAGATAACTAATAAACTGGTACTTGCCTGATTTTTCAGCCCCGGTTTATATCAGTTTATTCTCCCATTTCAGGCTCCATTCATAATTTCAGGTCCTCAAAAATACCACTTTTTCTTACCTTAGGGCCTGTATCATGCTACTCTCTCTACTGGAATATTTTTTTGTCCTCATATTCCCACTATTCTTTAACCTCCAATCATTCTTTATATCTCATCTCTAATTGCTCACACTTTTCCCCTTCCTCCCTTCAAGATCAGGTTAGGTATAACTTTGTTTCTCTTTTCCCAACACTTTGCATTAATTACATTTACTCAACTACCTTTCCTTCTTATCTGTAAGATCAATGAGGAAAAGTGTTTCTATTTCTTATGTTCAATGTATCTCTAGAGTTTAGAACAGAGCCTTGTTCACAGTAAGCACTCAGTACAAATCTGCTGAAAAATAAACATTCAGGGGCGTGGGAGGATGGGTTAGCCTGGTGATGGGTATTAAAGAGGGCACGTTCTGCATGGAGCACTGGGTGTTATACGCAAATAATGTATCATGGAACACTACATCAAAAACTAATGATGTAATGTATGGTGATTAACATAACATAATAATAATTTAAAAAAAAGAAAAATAAACGTTCAGAGAAGTGTTTTTTAACACAGATTACATATAGAAAGAGACAGAAAAATGAAACCTCAGCCACTCAGCAGTTGCCCCCAATCTCAACAAACTCCTGGAAAATATCTCCAATTCAACTTACTAACATCATGCTGAGAGAAAGGTTTAGGAACAAGAAAACAAATAATGAGGGCTACAAAAACCCATGAAAAACTTGGAAATTGTAATATTAGTTCCAACTCCCCCAAAATTCAATATATCTAGGGAAGAATGTTTTTCACTGCCTTTGGCTTAGAGTGGAGTTTTATTACTTAAAAATCTTTCTAGTCTCTCTTGATCTTGATTTTTTTCTATCCTTTTCTATCTCCTCCAGTTCTCAGCTTTTTAGCACAGTGGCTATATGCAATACATGTAGATATCCTACTGCCATCAAATCCAACATATTTCTGGCTGTGTGACTTGGATACATTACTTAACCTTACTTCAGTTTCCTCTTCCAAAAAATGGTTAAAATAACAGTTCTCACTTCATAGGATAGAAATGGAGATTATATGAGATAACGCTCAATGCAATGCCTGGTTATAGTAAAACTTCAAAAATGTTAGCCCTCATTATCTAAATGATGATCACCCCACTAAAATGGAACTTTTAACTCACCAATGCTCTAATTTGGGAACTTGAGGCTAACTAGTTTCATACCTAGTACCCCTCCCATCCCTCTGCCTATATCTTTTAACATCTCCCCATCTGACTATAAGCATTTTGGAGGATAGCAATCAAGCCTGTCTTTCATTACCTGTTGCCCTAACAGCCCCCCATAACCCTGAACATAGCAGGCAGTCAAAAATGTGTATTTTAGAGTTCAAAATAATTAAACACCTAGTTCAAATAATACTTATCATATGCACTATTGCCAACCGTCACTCTCTAATCCTCTTTCATAACTAGATAAACCAAGGCCCACGAACGGTCTAATAGAAAAGCCAAAACTGGGATGACAATCCAACATCCTTCCTTAACATTATGCAGATAAAACAAAGGGCTCAAATTTTAAACCTAAATAGTACAAAATCTCTGCTTCTAAGTCGTAATAATTTTCAAAATCACACCACAAACTTTTCAAAGTCTGGTAGACTAAGAGCCTCAGGTGCTGTACAGTATCGCCAAAGTAAATTTTCACAGCGGTCAAGGTTCCAAGCCCCCCAACCAAGGTTCTGTTTTCACAGAGGAAAGACGGGCAGGAACCCCGGATTCTCGGGGGAGAAGGGTTGAGGGGGAGCTCATTCCCCCTCCGACCCCAGTTTTCAGAGAAGAAAGTAGCCTTGAGAAAGGGAGAGGACCTGTCCCTTGCAGCCACCTGAAGAGCTCCAGGAACACCTGGCCCTAAGTACCTGCCTCAGTTCACCACATTCCCCAAGGTGATACGGAGCAGCCCGGCTGAAGAAGTGGGTGCCGGAACCCAGCCAGTAGTGAGGGGAGCGGAGTCAGGGCGGCGGGGGTACCTCAGAGCCGCGGAGTCGCCAAGTACAGCACAGTCCGCGGCTGCCAGCAACACCCCTCGAGAGCCAAGGTCCGGGAAAGACGGCACGTGCCCAAGGGAGAAAGTGCCAGAGGCGAGCGGCCAGCGCCATGACCAAAAACTCGCGGACTGACCCTTCACGCCTTTGGGCCCCTATGGAGCGCAGCAAAGCGAAAGTCTCTCCAGTCCTTCCCAAGAAAACCCCGACTTCCCTCTTCCAGGCCGCCTCTTCCGCTAAGCGATTTCCGGTCCACAGGTTCAGGGGGAGGGAAATACCCGGTTGGGGGGGGAACTTAGCGGCCCTTTCGCGCCTGCGCCCAGAGGACTGTTCCCGTGATGCTGTCGGGTTTTTGCCGGTACTTTGTGGGGGCTCTCCTGGCTTTGGCATAAGATTAATCACCAGAACAGAATTGAAAGTTCTCTGATAGCCCGATAATTTAAGTATGCAAGAAAAAAAAAGATTATTATTTATAATTCTCTGCTGCCTTCAAAGATAGGGTAATAGAGGGTCCTTTTGGGAAATAACTAATTGGAAGAATTAAGCTGTTCCACATAAAGAAAGCAAAGAAGAGGGGCACCTGGGTGGCTCAGTCAGTTAAGCGGCTACCTTCTGCTCAGGTAGTGATCCCAGGGTCCTGGGATGGAGCCCCTCCTAGGGCTCCCTGCTCAGCGGAGAGTCTGCTTCTCCCTCTCCCTCTGCTGCTCCCCCTGCTTGTGCTTTCTCTCTGTCAAATAAATAAAATCTTGAAAGAAAGAAGAAGGAAAAAGAAAGAAGAAAGAAAGAAAGAAAGAAAAAGGAAAGAAGGAAGGAAGAAGCAAAGAAGAGATTGTTAGGAGGAGGAGTTCTGGGGGGAAAGAGAAGCCAGAGAAGATAAACAAAGAATGTGAAGCCCAAGCTGGTCTTAGTACAAAACGATGTGGGGGCGCCTGGGTGGCTCAGTCAGTTGAGTGTCTGCCTTGTGCTCGGGTCATGGTCCCAAGGTCCTGGGATCGAGCCCCAGGTCCGGGCTTCCTACGCAGAGGGGAGTCGGCTTCTCCCTCTCCCTCTGCCTGCCCCTCCCCCTGCTTGTGCTCTCTCTCTCTCTCTCTCTCTCTCTCTCGCTCTCTCTCAAATAAATAAATAAAATCTTTGAAAAAATGGGGGAAAACAAAAAAATAAATAAAATGATGTGGACAACAAAGGGAAAAGAAAAAAAATTAAACTTTCTTACAACTTACAGCCCATTGATAAGTACCTTCTTCAAGGAGCTTAGCTGCCTCAGGCAACCGTAGTTTGACATTAGCCCAACCTCTAAGACACTATAAAAATCCCTTTGGAAACTTCCTTTATCTCTACCTACACCCCCCCCCCCCCCCCCCCCAAGATATATGTATATATGTTAGCAATCATCCTCAAAACATAAGGCACACTAATATACATCTGAAGGGTCTCATGACTAAGGTTTTACCAGACAGTATTAAATGACCTTTTCCTAACAACAGCTAGCCCTTCAAGGTCCTGGAAACCTTGCTTCCAAATTCCTTAGAGACTTACCTATCCCTAAACCCCTCCCAACTTGAAAGTATATAATCAGCCACTCCTTACGACCCCAGAGAGCTCTGTCTGCCCATGGGTCCTGTGCCTGTGCTTTAGTAAAACCACCCTTTTTGCACTGAAGTCGTTTCAATAATTCTTTCTGTACTGTTTGCTCGCAAACCACAACATTTCACTTCAGAAAAGACTAGGGAGAGGAGGCCTCTTGAAAGAAAGTTGATGCCCTTGTTTGCCATGGGATGTGTGGTACAAAGCCCCTGGCTTCCCCTTAAAATATTTAGTAAGATTGATACCTCTCACCAGAGTGGAATATTTTTGGAAGGAGTGAAGAGGTTTTGAATCTTACTTCAGGATTGATGTGGGTGAAAACACAAGCTGCAAATGGAGTACATACTATCTGGATTACATAACATTTTTTATGGGCAATAAGGGAAGATAATCACAGTTTTTTAAAATTAGGTTGCATTTATGTAGTACCAATATAGTATTACATAGTGTAATAACACATACTTATTTCATTTGTTCTTCCCAACTACCTTGTGAAATAATGGTTATGCCAAATTAATTAACAAAAGAACTGTAGCTCAAAGAGATTTATTAACCAAGGATACATAGGTAATAGGTATTGTTGGAAGACTAGAAGACTAGAATCCATGTCTTTGAACTCCAAGTCCAATGCTTTTATATGATTGCTGCCTCCACCACTTCCCATTAAATCAGCCACATTTGTTTACAATTGCATCAGTAATATCCTTATTTCCTTTGTTTTTAAAGTATATTTTAAAAAGCATATAGAGTCTCTTCTTAACTTTTTTTGAACCCCGGTCTTTTTTTTCCAGAGGGAACCATTTTTATATATTTCTACTGGTAGTTACCTCAATATTCCTAAATAATATGTTCATATAACTAGGTGCCATGAGAATCCTGAAATTGAGTTTCTGATATCTTAGCCAGAGTAAATTTTTTCAAAGATTTTATTTTTAAGTAATCTCTACCCCCCCAACATGGGGCTCAAACTGACAACCCTGAGATCAAGAGTGATGTGCTCTACCTACTGTGCCAGTCAGGAACCCCAACCAGAGTGAGATGTTAACGAAATTTTCTATTTTGAAAAAAAATTTAGATCCTTAGAAAAGTTGCAGGAACTCCCATTTCTTCAGCTAGATTCAGCCGTTGTTAGCATTTTGTCACATTTTGCTTTATCTTTCTTTACATATATTACATATAATATACATATTATATTCCAATTATTATGTTTTGTTGTTAAATCTTTTGAGAGTAGATTACAGACTGTCTCTCTCTCTTTTTTTTTAAGATTTTATTTATTTATTTGACAGCTTGTTTGGAGGTTCTAGCAGGGGAGCTCAGCAGAGAGACACAGCGAGAGAGGGAACACAGGCAGGGGGAGTGGGAGAGGAAGAAGCAGGTTTCCCGCGGAGCAGGGAGCCCAATGCGGGGCTCGATCCCAGGACCCTGAGATCATGACCTGAGCTGAAGGCAGATGTTTAATGACTGAGCCACCCAGGCGCCCCTCAAAGATACTCTCTTATTTATCCCAGTACAATTATCAAATTCAGGAAATTGAAATTGACTGAATACTATTATTTAATATACAAATTTTGCTTATTGTCCCAAAGCTGTCCTAGATTGCAACCTCTTTTTCCCCAAATCAGATATAGGGTGCCTGGGTGGTTCAGTCAGTTGAGTGTTCTGCCTTTGGCTCAGGTCATGATCTCAGGCTCCTGGGATTGAGTCCCACATCCATCGGGCTCCCTGCTGAGCAGGGAGCCTGCTTCTCCCTCTCCCTCTGTGTGCTCTTTCTCTCTCTCTCCCTTGAATAAATAAATAAAATCTTTAAAAAAACCAAATCCTGATTATATGTTTATGTGCTGCATTTAACTGTCATGTTTCTTTAGTTTCTGTAAGTATGTAATATTTCTCTCTTGGCTCCAGGCACACTATCTTCTCTTTCCTACAATGAGCTATAGTCTCTCTGTCAGGATTCCTTCCCATTCCGCTATCTTGGCACCCTCCCCCTTGCTCCCATCCCACTCCACTGTTTCTTACTTAGCTAATTTCAATTCATCTTTCCTTTTTTTTAATTTTATTTTTTTCAAAGATTTTATTTATTTGAGAGAGAGAGACAGAGAGAGCATGAAGGGGGAGGGGCAGAGGGAAAGGGAGAAGCAGACTCCTCACTGAGCAGGGAGCCCCAACATGGGGCTCGATCCCAGGACCCTGAGATCATGACTTGAGCTGAAGGCATATTGGGTACTAAAAATATAAAAATATAAAAAATATAAAACCATTCCCTTGTCTCTATTTCTTTCCCTATTTTAGTAGAGCCAAAAGTCAGGAAGGTTAGGTATGGATATGGATATGTATTCTTGAAATTTTGAAACTTGCAACTAAATTAGTGGTATCTGAGGACATTCACTTAAATGTAAAATCAGGATCAAAAGTAAAACAAAAAGTTGTTTTTACAACCTTCAGTAAAAACAAAATAAAGCCCTTCTCTTCCTTCTCCCCACTGTCCTCCAACCACAAAAGTCTTGTTTCTGTCCCTGCAATTTGCTAAGTCTCTTTCTGTCTTTGTCTATCATTTCCCTGATCTCAGATCTTTGCATGACTTGCTCTTTCTTATTTTTCAGGTTTCAATCAAATATCACTGCCTTAGAGAGATTTTCCCTCTAAAACACCTCCCGTTTGGGGCACCTAGCTGGCTCAGTCGGTAGAGCACACGACTCTTGATCTCAGGGTTGTGAGTTTGAGCCCCATGGTGAGAACAGAGATTACTTAAAAATAAAATCTTAGAAACAAAACAAAACAAAAACCTCCCATTATCCCCAAGGCCCTCCCTATCACATTACCCTGTATTACTTTCCTCGTGGTACTTATGACTATCTGAAATCATCTCATTTGTTTTTAATAACTTATTATTTGTTCTCCTTCTAGGATAGAAACTTCTGTCACTAGTTAATCACAAGTCTAGAAGAATGCTTGGCACATAGTAGGCATCCAGAAGGTGTTCAATAAATAAATGAATGAATCTTCACTTGCACTGATATAATTATTTAAAAGTGTTTCGTTTGCATTTTTTGGATTAAAAGTCTTTTTTTTTTTTTTTTTTTTTACTTAGGAAAGTCCTCACTTGTTTCATTTTCCATGGTCTTCTGCAATTTATTTTTTTAAGATTTTATTTATTTATTTGAGAGAGAGATAGTGACAGAGAGCAGGAGCAGGGGGGAAAGGGAGAAGCAGGTTCCCTGCTGTGGAGCTCTATCCCAGGACCCCAGGATCATGACCTGATCCGAAGGCAGACACTTAACCTACTGAGCCACCCAGGTACCCCTGTCTTGTGCAATTAAAAAATATATATCTTTTGCCCATTTTTCTATTTTTTAAAAATCAATTTATACTTTAGATACTAACCCTTTAATATCAGCGTTGTGGCAAATATTTTTACTCGTGTGTTTGCCTATTGATTTTGTCCCTGTTTTCCTTGGGCAGAAGTTCTCAATTTCTAGTAGTCAAATGTAGCAATATTTTCCGTAGTAGTTTGTTTTGTAGGCAGCATCAAGTAGCCGTCAAGCAGGATGCTTTGAAATTAGTTTACTTAGAATTTGTGACTTCAGGCAAGTAGACTAATACTCAGCTACCAAATTTCAAGTTACTCAATCACAGTTTTCTCATTTGCGAAATGGGGTTAATGGCACTAACTACGTCACAAAATTGTGAGAATTAAATGAGATTCGGATGTAAAATGAGTCGGGTAGTGTGCACTTTGGAAACGCTTTAAATAAGAATGGTTAGGAGTTTGCATTTCACTACCCTCATGATGATTTTTTCCTGGTTTCAGATAGTATAAATTTTCTCAAATATTTTAATTCCTTTATCCTTCTGAAATTTATTTTTGTGCACCAAGCAACTCATTTTAATGTCTAAAATCAGCTTGGGGCTTTCCATAAGCAAGAGATCTCCTAAAGAGCCTTGAAGCATCGGTCTCCTCTCTAGGTGCAGATCCTAGTCAGTACTGGGCGGTCCATGGCCGTAGTGGGCGGGGCTGCACCGTAGCCCCTCCCCTCCCCGCCCCTCTGCCCCTTCGGCCTCAGGTTCCTGTGAATCCCCGCGCCCGGGCTACCCTGTGGACTCTGGCTGCCTGGTCTCCACCCCTACCTGATTACACCACTGAGAGCGGGATGTGAGTGCGGGCTTCTCTCTGTAGCGGGGCCCCAGCAACCCACAGATCCCCCGGGGGAGGAAGAGAGCCCTCGCGGAGACCGTTCAGGCCCGCAGGCTCCGCGCGGCCCTCGCGCTGGAAGTGCACCCTGGGCTCAGTGCGGCGGGGGGATCGGCCGCGGCGCGCAGAGGACTCTCGAGCCTCAGCATGCGAGGTCTGCGGCCTGGGGAGGCCCGGGGCTAGCCATCGCCTTCCGGAGAAGCCGGAGTTCGGGGCTCAGCTCTGGGCCTCGAGGAGCCTCCTGGGCCTTGCGTTCGTGCACCTGGGCAAGCGGTGCCCAGATCGCCAGCCTACCCCAGCGGGGAGGGTCGGGCCTGCGGCCCAGGGGAGGGTGACACGCTTGGAAAAATCCGCAGCGCCCAGTGGGGTGAGGGACTGGGTCAGGGTTCCACGCTTTGAATCGAGTGCCGGGAGGAACAGGGCACTCTTCAGAGCAGCCGGGGGTTCCAGGAGAAGCTGCTAGATGGGGTGGGAAAAGGTAACTCTTGATTTCATAGTAGAGCAGAAGGTTGTGAGACAGGGTGTCCTAAGAGCTCCTGTTCCGGCTCCGGCTCCCATATTCTTCTGTCTAGTGTTTTGGGCTCACTACAACCAGGGACGTGGAGGAAGTGCAGTTGCATTGGTTTTGCAGTGCCGGAATCTATGGCAGACCGAGCATATAGACCATTAACGTTGCGCTTGGTTGGTGATCCACAGTTTCTGCTTACCTTTGGTGTTATCTTTTTGTGGCTGCCTCAATAAATTAAACAAAGAATCAGAAAGAATGCGGGATTGAATATAGCGATTTTTGGTTAGAGTGACCCATAAACACTGTACTAGAAAATTTTTGTATATGTTGGCTCATTTAATGCTCACAACCACAAACTTAGGTGGTATTGTTATTCTGTTTCATACACGGAACTCAGATTAAATAATTTACCAAACTACACAAGTGCTAAATAGTAGTACTGGAGTTGGAATTCAGGTCTCTGTATGATTTCAGAGCACAGGCTTTATGGCTTAATGTAAAGAACATTTCTGCTTGGGATAAGACAGATACCTGGGTTTCAAGTCTATGCTTTGACGTTTGTTAGCTGTGTGACCTTGGGCAGGTTACTTAACCTTTTAGGGCCTGTTTCTGCATTTGTAAAATAGAGATAAAATACATCCTATGTCATAGGGTTTTTATGTGAATTAAATAAGATCATATTTGTAATTCACTTAACAAAGTGCCTGGCGCATAGTGGTAAGCTAGGTACAGCTACATAGATCTTGCTGTTGTCATTAACTGGGGTCAGCAAACTCCAGCTCTGAGTGCAGCCAGCCAGAGCCAAACAAAACTTGTGTAGGCATGGACCATAGGTAGAGAGAAGCAGGAAAGGATAAGAAAGGAGAACTGAGAACAGATGACATATATGATGGCAATTATAGTGAAACCAAGAGATTAATCTGTGGTACCCAGGGCCACTTTTTTGCCTTTCTGAGATATTTTTTTAAAGGCAGTTCTTTTTGGCTGATGTTTTGGAAAAATGCATCCCACTCTGGGTTGAAAATATTCAAAGAAAGCAAGTTTTGGGGCCTGGACCATGTGGAGACTCTCTGGATGTGAGGGGGAGCTGAATTTCAGCCCTCCCCAGACTAAAAGGTACCCAGCACAAACTGCACAATGAAGTGTGCAGTTTGTTCTCTTTCAGGATATCCTTGCTCAGATCTAGCCCCTGAAGAATGGAGAGGGAGAGGAGTTTTCAGGATGGGGGGAAACAAAAGGATTCTTTGCCTTTTTAAGGGTGTGTAATGACTGGACACCTCTCCTAATTTCAGTTAAAACTGTAAACACTTTATAGACAATGGTCTTGATTTCCACATAAATTTAAGGCACCTTAAGTTTATACATATTCAAATATTTTTTTATATACTCTTTCCAATGCTATCAATGCAGTCCTGAGTATTTCCTTTGCAGCATCTGTTCAGATACCCAGTTTACACTGTATCCTACCTCCTATCAATTCTTGGTATAGCTTTAGACATAGTTTTCCTTGTCCTCCATCTCTCTGTACCATTGCTGTGCTTTTTTTTCTACTATTGTTAGAGTTTTCTTTTCTCCTTTTTCAAAATTTTTTTTTAGTCAGTGATTTATTATGCTAGAAAGTATGCCTATCAGCAAAATTGAGAAAGTTAGTGTTGGATATGAAATATGACTAAATAACATTTTGACCTTCAAAAATCTGTAATGAGCCACCACTGATCATCAAAAGCATAATCTCTGAGGTAGCTCTTTTAGCAAGGATCAGTGACACCATCTCTTGGTGGTACTCAACAAGTTTGAGGAGCCCAGACTTGGACATTCCTTTAATGTACCCACTATTGCCTTTACCCTACAGGTTAGCTTCCTTCCCACCAATGTTTTTCCTTCGTGTTCTTATTTATATTATAAGGATTGCTAGCAAGGTTAAAAGCCAACAAACAATTAGGTAGAGTATGTGGTTGAAGATTTGTTGAAAGATTGGCTGAGAAGGAGATTTAAATGAGCACCTAAAAGTATCATAGATTTTATTTAACTATATTACTTAAGTTTCTGATATAATCAAAACCAGTCGTTATATATACATTTGGTAAGATGATGATAACTACATTTAAGTTGATTATGCTAGCTTAAATTTGAAGAAGGTAGTAGAAGAATATTGGGATTCTTTTGAAGTGTATTTTTTTAGTATATAACAGTTTACGAGTGGGCAATCTTTTTTTTGCAATCATATTTTTTAAAAAACATTAAAATCAGTGTATTACTGGCCAAATTTACCAACATAAATTAGATGGATAGCATATTAATACAGTTTTCCCATGAAAACTAGAAGGAAATATTACATATTCATTTTAGCAAATCGTTTTGAAATGTCCTCTTACCAAGTGGTTGTATTATGTCTGGTTCCTGTGAAAATTACCAAAGCACAGCATGGTTGCAATATGCATTTTCATCAGGCTACTTCAGTTTTCTGAGCTGTAGTTTACTATTCCTCTAAGGTGGTAGTACATGTTAAAATAGATATCTGCAACTGTAAAGAGGAACTTGTTGGACACATTTTCATCTGTTTAGGGATCAGGATTATTTAAAAAGAAGTGAAAATCAAAGCACGTATTTCCTAATTGTGTTGTCAAGATAAGCTTATAAAATATCTAGAGGTGTACCCCACCTTCAATACTTCTCACTCTTCTCCCCTGCTTAATTTTTTTCTTTAGCACTTTTAACACCTAGCATACTACATATTTTACTAACTTATCTTTTTTTTTTTTTTTTAAAGATTTTATTTATTTATTTGACAGAGAGAGAGATAGCGAGAGCAGGAACACAAGCAGGGGCAGTGGGAGAGGGAGAAGCAGGCTTCGCGCGGAGCAGAGAGCCCGATGTGGGGCTCGATCCCAGGACCCTGGGACCATGACCTGAGCCGAAGGCAGGCGCTTAATGACTGAGCCACCCAGGCACCCCTACTAACTTATCTTTTTAAAACATTTTTAGTGATTTATTTTATTTAACCAGATATATCTAAAATATTATCATTTCAATATGTGATTAATCTGAAAAGTTATTGAGAGTTCTCACATTTCTTTTTCATATCAGTCTTTGAAATCATGCTCAGATCATTTCAGAGGCACCACATTTCAAATGCTCAGTAGCCTCATGTGACCAGTGGCTACCATACTGATCAACTAGGGCTAGAACTCCTTGACTAATGTCCAGACCATCTATAAAATTCTAACGTCTAACAACTGAAGCTCTATACTTCTAACACTCTGAGGTTCGAGTGTGACTTTCTAGAATCCTATGATTCAAATAGTCTGTAACTAACACCGTAGGGTCCCTTGGATCAAATAGCCTATGATTCCAATGTTCTAAGAGTCTGTGATTCCAACACTTCAGAGTCTTTGACCTAGATAAGGGTCAGCAAACTCCAGCCTGTGGGCCAAATCCAGCCCATGGCTTGTTTTTGTAAATAAAGTTTTATTGGAATACAGCTATGCCTGTTCAGTTTGTGGCCACTTTCATTCTACCAAGGCAGATTGAGTAGTTGTGACAGAGACCATGAGTGACCTCTTGACCAGCCAAAACTAAAATATTTACTCTTTGTTCCTTTACTGAAAAAGTTTACTGACCCTTGATGTAGATATTCAAAGATTCTAAGATGGGTAGTGGTTTTACAGATGTTTATTTGATTGTTGTACTTTATAACTCACACATATGTTACATACACTCTTCTGTGCATCAAATATCACATAATATATAGTATTCAAAAGAGACTGGTTGCTCCATCTTAGGTATTCACCATTTCAGGCTTATATAATTCCATTAGGTTGATTATTTACCTTTTTTACCTTTTTTTTTTTTTTTTTAAGTAGGTACCACGCCTAACATGGGGCTTGAACTCATGACCCTGAGGTCAAGAGTCCAGTGCTCTACTGATTGATCCAGCCAGGTGCGCCCCCCTCCCGCTTACTTTATCTTTTTTATTGTCTTTCTCCCTATAATGTAACCTCAGGAGGGCAGGTTGTTTGTTTTGTTCATTGTTCTCCCAACACCTCAGAACAGGACCTGGCACACAGTAGATACTCTATAAATATGTGTTGAGTGAATGAATAGTATTATTAAACTGTTTGTGGTTGGGAAATAAAAGGGGGTTGCCAGAAAGTTAAAACCAGTTGAAATTTATGTGCTAAGTAACCATAAACGGAATATTCTTGAAATCAGGAAATGTATAAACATTTCAAAAGTCCTTGCTCAACATATAAAATTTGATTATTTTTTTAAAGATTTTATTTTTAGGTAATCTCTATACCTAACTTGGGGCTTGAACTCACAACCCCAAGATCAAGAGTCGCATGCTCTACCAACTGAGCCAGCCAGGCGCCCCTGCTCAATGTGCAAACTTAAATCTTGAGAATGAAGTAGTTGTAGTTGTTCCAGCTTTAAACTGAAAGAGTTTTTTGTGTTATTGTTCACCATGAACTGGAAAGCAGCACAAAGTGACAAAATGTGAAATGCCCAACTAAATATTGTACATGCCCAGCTAAGAAGAAAAGGAAGGGAGCCGAGTTTTAGGAAGCATGCTTTTTGAGTTCGGCACAGTTGGATAGTAGGGACAGGTGAGAAGTTCTGATGGCTGGCCCAACATCTAGGAGATTCCAGAAGGTGGGGAGTTCTTAAAGCGCTCTGAACACCAAGGGACATCAGCCTCAGCAGGTTGATGTGCCTTTATATAATACCCAAACTGCCCTCATATCACTGAGCCCTTAGAATTTTAACATTTTTCAACTGAGCATCCTGGAATTTTCTGCTAGGGGATGTAGCTCTGATTTTTATCAATGCCATTTTTGGTAAAAGATGATTCACTTTGTAGATACTTACTTTGTAGCTAATTTTGCCAAGATGCGTGTTTCCTAAAGTGAGGCAATATTGAGATGTTGCAACTGCTTCTAACTTTTATTAACACTTCACTCAGTGCGTCTACTATGAACTGTTCATTTGATAGGCTTGGCAATATAATCAGTGACATTTCCAAAATGTGTATAAAGCAGCCGTTGGGATTAGTAAAGCAGTCTAACCTGAAACACATGTGAAGTAAACTATAGCCTGCTATGAATCATAGAACAGATCAATAGAATCTTAGGAATTTTCTAGAGAAATCAAGGAAGGGGCCTTAGTTAATTGCTCACTTTGTAGCAATAAGGACAGGGTAAAACTGCACATACTTTCTGTGTTTAAAGTAAGAGTAAGGGAGGTCTGGGTGGCTCTGTCGGTTAAGCATCTGCCTTCGGCTCAGGTCTTGATCCCAGGGTCCTGGGGAGTCCCGCATGGGCTCCTTGCTCAGCTGGGGGCCTGCTTTCCCTTTGCCTGCCACGCTCTCTGTCTCTGTCTCTGTCTCTCTCTCTCTGACAAATAAATAAACAAAATCTTTTAAAAAAATAAAATAAGAGTAATACAAAAATATATCTTTTCCCAGTTCTGCATGTTCAGGTATCAGGCATAGCATTGCTATCTAGATTTTATTCAGGATTAGTCAAGAATCTGGAAATTAATTAAAAAAAAATGGTGGTCAAAAGCTGATTCCTTTTGCTGCTGTGATAGGAGCTGGGAGTTAAATAATGTGAGATTCCACGGATGGTAGTAAAACTCACTTCCTTATTATGCTGCATGTACCTAATAGATTGGGCCTGGTGTTTTGTTTGTTGATATACAATACTTTTTCAAGTCATCTGGGGTTAGAGCATTTAATAACAGTTTCAAGCAAAGGTACCTAACTGGTGGGAAAGTATCTAAATATATATTTTTTCAGCTACAGCTTTTTCAGTAGTGGGAGATGGAAGCTGAATTTGGAAAGTTTTATTCTTTCCTTCCATTTCTCTTTTTGGTTCTTATACATTTTCTGCTATTTTCTACTTTTTAAATTTTTCTACTCCTTTAGTACCACTTCCTAACAAGCTCTGTATTCACTGTAATTAAATTAGTCATAGAACATTAACTAGAAGAGGCTTTAGAAGTTACTTAAAGTGATTGGCTCAACTCTTAGAATTAACCGTTGAAAAACCTGAGGCCTAGAGCAGTTAGAGCCCTTGGAGCATGTGTGGTAGGACTGACACAGAACTACCCTCCATTTTTTCCCACTCCTGGTCCAGTGACCCTTCCTGTTGGCCCCTTTTTCACATTAAAAAGAAAACGTGCCCTTTTCTCTGTTTATGTGCTCTAATGCCTGGCCTATTCTAATTGTCTATCCCCATTTCTAGTATTCCATTGCAGGGATTAAAAAAAAAATGTGGTCATCTTTTCCTTCCTCCCTCCCTCCCTTCGTCCCTCCCTCCCTCCTTTCCTTCCTTCCTTCCTTCCTTCCTTCCTTTCTTCCTTTCTCTCTCTCTCTCTCTCTTTCTTTCTTTCTTTCTCTCAGACTTTATTTTTTGACAGAGAGAGAGTGAGAGAGCACAAGCAGAGGGAGCAGTAGAGGGAGAGGGAGCCTGACCAGGGAGCCTGACACAGGGCTCAATCTCTGGACCCTGAGGGCGGGCCCAGACACTTAACGGACTGAGCCACCCAGGCGCCCCAACGGCATCACTTTCTTAATAAATACAATGCAAGCTTACTGTACATTCCTTTAATGTAAGTTTTTCCATGGATATTAAGTGTGGTATATTCCTGAGAATTAATGTTGCTGCCTTCAGAAAGCACTGAGATCCTGTGTCCCCCATGTAGATCTGTGTATGTAGAGACTCTAGCAAGAAGAAAATGCTTTCTTAGCCTTAAGTAATTTACAATGTAATGGGCTGTCTGAAGAGGAACTGCTGTGATGTAAATACAAACCATTCCAGTTCTTCTACCATTGGGTCATTACTGTTTATTCTGGTTATCTTTGTTCAAGAAAGATAATCATAGTTGTAGCCTAAAAATTAATCTTCTATGATTTTATAAGATCATATTCATTAATTTGTGTCAGGCTGAATATTTACATTTGCTATACTAACTAAAAGCTATAGGGAAATTAATTAAAGAATATTGCTGTTATACTAAGTAATGATTAATTATAGGCTTTAGAGCTCTGAGGGCATTTGGCATGATAGGAAGCAAATCTGGGTTCTTGTCCTGGCCTTGCTACTTATTAGTTTGTTTATCTTGGGCAAGTCATTTAAATGTGGCAACGTGAATATAAATTCTTTTATAATGGAGTATAGTTTTAATCCTTCGTAAAAATAGAAATCTGTAGATTTCTTCTCTAGCTCTGAGGGCACTTTGATTGCTTCCTCTCTGCACCACACAGTTTTATATTGTTTGTGTTTTTTCCATGTATACGTGGATAGCTAGGTATTTTGCTTTTGCTTTGCATTCTTCCCCCACCCCGTGTAGAACACTTAGAAGATACTCAGTAAATAATTGTTGAATGAATGGATCTCCCCAATATGATTATAATGAGTTCCAAGGTCTTCTGTTGCTGTATCATGTCCCCACTACCTTTAGCATGATAATGGGTACACAATAACCTCTTAATGTAAACACTTGTTGATTTGACCCGGGACCTCCAGGTAGTGGCAGCTTTTAAATTGACTGCCATATTACCCTTCCCCCACTTTTTTGAGGGAGGTTGAGGGGGACATTTTTACTGTTCTGAGCCACACAATTTGAGAAACACTGCATGGGGTGTGTCCTGCTGATATTGCTGGGCCCTATTCCAGCTGCCCCAAAGTTACCCTGCTTGCTCTCAGTGGAGGTCATGCAGGATGCACTATGGATAGCAGTCAGTGAATCATGGTATCAGAACCAGAAGGAGCCTCTGAGAACTCTGTAATGTTGCCAACCTCCTCATTTAGTAGCTAAAGAGTGAAGTTTACTAAAGACATTGGTGGCTGGGCACTGACTTCTCCCTCCCAGTTGTTCTACAAGGAATGATGACTCACTGACACTGGCTCTGCCTCCCTCCCCCACATGCCGACTATGCAGTAGCTCAGGTAAACAAACTGTACTGAGAGGATTTAGGAAAATTAGCACTTAGCTATAAGAAAAGCTGCCTGCTTGGCAAATTAATTTTGTGTAAATCCCAGACATTCTTTTATTATTTTTCTAAGAAGTTCTTTATAAACAAGGATGAGAAAGGTGCATTATGTCTTACTATTGAATAAGAAGCCATTGATGCTGAGACTACCAATTAAAATATTTGAGTAGTTTATAAAATAATAATTGCTACAATTCACAGAATATCTAAAAATGGCTGAGTGCCCTACAGATCTACAATTGTCAGGTAATTTTTTTATCCCTATTTTATAGATGAGAAAATTGAGGTTCAGACGGATAATTTGGTAAAGCTGACACACCCAAATAAATAATGAGAAGGAAATTTGAACCAAGCCTCCTGACTCCAAAGTTACTGCTGTTTCAGCCGTGAAAAACCTGTGCCAGACATCGTGCTTCAGGATGCAGAGGAAGCAGTAAAACACGGGTCGCTGTCCTCAGCACATAGGCGTTAGAAAGGGTGTGAGCCGCGCATGCGTAAGTGACAATAGTGGACAAGTAACGATAGTGTCAGTACCATAACTGCCCTACGGGGGTATCAGCAACAGCTTTATGGAGAGTGTCATTTGAAATGGATCTTGAAAAACTTAGATGGGCAGGCTAGGGGCAGAAGTAGACAGAGCCATGAATTCCAGGTATAGCTAATTGGACTAGGGTAGGCCCTGGATAGCCAGTAATGATTTTTTTAAAAATTTATTTTATTTTATTTTTTAATTTTTATTTTTTAAAGATTTTATTTATTTATTTGACAGAGAGAGAGTGAGAGAGCACAAGCAGGGAGAGTGGCAGAGGGAGAGGAAGAAGCAGGCTGGGGCTGGATCCCAGGACCCCGAGATCACCACCGGAGCCAAAGGCAGACGCCCAACCGGCTGAGCCATCCAGGCGTCCCTTATTTTATTTTTTAAAAGATTTTATTTATTTATTTGAGAGAGAGAGCGAGCACAAACAGGGGGTGCGGGGAAGGGACAATGGGAGAGGGAGAAGCAGTCTCCTCACTGAGCAGGGAGCCCAATGCAGGGCTTGATCCCAGGACCCTGGGATCATGACCCAAGTGGAAGGCAGACGCTTAACCAACTGAGCCACCGAAGGGCCTGGATTTTTTTTTTTTTAATCAGAAGTGATAAAATCATGATATGAATGGAGAGAGAATGGCAGTGGGAGTGCCCATCTGGAGACCATTAAGTAGGCAGGCAGGCAGGGCTACAGAAGACCTGAAGTAGTTGTGACCATGGGTATAGAGATAGTTCTACACCTCCACAGTTGAGAGAGATTTAAATTGTACTGGGGAGACTCTCCTCTACTGAGTAGATCTAAGGAGTACCTCTAAGGGAAGATGGGAAAAGAGAAAGCATACAAGACTTAAGAATTTTCACCTAGGGCATAGGAGTGACCATATGCTTTAAATTTCATAAAATTCAATGATTAGGTCTTATTTTTTAATTCCTTTGAACTGTGTTATATAATGTTGGTTCAGGAAAATTAGGGTTACTGGGAGAATGGTTGATAGGTTTAGTATTTCCAGGTGTTCTTTGCGTTTTAGAAACCAGACAATTCTCCAATAAATAATCTGTGTTGTAAGAAGCTATTGTCCACTCCTAGAGGCTCTTTCTGTCTTTTCTATCATCCTGCTTTTTGGGTAGTAAAATACATAGAATCACTCTTTAGTTGTACAGACACATTCCTCTGCCTGGTCACTTATCCCAGCCAAATCTCCTATTTTCCATACTCAAAGGCTACAAAACATTTGCTTTGTTTTCTTCCATCATAAAATAATACCCTATTGCTCTTTTTAAAATTGTATATCATGTGCTGGATGATGACACCGAAAGGAAATGAAAAGAGCATCATGGTGAATGTTGCTGTTAATAAGGTTCCAGACCTGATTATTTATGTAATTTCTTCCATTTGTTATTCAGCCATAATGAGTTTCTAGAAAAAAAACGAGGCTGCAGTCAGAGTTGTTTTCATGGGGGGATCCTGTTAATAGAGGAAATTCGTGTCCTAACAGCAATGTAGTAATGTTAACTGTGAACAATTTACTAAATAATCAGGTGTGTCTGGCATGTTGTTTTGTAGCTCTTGTATGAGCACTGTTAGGGAAAAAAAAAAAATAATGCTTCTCTGACGTGTTGTGTCTCCTCGCTATGAGACTGACTTCACACATAAATATGGTGCATTTTCTGTTGAATTCTCCCCATCCTTGGAACTTTGAGGGCTTTCTGCTGCCTGGTAGACAATTCTTTACATGTTCTTCAGGAGCTTTAGAAATCCTTACTCATTCTAGGGGCGCCTGGGTGGCTCAGTCGTTAAGTGTCTGCCTTCGGCTCAGGTCATGGTCCCAGAGTCCTGGGATCGAGCCCCGCATCGGGCTCCCTGCTCCGCGGGAAGCCTGCTTCTCCCTCTCCCACTCCCCCTGCTTGTGTTCCCTCTGTCGCTGTGTCTCTCCCTGTCAAATAAATAAAATCTTAAAAAAAAAAAGAAATCCTTATTCTAAATCTGTTCACAGGGTACTGCATTATCCTGGGTACAGCTGACATACAACTTGTAAGACAAACTACCTTATGCAAAAGAAAAAAATTATACAACTAACATTTATTCCATAGATTCTATGTTAGATATGAAAAGCAAGATGCCCAGCACATGCCTGATTTGTAAGTTTACTTACAGTATCTCCATTTTCACTGATGAGGAAATCTAGGCTCAAAAAGTAATTTATTTGTGGTCACAGCTATCACCAGATGCGGGATTCAACCCAGGTATTACTCCAAATTTACTCCAAATTTGTTCTTGTTCCTATATTATAGTTATCTGTTACTATTAGTGCAGCAGGAGTTCAAATGACTTGGTGTAGGACTTGGTGTAGGTTGGAATAATTAGAGAAATCATCATGGAATAGACTAGTAAAAAAGAAAAAGAGAGAAAGAAACATGGGATACATGGGAGAAGATCAGACCTGGAGGCAGGTAGTCCTAAAATAATATAATAGTAATAAACAACTTTGGAACACTTATTATGTACTAGGCACTGTTTAAATATATTCACCCATTTAGTCCTCACAACAACTGTATGAGAAAGGGACGGTTATTTATTTTCATTTTGCAGATGAGGAAACTGAGGGGCTATAGGGAGGTTGACTCTCACCTGAGGTCACACATTAAGTCAGTGTGGGATCCAGATGAGAACTCATTTGTTTGATTCCAGAGCCTATCATATGGGGCGATGAAAAGAAGGGGCAAAGACCTGAGCTGAGATCAAGAGTCGGACACTTCATTGACTGAGCCACCTAGGTGCCCCGACACAAGTGACATTTAAAAATAAGCCATTTCATCCTATTATCCCCAGTTTGAGAACTTTCAGTAACACCTTCTTATCCACCCCGAGTCCTTCAGCCTGGCTCTCAGGACACCAAACTTGACCCTCTTCCTGTCCAGTGTGGTTTCCCCCAACGTGGATGCTCACTTCTGTGACACATGATGATGAGGTGTTCTCACTGTGCCTTCTAATGTCTTGATTCTTTTCTACCTCTGTGCTGTCTCTCTCTCTTCACCTAATGGAATCCTTCAAAGCCCAGGGAATGTCAGTCTCATCCACACTCTTGGTACTGTTAATTCTCCTCTGTCTGCTTCAGTGATTTCTCCTTGATCTTTTTATCTTTGGCACATATTGTCAGCACTGTGTATTTTGGCACTTAATAATTTTGACAGTGTAAGGTGGCAAAACAAAGACATCTGAATTTATAGTAGGTTTAGTTTTACAAAATACCTGGGTAGGGTATTTAGTAGGCAAATTGGGAATTTGTGAATTTTGTTTCTTATTAAGGAATAATTCTGCTTTTAAAAGGAATTTCTAGCTACTAAGAGTATGAAACCGACCTCATTATTTCACAAATACTAAATGCTGGTCTTGATTTTTGACACACATTGAGGATTGCTACGATTTTTAGAGTCCGTTAGAGTAATTAAAGAGTTTCCACGAGACATGAATTGTTTTTGACATTGCCAAAGGGCTCTTCTCATAGTAATTCTTAACATATCAGACCTGATTAGGCATTTTGTACAGCACAGATATCCTGTTTAAATATAACAGGATGATGAGTGGATTTGTTCCTGTTGTCCCAGAATTTCAGCTGGTCTCAAAGTGGAGGTCAAGGGCATTAAATACTCCATATTCTAAGGATGTCACCAGCAGCTCTAGGGGAGGAGTTATCTTCTTACCTCCAGAACCTGTCCTACCATCATCAGCCTCCACTGCACTCTAGACAGCTGGCTAAGTGGACTTTCAGCCGAGGAATGAAATGCCTGTGTCCTCTTCTTGGTGACATCTGCAGTCCCTTTCTTTCCCTGGGTTCAGGGAGGAAAGCAACTCACCCTCAATGCATCATCAGCTCTCAAGGCCAGCTCCCAAGTAGTCCACCCTGACCCCAGTCATCTTCATATATTGGTTGGAGTTGGAGTGAGGAGGGGGTGTGTGAAAGTTAGGCTAACTGTGGTATTTCTTAGCAAGTCTTGGGGAAACATGAGCCATGCCTATTCGTTGGATGCTCTCTGTGGAAGACTGGGTTTGCCAACCTTGTCTACACATTGGAATCATCCAAGGAGCTGATGCCCAGGTTGTACCCTAAACCAGTTAAATCTCTTTGTGTGGGACTCCAGCCTCAGTGGTTTTGAAAACTCTGCAGGTGATTTCAGTAAGCAGCCAAGATTGAGAATCGCTGCTGTAAAATGTATGGGGATGGGGTGGGGAAAGGAGGGGGTATTTGAGGTCTTTTATTCCCCAGATTTGAATCTTAGACAAATTTTTTTTTTAAAGATTTTATTTTTAAATAATCTCTGCACCCAGTGTAGGGCTCAAACCAAAAACCCGAGATCAAGAGTTTCATGCTGCACCAACTGAGCCAGCCAGGTGACCCCGAAATTCTTTGAAAATAAAATATCTCACTCAGTATCTTGTTAAATAAACAAATACAAATGAAATAAAGGTTGTAGTCTGATTCATTTTGTTTTTCAGCTAAATACTATGTTTACCTTTATGTGAAAGATCAAGATTATATTTGGACTTTTTCTGAATGGCAAAACTTATAGTAAAGTGAAAAGAAGATTAATATGTTTTATTGGCCATTTTAAAAGCTGCATTTTATTGTCATACAAAGATGAGTTTCATCCCAGCAAGAGAATCTGACCAAAGCAACATCACTGGGATGGGCTAATAGCCATCTGAATTGCCAGGAGGCACATATTAACAGTCTTATCCTAGCAAGTTTACTCCGGGATCCTATTCTGACAGTTTGTCCTAAGAATTCAGCTATTTCACTGGGAATGTATGTACTTCTTAAAGGCACCATTTCATTAGCATCCTCATTTCCTTGGTTTTCTCACAGCTCGATATGGCTGCCCAATGCGTTACGAAGGTGGAGCTGAATGTTTCCTGTGACAATCTTTTGGATATGGATGTAGGGTCGAAGTCGGACCCTTTATGTGTGTTATTTTTGAATACGAGCGGTCAGCAGTGGTATGAGGTAATGTTAAATACTGTAGGTGAAAAGCAGTCTGAATTGCTCTTTTGATAATGTGAAGCCCTTATTACAACCGTTAAAAATAATGAAAACATCTCATCTGTTAATGCAGTTTTTTGGGGCAAGTTTGTCCTTGATTGTGGAATTTTTCATCTACATATAAAAACTTTCTTTAGCTATCTGTTATGCTTATATTTAGTTACCTGTAGTACATGAAGATGCTAAAATGTTAAGTGCACTTTGATCTTTTTGTTTTTGGGGGTGAGTATAGGTTGATCGCACAGAAAGGATTAAGAATTGTTTGAATCCCACATTTTCCAAGACATTTGTTATTGATTACTACTTTGAAGTGGTTCAGAAATTGAAATTTGGGATTTATGACATTGACAACAAAACCGTCCAGCTGAATGATGATGATTTCTTAGGAGAATTTGAATGTACCCTTGGACAGGTGAGTATAATTAGCTATTGCAGTATATTGTGTCTAAATTTTAACCAGAGAATTGGGCATTTTTTATAAGTGCTCATTAGTTTAATTTTTAGGGTTGAAAAGTATATAATCACTTTACAGACCTGTTTCATATATTAGTATGTTTAGTTTGAACATTATAGAATTTATCTTATTTTTCCTAAGGGCAGGGTCCATGTGTTTTTGGCAGAGCCCATTAATTCTTTTGAGTTACAGGTGTTTCATTTGACACTTCAGTAAATAATACCATTGCTCTAGCTGCTTTGTGTACTATTTATAGATTTCAGTACAATTTTGTTCTTTTAAAAAATTTTTTTTTAAAGATTTTATTTACCAATTTATTTGAGAGAGAAGGTGTTGGGAGGGGCAGATGGGGAGGGAGAAGGACAAGCAGACTTTGCACTGAGTGCAGACTCTGAGATCATGACCTGAGCCTAAAGCAAGAATCAGAGGCTTAACAGACTGAGCCACCCAAGCGCCCGTACAATTTTGTTCTTATGTTTAAGTCATAAATGCTTTCAAACTAACAGCAACTTCTCTGATGTTCTAACTAACGTGACTGATCCCTCTAGATCCTCGATGGCCCAACACTGTCCCTTTACCTGGCTTGCTCTTCCTCAACCTTGGGTATATTGGTGTAAGCCTTCCTCCCCAAGTAAGCCTCCTCTGACCCCCTTGAGTAGTTTGGGGTGCCACCCTGTGCTCACCCTGGTACTCTCTACTGCTTCTACCTTATCGTCCACCATCCATCCATAGTTGCTTAATTATCTGTCTTTCCTATATGACAGATTTGATCAGGGTAGAGGTGTATCTGTAGGCTCACCATTTTCTTCTATCTCAGAGTCTGACTTCTAAAGAGAAATCATGGGGTGCCTGAGTGACTCAGTTGGTTGTAAGATTCTTAATTTTGGCTCAGGTTGTGATCTCAGGGTCCTGAGATCCCGCTCAGCAGGGAGTCTGCTTGTCCCTCTTTCTGTGCTCTCCCCTCACCCCACCACGTGTTCCTCTCTCAAATAAATAAATAAACAAAATCTTAAAAAAATTTTAAGAGAGATCATGACTATTTGTAATAGAGCTGGAAAGGCCTCAGGAGGGAAGAGTCATTGTTTTTCAGCGGGTGACATTGCTTAGATTTGTTTATTTTTCCGTGTATTGTTTGGAGATCTTGGTATTTCCTAAGTCTCAAGGACAATATGAAGCTGAAGCTGATCAGTTTTCTAAAACTTTGATGAATAGTATCAAAGAGAAAATTAAACAAGTATTGATTTTTTTTGGAAAAAAAATCACGTGTAGCTAAATTATAATGAATTTGATAGAGGTATCTATTTGAGAGTACTTAAGTCTACTATATTAATCAAAATGATATTTTGTGGGGGTTATATATTCAAGTTATGTGTCAGTTGAAAAACTGAATCCCATGTATTGAGTGTTCTGAGGCCCACCTCTTACCTACAGGGTTTTCAGCTCAGTGATTGGTATATGTGAAGAGAACCTGTCCCTCTTTTTCCATTACAGGGAAGAAGTTAAACTTTGAAGAAATTGATAAAGAAACTAGTAGTTGGGGAGATTGTATCTGCCAGGACTGGCCCCTAGGAAATCTTTTCCAGTGGGTTTTAAATATGTAGATGTGTTTTATAATCTCTAAATCTTTAAGGCATGGACTTAATATTTCCATTTCTAATGACTTAAGTTGACTTAACTTTATGCTCAACTCTTTTTGAAATCATTCAGCTTAAAAATTCACATACTGAAGTGAAATAGCTCTTTGTATCACTTTCCAATTTTAACAGATTGTTTCCAGCAAGAAGCTAACTCGACCCCTGGTGCTTAAAAACGGCAGACCTGCGGGGAAAGGGAGCATTACGGTAACAATAAGATATTTGTCTTTTGCCTGAAAAGATTTAGCATAATAGGACATGCTGAAACTGTGCGTATCAGACAAATACTCTATAGCCATGCTTTGTCATTTGATCCTGAATGTTGCTTTTCATTTGTACTTGCCTTATAATGATCACAAATGGGAAATATGTTGGGTCAAAAAGAAGGAGAAAAATGCCGTATGGGAATTCCTTCTTTGAGTCTTTTAAGTTGCTCATGGAATCAGGTGCAGCTTGTTGATGCTGGCCTCTCCCCCATGGAAGTGTAAATCCCCAAGTAGAGAGAAATGACTTAATCGTCTGAATGGATTAATTTGACCATCTACTAAGCAAACATAGTTCCCCCAATAGGACAGAAACTGCATAATGGATTTCATCCCAAATGGATCTTATATTATGCCATGCCCATTGAACCTCTCAACTCTTTTTTTTTTAAGTTTTTATTTAGTTATTTAAGTAATCTCCATACCCAGTGTGGGGCTCGAACTCATGACCCCGAGATCAAGAGTCATATACTCTTCCAACTGAGCCATCCAGGCACCCCTGAACCTCTCAACTCTTAACCATCCTTTTTGTGCTTGCACTCTCCTGCCCATCCTCCCACTCAGATTTTTCTATTGCTAATTACTGGTCCTAGGCAAATGAATATATGCTTTATACTGTTTTAGATTTCAAATTACATAATGTTGCACTTTAAATAAGTATCTTTAAATAAGAGGATAAAATAATTATCTTCTAGAGTTTCTGTCCAGGTTATCACTGCCTGGAGCTGTAGTTTCTAACTTTAGCTCTGTCTGAGAATGGAAGGCTGGCTCCCTCATGTTTGAGGGTTATTGTCATTATGAGGGCATTTCCCTAAGCAACTGTTTTGCTTTAAAGAATGTTAAGTGTCTTTGGGGTGTTGACTTATGTGAGACAGAACATTATAGTAGTTAGCTCTATTGCTCTTGGGGGTCATGATAGCCTGGAATTTGCTTTTAACTATAGTAAGTTTTTCAGTGACATTGGATGAAAAATGTTGATCTCATATTTCAATTTAAAGTGTTCTCTAGGTATGATTTACTCACACTTCAGGTAGGGTCATGCAGTCTTCCGGGGCTTTGATTTTTCACTGGAATGGGGAAGATCCAGTTTGGGCAACAACATTTGAAAAATGAGTTGCATAATACAGATTTGGCATATTTAGGGAAAATATTTTGTACACATAAAAGAAATAATGATCAATTTTTCTGAATGGTACTTTTTTCTTATTAAAGATTTAAAAATTCATTTATATTAGTACCGATTGTATCTATTATCAGATAACAGAATAAATCAGTACTTCTGAGTTTATCAGAACCCCTAAAACATATTGTCTTTCACTTACCTTATCTCCTCATAGATTTCAGCTGAAGAAATAAAGGATAACAGAGTGGTCTTGTTTGAAATGGAGGCAAGAAAACTCGACAATAAGGTGGGTAGTTGGCACATTTCCACAAGGTTATCCTGTTTTGCCTCACATTGATTCCTTTTTGAAAAAAATAATAATGCAATTAGTATTATGAACTCTATCATCTGAGCATCACTTAGAGTATTTAGTTACTTCCAAATTCTGCTTTCTATGTATGTTTAAGCAGAAGCCAATTTCTTTTACCTCTTTCCTCTAGATATTATCAAAAGGCTTGTCCAGATTAAAATAGGAGTTATTAAGAGCATTAATGTTTTTGTAAAAGGCATTTGAGAGAGTGTTGTTGGATTACCTTAAGGAAAGAAATAGAAATTCCATGCTCTACTGGATTTTTCTCTTTGCTTCCAAAAGTCGATGTTTATTTTTAATGAAGAATGAGTACAGTACATAATAACAGAACAACTTAGTATATAGCATGAATTAGAATAATTCTTTGAGTGCTTTTATACTTAATCACATAAACCAGTCAGTATTTTTTTTTATCATTTTCATTTACCTTACAATTTAGTTTGCAAACATGTTAGACTAGTAGCCAGGGGCTATTTTTATTTTGGAAAAATTTAAACATACAAAAATAAAATAGTCTTTAAAAAACCATGCATGTCCCCATCATCCATCTTCAACACTTACAACTTATGGCTAATTTTGTTTCATCACCACCCCTATCTACCTTCTCTCCTCGCAGACATCATGTCATTTCTTTCTTTTTTTTTTTTTTAAAGATTTTATTTATTTATTTGAGAGAGAGAATGAGAGAGAGAGAGAGAGCACATGAGAGGGGGGAGGGTCAGAGGGAGAAGCAGACTCCCCGCCGAGCAGGGAGCCCGATGCGGGACTCGATCCCGGGACTCCAGGATCATGACCTGAGCTGAAGGCAGTCGCTCAACCAACTGAGCCACCCAGGCACCCGACATCATGTCATTTCATCTGTAAATATTTTGGTGTATCTCCAAAGATTCTTTTTTTTTTTTTTTTTAAGTGATAGAAGTTTATTAAGCAAGGATACAGAAAAAGCTCTCAGGAGTGAGAGGGGTCCCAACAGGGTTGCTCTCCAAAGATGCTTTTTTTTTTTTTTTTTTAGATTTTATTTATTTGACAGAGAGAGACACAGCGAGAGAGGGAACACAAGCAGGGGGAGTGGGAGAGGGAGAAGCAGGCTTCCTGCAGAGCAGGGAGCCCGATGCGGGGCTCGATCCCAGGACCCTGGGATCATGACCTGAGCCGAAGGCAGACGCTTAACGACTGAGCCACCCAGGCGCCCCTCCAAAGATTCTTTTAACAGTATAATTGTTTGGTATGTTTCAAGTCTTTTTTAATCCATAAATTTCCCCCTTTCTTTTACTTCCTTCCTCCCTCTCTCCTTTGTTTCCTTTCATCCCATCCATCCATCCGTCCATCATGGAACTTACTCTATAAAGAAATGGACTTTGTCCTATAGAAGTTGTAACACTGCATATAGCTGATTAAATACTTGTGGTGTCATTTAAAATGTTCCTCTCTCCACCTTTATTTCCTGATTTCTATAAGCTGGTAACTGAATCTAGAGGAATGTTCTGATGGTATTTTGAATTGTTGGTAAGGCAGTTTCATAGGTGGTGGCATGTGATTCCATCAGGAGGCTCACATTGTTGAGTTCTGTCTTTTTGGGACGTCAGTGAACATTGATGATAATTCTACTACCTAGATATGTTATTTTATTAAGAGTCTGTTAAATAGATTCTCATGCTATCATTGCTTCATTTATTAATGAGGATACTTCTATAGAGATAAGTATTCTTACCCACGTTAGGTATTTATTTATTCTGACGTATGATTGTACAGGAAGCAATTTAAAATGTATGATTTTTTTCCTTCATATATACCATTTCACAGAATAAGTTGGTTCCCTATCATCCTCTAAATGTGACAATGAGGGGTTTTTTTTTGTTTGTTGTTTTTTATTTTTAGTATTGCTATGAATTCTATCAGTGAACTCCTGTTGATGCTTAAATTATCTTAACTTTGGCCTGTGGGAACCTCTTTAAGTTTGTTCCTGAAATCAGTTGGCAAATCTCCAGGAGTCTTTGGATAGCTTCCTTGCTCTGTGGCATGACAAGATGTTCCAGGCTTATTT
Source organism: Phoca vitulina (assembly GCF_004348235.1). Lineage (NCBI taxonomy): Eukaryota > Metazoa > Chordata > Mammalia > Carnivora > Phocidae > Phoca > Phoca vitulina. Next base: position 34,323,812 of record NW_022589728.1, read on the forward strand.
TATCTAGTTTCTACCCCAGACTGGCAGATTAAAAAGAGCCTGATTATATTTTAGTGGAAATTGTTATTTAGAGACCAGTCTGGTGCTAGGGGTGCTTATTGTCGATTATTGCCACTTACTGTTTCCAAGGCTTTTTAGTAGACAATTAGAGGAAAGACTGTTTTGTTTTTTTAAAGAAAAACTAAATCATAAATTTATACAACTATTTCCAGTTCAGATATAGAATTACAGGGCCTTACTTCTTTAATTCTATATTTGTGCCTGCCTTCTCTTATGCTGAAAATCTCAGTTCCTAAGGATGTTAACATAATTGCTTATCTGTTTTGCCTTTTATAATATCTAATACATTCAGAATAAAAATATCCATATTATAATTAACAATATTTTTACTGAAAACAGCTTGAGCTTTCTTTGAAATTCTTTTTTTTCTTAACTTTATTTATTCATTTATGTAATCTCTACACCCATTGTGGGGCTTGAACTCACTACCCTGAGATCAAAAGTCACATGCTCTGCTGACTGAGCCAGCTAGGCACCCCTCCTTGAAATTCTTTTTGTCTTTAGGGTTATATATTCTACTTGGGTTGTATATTCAAATTCTTGTGTTTTAAAGAAATCTTTTAGTTATTATTCTATCACAGTGACACATTTGAATTTTGCTTCTGATATTTAGGGATTGCTTTCAATTTTTAAAAATTTAACTTTGTTTTATAATTATGTAAAAGATTTATATGGTTCCAAAGCCAAATCTATAAAACAAGATATATTCAAGAAATTTAGCTTCTTTCTCTGTCCACTCTGTTTTTCCTTCCTTTGTCCCTGTAGGTAATAATGTTTTAAAATTTATATTTTATGGTTTAATTTTCCAATTTCCTAAAAAAAAATCTAAGGTTTTTTTTGTGTATGTTTGTATGTCTCTGTGTATATACATATATGTATATATGTGTATATATTGATATATCTAAATAGATATGTATGTGTGTATGTATGTATTTGTATTTATATTCTCCACCCTCAGCCCTTGGGTAACTGTGGTATACTACATACATACATTTTTTTTTTTTTTTTAGTGAGGGAGAGAGAGTGAGAGCACGTGTGTGTGCGTGTGTGCGTGTGCACACGTGAGTGGGGGCGGGGAGTGGGCAGGGTGGGTGCAGAGAGAGAATCTTAGGCTCCACTCAGTGGGGAGCCCACCTTGGGGTTCCATCTCACAACCCTGACATCATGACCTGAGCCGAAGGCGAGAGCCTGTCGCTTAACTGACTGAGCCACCCACGTGCCTCCATACATGTGCTTTCAGACATATATATATTCTCTGGATATGCATATATACACTTTTCTCCACCTTGCTTTTTTTCACTTAACATGTTCTAGAGGTCTGAGTCAGGAACTGTTAATTCTTACTTTAGTTCTACTACTGACATCTTAATGAACTTTCAGAGGTTTGTTGTCTGACTTTCAAAATGGTAATAATGATATTCTAACCTTTCTCATAGATTTATTTCTGAGATAGGTCAGACAGGGTACATTAATGTGTTTTTAGAAAGTTAACTTCTCTGTGTATAGTGCAGCTATTAGTTTTATAAAATGGTTTACAGACAGGCTTATTACATTGATTCTTAAGATTCTTCTTAGTAGATAAGGTTAAATTTTAAAAGTTCTGGGGCGCTCGGGTGGCTCTGTCAGTTAAGTGTCTGTCTTCGGCTCAGGTCGTGATCTCAGGGTCCTGGGATCAAGCCCCAAGTTGGGCTCTCTGCTGTCGGCTTCTCCCTCTCCTTCTGTGCTCTCTCTCCCTCTCAAATAAATAAATAAAATCTTAAAAAATATTTTTTTTTAAAATTCTGCATAACCTTTGTGTGTGTGTGTGCGTATATATATATATCTATATTTATATCTATATTTTAAAAGTTTACTTAAGTAATGTCTACACCCAAATGGGGCTCAAACTCATGACCCAAGATCAAGAGTCACATGCTCTTCTGACTAAGTCAGCCAGGCACCCCTGTGTTTATATATTTTTTAATATTTTATTTATTTATTTGAGAGAGAGAGCATGAGAAGGGGGAGGGACAGAGGGAGAGGGAGAATCAGACTCCCCGCTGAGTGGGGAGCCCGACATGGGGCTCAGTCCCAAGACCCTGAAATGATTTGAACCAAAGTCAGATGCTTAACCAACTGAGTCACCCAGGTCCTTCCTCTCCCCGCCACCCCCAGCCCCATGTTTATATTTTTGACTGTACCAAATATATTACTTGATTGACATTGAACTGCTGAGGAGGGAAATAACATTATCTTAGTTCTTAATTTAATACTGAGTTTAATTTAGGACTCTAAAAATCTTCAATTCAGGGACATAGCTGCATATATTACTGTGGAATTAATAGGTGTCCTTTCATTTTGACAAATAATAAGTCATATATTCTAAAGAGTATGGAAATTTCAAAATAAAGGCAAACAAAAATGAGAAAACAAAATAATTTATAATCTCACTACTTGAGTTTGACCTCTGGAAGTGATTTGGTCATTCTTCCAGAATTTTATCTCTGTGTATGTGTGTGTGTATTTGTGTGTGTGTGTGTGTGTGTGTGTGTGTTGAGGATGGTGATAAGGGTATTTTTGAGCACTCACTGTGCTTCAGCATTATACAGGGGTGCTGTGGTGAATTACAGAGGAAAAAGAAGATGTACTTTGTACCCTTGAAATAATTCTGTTATGCACTTCACATATTTACCTCTATTCCCTGTGTGTGTAAAGAAATGTGTGGAATTGGTGGAAGAGTATTGGACATAGAAGGTATAAAGTCAAGACTCAGAACCATGAATTCATTAGATGTGTGATCTTGCCAAAGTCATTTAACCCCTGCAAGTCCATTTTATTGCTGATACACCTCTGTCCCTCATGGAGTCAGTGGGACTAATGTTTGGGATGTCATTTATATAAAACTATTCAGTGCTATGTGAATGAATACTCTTAATAATGAACACAAGCCCAAAACATATTTTATTAATTATGGGTCCTATTGTTCACTATATTTTAAAGCCATGTTCTCATGTTTTTTTGAGAAGTGAAGGTATGATACATAGAATTATGAGCGTTTATCACAAATGCCTTAATAGCTCTCCTTGTAGGCATCAGCAAGTTTGTAAGTTTGTGAGGAAGGTGATGGGATTTGTATTTACTACTGTACTGTATATGTCTATACTATGGAGTTAGACTTCAGGTATTGCTAACATGTAACATGTATAAAGTGTGGTTTCACATGGTTTCAGAGGAGAGTAATTGACTTTTTTTAAATGTAGGATCTATTTGGAAAGTCAGATCCATACCTGGAATTCCACAAGCAGACATCTGATGGAAACTGGCTAATGGTTCATCGAACAGAGGTGAATATCTGAATTTGAAAAAGTAGAATTGAGGTTTCCATTGGAATTATAGTAATCTAAATTTTTAAAAATTATGTATTTATAAAAAAATATCAATCTGAGTTCAGACATATAGAGCCAGAGATACAAGATCAACAAACTCATTGTTTTTTTCTTTTCATGTGGTGGTGCTACCATGCTGAACTATTAGTAAAATTTTATTTTGAAAAATTTAAAACCCTATAAAAAGCACTAAAATGTATACCTGTGTATCCTTCACTTAGATTTAGCAACTGGTCGTACCTGCATGTGTGTTCTTTCTCTCTCACTCACATACACACACAGACACACATATATACATATACAGACATACATGCATAGACTTCCCATTTGCAAAACCATTTTATTTTAATTTAATTTAATTTAATTTAATTTTTAAAGATTTTATTTATTTGACAGAGAGAGACACAGCGAGAGAGGGAACACAAACAGGGGGAGTGGGAGAGGGAGAAGCAGGCTTCCCACGTAGCAGGGAGCCCGATGCAGGACTCGATCCCAGGACCCTGGGGTCATGACCTGAGCGGAAGGCAGACGCTTAACGGACTGAGCCACCCAGGCGCCCCTGCAAAACCATTTAAATGTAGGCTGCAGAGATCATGATTCCTCACCTTAATACAACAGCAGATTTTTATTAATAACAAGGGCATTCTTCTATACAATCATACCTGAGAGTTTAATTTAGGACTCAAAATTTATAGCATCACTCAGTATATCATTTAACTTCAGATTTCCCCAGTTGTCCCACACATGTTTTTATATACACACACATATATACACATATACATAGATATACACACATATATACATATATATACATATACATATATATCTCCATATATTTTTGTCCAGGATTGATTCAAGTTTCGTATTTTGCATTTGTTTCTTATGTTCTCAATATATAAGATTCTTCTCCCTATCTGCCTTGTATTTTCATGCCGTTGAATCTCCTGAATAATAAAGACCAGTATGTCTAGCATTCTGAGTCTTCTGTTTCCTTACAGTTATATCCAAATCAAACAATTCCATCAAGAACATTATGTGTTCTTGCTCTGTATCATCCGAGGACCCATGATATCAGGCTGTCCAGTATTGATGTTGCCAACCTTGTCTACTTGGTTAAGCTGGTGACCACCAGATCTTGCCATGATAAAGTCCCATTTTTTCCCCTTTGTAATTAATAAGTGATCTGTGGTGTGATACTTTGAGACTGCATGATTAAACTGTTCTTTAGCATATCACCTGTCTATTGATGATCCATACCTAAATCAATTTTTATATTAGGGGGTATGAAATAGTGATTTTTTTCTAAATCTTTCATCCCTTTACATATGTTAACAGATACTCCTCTTTCATCTCTCCTCTTGCTTCCTTTTTTATTTTTCGTAGACTCATGACTGTTAACACAGTGTATTCATTGTGTTATAATTCATTACTGTCATCATTTTTGCTGTTCAAATTAATCCAGATTTGACCAGGGAGAGTGACATCAAAAGGCTTCTGGGTTCTTTTAACATAACTCCATTAGTGTTTAAGCATTTATTTATTTATTTATTTATAGGTTTTTAAAAAAAAGTTTATTTATTTATTTATTTTAAAAGTAATCTCTGCACCAAACATGGGGCTTAAATTCACAACCCCGAGATCAATTATGCTTCTCTGACTGAACCAGCCAAGTGCCCTCATTCTCTTACTTTATATTAAAGTATATTCTCGGGGCACCTGGGTGGCTCAGTCGTTAAGCTTCTGCCTTCGGCTCAGGGCATGATCCCAAAGTCCTGGGATCGAGCCCTACATCAGGCTCCCTGCTCAGCAGGGTGTCTGCTTCTCCCTCCCCCACTCCCCCTGCTTGTGTTCCCTCTCTCGCTGTCTCTCTCTCTCTGTCAAATAAGTAAATAAAATCTTAAAAAAATAATAAAGTATATTCTCAGGTCACCTTATGCTCACTCTGTCCCAGGTCTGGAATGGGCCCTTTCTCTTGGAACCCTATTCCTTTAAGGGAGTAGTGCTAGATATGCTCATAGCTACTGAGATGTCATTTCATTTATGTCTTTTCGATGGACATAGAGTATTTGTGTTTATTATGTGTATGTATATTTACAAAAATTTTAAATCACAAATTTAGACTATTTCTTCCATTCAAGTCCAACCCAGCAAGGTTCTTTCTCATCCTTTCTTATTCCAAATTTGAATCTTCTGTGTCCTGCAATGAAAACCCTGGTTTCCAACAAAAGCAACAATCTGTAGTTTCTAAGTTTAGCTTGTAATGGGTGAAATATATTTTCCAAGTAGTTTCTTTTCTTTTCTCAGAATGTATCTATCTCATTTTTCTTCTAACAGTTGTATAATATTGTCCTAGATAGTTTTTCATTGAAAAAGTTGACTGGGTGAAAAGGTAAAGGATGACTGGTGAGAGTGTAGCAAGAATCTAGGAAAAGGAAGAGCAAAATATTAAGGGACTGAATGTTTTCTAACTAGTCTTTGAATCTTCATTTTATAGGTTATTAAAAATAACTTGAATCCTGTTTGGAGGCCTTTTAAAATCTCTCTTAACTCCCTGTGCTATGGAGATATGGACAAAACAATCAAGGTAATTTAAAGTTATATATATATGTTATATATACACACATACATGTCTTTCATAAAACTAGTTGATTAGATAGTATTTCATAGAAGTAAATGATCTAATAGATACCTGTAAGGATTGAATTTTATTTGTATTTAGGAATATTAAAATAGAAATGTCTCTGGTAAGTAAATGGTCAGTTTGAAGGGTAGATAGACACGTTTGACTGATCTGTTTGCCTAGTGCTTAATCAAAAATTATGATTTTTATTTTACTCTTCATTTAAAAAAAAAATGTCCAATTTAAATCTTTCCTCCCTTTAATAAGATTCCTTTGCTCTGCAAACAGGAACCTTTAACTGCCCTCTTTGCCTTTGGTGTGCCCCTTGCAGATAAAAGCAGATTTACTTGACTAAAAACTCAGAGCTTCCTTCTACCATCAGCAAGAGAGGAGAATAGTGGTGGCATTTTCCATCGCTTATTTTCAGAGCAAGATATTATTCATTGAAAACTTCTAGATGGCTTTAGTATAAAGTATTAGGAAAGCAGAGTGGGAACAGGAAGTAGCATGTGTCTGAGAATTTTTTTAATGTTTTAATTTGTAGCCATTTATTAGAAAATATTTATTATTTTTAAGACACATTATCCTAGAGTCTCTTTACATAAGATTCCAGATAGAAGCCTCTTCTTGTGTTTACTTGTCAGCAAACCGAAGTGGAGTTTGTTTTTGTTTTTGTTTTCTTTTGGTAATGAATATGGTAAAAACAGGAAAGGTGATGGCATGAAGCACAGGATTTCGTGTCAGGCTTAGGCCTTCAACCAGGTAAGGGATCTTGGGCAGGTCATCTAACTTCTTCACTTATATAATAGAGAAAATAATGTCTATATTACCAAAAAGGGAAGGATTAAATTAATGAAAGTGAAAGTTTTATAAACCATTATACATAGCACAGATACTGTTACATTGAAAATGGCTTCATTCCTTAGATACAAAAAAATTGTCCTCAGTTGGCAGAGAACTTTAAAAATTAATATAAGTACAATTTATGTGTTATTTTAAACAGCAGTGAAAATTTAGGTAAAAAATAAATAGTAGAACAGTAGTTTTAAAAATTACTTTCTATTGTTATACAAAATCTAGAACTTTTGCTTTTCACATTAAAAATAATAAGTTGAAACTTTATTAGACCTGAGAAACAGGAAAGGCTGGGGAAAAGAAATGCCTAAACCATAACTGATTGCTTGTAATAATATGTTAACAATGAAACAGTGTTTTTTAAACTTTTTTTGCACACAGTGGCATGCTTACAGGGCTATTTTATTATAGTAAGTAAACTGATTTTCTGAGCTTTCTCTGATGAATGTCTTCCGTTCTTAAAACTTGCTCAGTTTGTTTTAACCATACACAACTTGGTTTGCCACATCGTGACTGTCTTTATTTCTTTAGTGCTGTATTTCTTTGCAATATCACTAAGTCATACATCTGTGATTCTCTTGGTGTTTGGAAATCGTTTAGAGGTGTGGAAAAGAGTTTTAGAGCAGAGGATAGAGTCAGAATCCTCAATAGTTTTTTTGTTGCTGTGTGAACGTGCCAGTGTTATCACTCCAGCATGTATTATTATTCTCATAAGATCAAGTGAGTAAAAGAAATAATCATGCATGTTGCCACCTTGCCTAAAATGGGAATGCCTTAATGAATGTAGTATTGTGTGGTGTGTGCATTCTTTTACATATATACATATGTGTATATGTATATATGCATATATTTCAATGTCACAAGCACTGCTGATACTGTATCAGTATTGAAAAAAGCCAATAGTACTAGTTTTTGAATTTTTGAGAAGAGAAATTAAATGACACAAATCATTACATCATTTACCTCAAACTGTATCTGAACATAGGCCAGCATCACATCTTTCTTCAGCACCGAACGTTTGTCTTCCAACGGGGCAACAGTGAATTTTTCCTATATAGTTATTAGAGTGAGCTATCAGAAATTCCAGCTTAAAAATCTTTTTACATTCCCTGAAGTCTTAGTCAGTCTAACCGTATGAAGGGTTTTAGGTGTTCATATGCTTTTTTAAAAAATAAAATTGGCCTTATCAAAGCTTGATCTTGTCTTAGATAGAAGTTGGAGTTTCCTGAATGCAAATCTAAAGTGCAAAGTTCAGGGGCACCTGACTGGCTCAGTTAGTAGAGCATGCTACTCTTGATCCCAGGGTGGTGAGTTCAAGCCCCACGTTGGGTATAGAGCTTACTTTAAAAAAAAAAAAAATCTGTTTTCCATAATTAAAAAAAAATCTATTAAAAAGTGAAATCATGAAAATATTAAGATTGCTTTGGCTTTATCTTAATTTTACTTTCTCTGGAAAAAAATTAGTAAGATCATTGATTTTCTTTTCCCCTCACAGTTTGAAGAGTCAGATAAAGGGACTTTGGTTTAAAAATTAAATATCAGATATATAAGGCAAGAATCAAAGTGTCATAATTGGTCAGTGACCAAACTGTTTACAACAAATAAAAGTCTTTTACAGTTACTCAAAATTGCAATTCTAGACCTTGTCTTTATTGATTGATTTTTAGTCTCCCTGGAATAATAATGAAAATATTAGTAAGGAATGAAACACTTCCTGTTATGATAGGCACACAGTTCACTTCTCATAGAACTGCAAAGAAAATAAATCACTTTGCTTGGTGAGCACATAAATCATAGGCATTTTAACTTGGCAATTAATATAACTTTGTAAAGGATACTCTCTTGGCAAATACTCTCAGTTACAGGCTTTTATTTTAAATCTCTAGAAGAATTCAAAAGTGTCCTTAGAACAGCTTTATTTTACCTATGTTGGTTACCAAATAAAACATACCATCTTCTGGGGCTCCTGGGTGGCTCAGTCCGTTAAGCGTCTGCCTTCGGCTCAGGTCATGATCCCAGGGTCCTGGGATCGAGCCCCGCATCAGGCTCCCTGCTCAATGGGGAGTCTGCATCTGCCTCTCCCTCTGCTGTTCCCTACCCGCCCACCCCCCGTGCTTGTGCTCTCTCACTCAAATAAATAAATAAAAATAAAAAAAACATATCATCTTCTAACACTATTTAATTCCTTTGCCTACTTCACAAGCCTATGTAGATAATGTGTGAAGTGCACATAATAAATGTTTGCAGAAATGAGATAATCTGTTCTGAAATTACAATGCACTATAAAAACACTGGTTATTCAATGATCACAATGAACACCTCTGCTAACAGTTCACACCACGTTAATATTCTCATTGCAATGAATAATGAGGTATTCTTGTGAATATTTACCCTCTGGCTATGCTGTCAACTTGGCACAAAGCTACATGCACATCAAGTACTCTCAGCTCTCTTCTGTCTGCTTTAAGAAAGAACAAGCATTTGGTGAGAGCCATAGATAGGAATAGAATTCACCCTTACATGGAAATAGAGTTAATATATGACCCAGTCTGGATACTTCCTCAGTGGATTAAGTACTCTTTTCCTCTAATTTTCTTTTTCATTCTAAGAGTTGTGATTTTTAGGATGCAAATCAGACTTCATCATGTCTAACTCTGAATACAAGCCTAGCCTTACCAGATTGCAGCGAATGAAATACATTTGCCATATTTCTAAATCATCTAGAATTTAATTACACAAGTTTTAGTTGTCTAGGATACTGACATCCTTTCTTCTTGCAGATGATGGCTTTTAGTCATTGTATAGTGATAACAAAGTAAAGAAGTGAATGAGAAAGAAGGTGTAATTCCATTTTGATTTTATCAGCTTTTATAAAGGGCATGATAGATGAACTGGAAACTGCTTAATGTGGAATTTAAACGGTATTTGCATTTTTCATCTGCCTATGATCTATCCTAGAGCCCCATTCCAAGGATAGCTGGGGTTTGAAAGTATTTCAGTATTAATCCTCCAGGAAGTTAGTTCCTACTTCTCCTATTAAACATTTTCACTTTTTTTAATTAATAGGGTACTTCTTGATAAGTCCCATTTATTGCAGTCAATCCTTTTAAATAAAATGAGGTTGATTTTTATATATTTTTATGATACTTAATTCTAGGTAGAGTGCTATGATTATGATAATGATGGGTCACATGATCTCATTGGAACATTTCAAACCACCATGACAAAACTGAAAGAAGCCTCCAGAAATTCACCTGTAAGTTGAATCTTTGTCACTTGAATGTACTTTACTGTTTGGCCATGTATTTATTATTTCATTTTTTTCCTTGGTATAGTAAACAGTTTGCCATGTTTTTACTCTATGTTACAAAATGTTCTGAAATCTGTGGATCTTATATGTGTAGTAGTTGGATGATCCAAAATCTGTACTTGGGAGTATAAGTTTACATTTAAAATTAGAGGTTTGGGGGCGCCTGGGTGGCTCAGTCATTAAGCGTCTGCCTTCGGCTCAGGTCATGATCCCGGGGTCCTGGGATCAACCCCCACATCGGGCTCGCTGCTCCGCGGGAAGCCTGCTTCTCCCTCTCCTACTCCCCCTGCTTGTGCTCCTGCTCTCGCTATCTCTCTCTCTGTCAAATAAATAAATAAAATCTTAAAAAATTTAGAGGTTTGGTTTCCTTTAGCTTCAGACAACATATATGGTTTGATTGAAAATCCCTAGTTTTAACGCATTTGGCATTTTGTTGGTCATAATAATTAAGTTCTACAACACTAGATAAATACTTGGGCTTGAACTGTGTACATAAATGTACAATCTGCCTCTGGCTTTTCTCTCTGACTTGTTTTCACCAAAGGGAAGGATAAAAGCATAATGATGGTATTTCAAATGATATAATATTAAGCCTCCATCTAATGGCATTAATTTTGTTAAGATCATTCATGTGCCTTAACTACATTCAGTTTATTATTTAGCATCCCAACATATTTCTAAGAGTCCTTCTGAAACTTTTCTGTCTCTCAAACCTAGGTGGCTAAAAACTATTTTGGAGAATTTTATGAGTAAAACTTATCAATTGCTCCCATCTTATTTCCTTTCTAGTTTGAATGAGATTAGCTGTTAATTCTCTTTATAACAGAATAATATGAATAATATGAATTGTTTATTACATGCTTAGAGACCTGCATAATGTTCATATATACGGCCTTTGCTTTTGAAAACAGAAACATGGGGTTTAAGAGATAAGAGGTTATGGTTAGGTGAGGTTTTTTTTACCTCATCATTTAAGTGAGGTAAATTTAAGAGAAGATACTGATAGTTTTAGATCAAAACTTAAATACTAAATAAATAAATAACACTTACGAGCCATTTGGGTTAAGTAATGGCGAGAAATGAGTTTTAAACAAACATAATGAGATGAGAATTTTCAGTAGGTCACATAGAGATTTATAGCCCTGTCCCTACTCCCTGGTCACAAAGGGCAGGTGCTAAAAGTAGCCTGTACAGAAATGCATGTGTGAAGTAGGAAAGGCTTTTAAAATCATATCTAATGGTTTAAGTGCAAAAATTGTATTAGCTTTGAATTAAGAGTTTTTGAATTAAAATAGCAAAATTCTGTAGCTATAATATCTAGCTGTAATTATCCTATTTAAATAATTTTTTTTTAAAAGCAGAACTAATGGAAAATGCTAAAAAATCTGTCAACTAAAACAAGGTACCTAAAAGAACTAAATATGAGGAGTGGTCTGGATTGTCGTTTCAGTAATTTCACTTTGTCACTATCTTGCAGAATTAGTAAATGACCTGCTTTTAGAAGATAATGAACAACTAACTCTATAATACCTTATGGGTCATGTAGAGTTTTTCTAAATCCAGCTATCTTGATCCTTCCCTTCTCCATGACAGAATGGGGCTTTTAATGTTGCTGCAGTGACAATGTTTACCCACTCTAGTTTTTCAAAGGCAGGGCCATATCTTATCTCTGTGTTTTCAGTGCCTAGAACAGCGCCTGCTACTTGGTAGACACTCTGTCGAAGTGGGAATAAATGAATTGAAGTAACACAGCCTGTTACCAGTGAGAATTCTCTTTAGGACTTTTCCGCATTTCATATATTCAGTAGTTAATATTTATGATGATGACTAAGATTCTGGCAGGATCCTGAACTACCAAAGAATTCGTTTAACATGATTTTGTTTTTTATCATCGTATCTATTGTACCTTTTAATGTTTGATTCTTAGAAAATTAGCAATGACTCTGTCTAAAGTATCTAAGTTACTTTCTATTAATCAGAAAAGGTGACTCATCAAGTGTTCAATGAGTTGATCAAGGTAGGGAAAATTTGAAGGTATAATTTGGAGGTGATTATATCTTAGGTATGAAACAAAATTAATGAAATGAAACAATTGAGGATAACACAAACTATGTAACTAATTTTATATGGTTGTAGAAGTTTAAAGAGATGAATGGAGATAGAACACTGGAACAGTAGTTGATGTTATAGAGGAGGGCAGCTTGAGCCCAGCCTTACATATAGATAGATGGCTCGGAGGTGGAAAAGAAGATCCTTCTATTTGGGGAAAGGAACTATACTGAAAAGAAGATGTAAGATATTAAGTTCTATTCCTAAAAGTATCCCCAGGGGAAAGAGATGATCTTTGCATATTTTACCACACAGGCTCCATATATTTCTGTTTTCTGGTGGTAGGTTTTTTCCTTCTTTTCTAAGCAGCATATTTTTGTTCTTTCTGAAAGTAATGGCTTGGAGTAATATTTTATTTCCCTTATTAGAAAAAATAAAGAATGCTACTTGGAGCATTTGCAAGGAAATCATCTACAGAGGCAAAATCTATAATTAGGAACTATTTTAAAAGGTATACAATCTTAGGGATGCCTTTTGGAAATTTCAGTGATAAATATTTCACATACTTTATTATGTAATTATTTCAAAATTGTATTTTGCAACAGACCTACATCAACAGGTGGTTTGATTACAAGAGAAAAAAGCCATTCATTTAAATTCACATTGGCATTTTTAAAAAGATTTCGTTTATTTCAGAGAGAGACAGAGAGCACACACGCACACACAAGCATGAGCAGGGGGCCTGACGCAGGGCTTGATCCCAGGATCCTGGGATCATGACCTGAGCCGAAGGCAGATGCTTAACCGGCTGAGCCACCCAGGCGCCCCAACATTGGCATTTTTTATATCACTAGTAAGAATTAATATTTTGTCTTTTCTTCCTACAGGTGGAATTTGAATGCATAAATGAAAAAAAGAGGCAAAAGAAGAAAAGCTACAAGAATTCAGGTGTTATCAGTGTGAAACAGTGTGAGGTTAGTTGATGTTAACCATTTATAGTATAATGAGATCACATTTCAAGTTCTTTTTTCAATATGGTATATATTAAACTAGACAAAGAATATTAAAGTTTTTCCTTATTTTAGGAAATGTGAATTGAATTTTGGGCAGTTGAAAATTATATGATCATCTGGACACCCTTAGGGAAAAGAAGAGAGTAGGCAAAGTAAAGAAATCTTTCAAATAACTTTGCTTCTAAGGTTTGACAACTTTTTAGCAAAAGACAAAGAATATTAAAGTTTTTTCCTTATTTTTAGGAAATGTGAAACATCATGGTATTTTCCCAGGGCATTAGTGGAAATGATCTGACCCAGTGCATCTATCCTGGTCATAATTTCAAGTTGAGATATTAAAAATAGAGGGAAAAATTCAAGAGATTTCTAACAACAAACAAATGGATTTTTTTGGTTTTGTTTTTTTAAAAAATCTTGATTATTATCAAGCTCTCAACATATTAGACTCATTACTAGTTTCTTAAAACTTAAAGTAAGTATATTTCATCTTTGGCCATTAATATTCTAATCTTAGGGGCGCCTGGGTGGTTCAGTCGGTTGAGTGTCCGACTGTTGATTTCAGCTCAGGTTATGATATCGGGGTCATGAGATCGAGCCCCAGTTTGGGTTCCCCGCTCAGCAGGGAGTCTGCTTCTCTCTCTCTCTCTGTGTCTCCCTCTCCCTATGCCCCTCCCCCCTGCTCATGCTCTCTCTCTCTCTAAAATAAATAAATCTTTAAAAAATTCTAATCTTGGGCGCCTGGGTGGCTCAGTTGGTTAAGCGACTGCCTTCGGCTCAGGTCATGATCCTGGAGTCCCGGGATCGAGTCCCGCATCGGGCTCCCTGCTCGGCAGGGAGTCTGCTTCTCCCTCTGACCCTCCCCCCTCTCATGTGCTGTCTCTCTCATTCTCTCTCTCTCAAATAAATAAATAAAATCTTTAAAAAAAAAAAAAATAAAAAAAAAAAAAATAAAAATAAAAAATTCTAATCTTAACATTGCTTTAATTGTCTCAAAGTAAAATCTTAACAGATTTATGACAAGTAGGGGCAGGGATACTTAAACTCAAGTGCTAGGGTGGTATCCACCTGCTTATATCATGTTCTGTTCAGTTTCTAAACTGTTAAAAATATATGCCAGAGAGCTCTTGCTTGTATAGTAAGAGATTTTTTTAAAAAGATTTGTTTATTTATTTTTAAAGGGGGGGTGGGGGCAGAAGGAGAGGGAGAGAGAATCCCAAGCAGACTCCTCGCTGAGTGCAGAGAGTGCAGAGCCTGTTGTGGGGCTCGATCCCATGACCGGGAGCTCATGACCTGAGCCAAAACCAAGAGTCAGATGCTCAACTGACTCAGCCACCCAGGTATCCCAGTAAGAGATTTTTGATTTTAACAGTTTGCTATTTGTTTTTAGATTACAGTGGAATGCACATTCCTTGACTATATCATGGGAGGATGTCAGCTGAATTTTACTGTAAGTAACACTGACTTTTTCAAAGTAGGCTGTAACATGTTACTTTCTCCTACCGTTTTGCAGTGTTCTTTCTTTTCCTGTAAAACTGACTTTGAAATTTACACAAGCTGTTTAGTGTAATCTCCTCAGACAGGTTGTCTAAATTCATCATGAAGCCTTCAACTTTGTTGGTAAGACCTGTTCCTTCTGATGGAAAGCAGATAAGTCCTAGAGTAATTTAAATTATAGAAAGCGTTAGTCAAACAGCCTACAAAACAAGCCCTATGTCTAAACTCATGGGTGTAATAATTCATGGATTTGAGTCATCTAGAAAAAATATGAATAGCAGGTTGTTTCAGGCTGAAGCTTTAATTGTTTAATAGTCTGTGTAAATACTGGTAGGCCCAGGCATTTGTTAGGAAATGGCAGCAGCAGGCTCTGGGATGAATGTTTGTCTCCTGGACATTGAGCATATGGCTTCCTTAGTAAGGGCTGTGATTGTTTTTTGGCAGGTGGGTGTGGACTTCACCGGCTCTAATGGTGACCCAAGGTCTCCTGACTCCCTTCATTACATCAGCCCCAATGGTGTTAATGAGTATTTGACTGCTATCTGGTCTGTGGGACTGGTCATTCAAGATTATGATACGTGAGTATGACTAAAATATTTGTTTTTATAACTCCCCAGAAAGGGCAGTTTCTGTTTCATCTGCTAGTACTCTGATAGAGTTGGTGGTGATAAGGCCGCTGGGGTTGACTGGGGGCAGGGGAGAGGGTATGGTGGGGGTAATTTTCTCCCTAAAATTTCTTCTGTGTTATCTTTTCTAGTTTTCTCTTTGTGACAGTCTTAGGGTTGACTTTTGACCTCTTATCTCTAGCTGTGATCAGTTAAAATGTATTATATATAGCTTGTATATTTAATAGCTGACTGGAGTCAACTGTTTCCTTGGGGTTTACTTATTAGGGATAAGTTATCTGTGTGATTGAAGTCCAGATGACACATTTTATAAACATTTGTAGACACTATTTATTAACATGTCTATTTTTTGGCAGTCACTGTCAAATTGTTTTCTTTTTTCTTTTTTTTGAGATTTATTTATTTGAGAGAAAGTGAGAGAGAGAGGGAGCACGGAAGTCGGGGGAAGGGCCAGAGAGAATCCCAAGCAGACTCCCTGCTGAGTGTGGAGCGCCACTTGGGACTGGATCTCACGACCCTGAGATCATGACCTGAGCCAAAATCGAGAGTTGGATGCTTAACCGACTAAGCCACCCAGGAGCCCCTCAAATTATTTTCTTAATGGCAACTTTGATTAAGTGCCAAAAGATAACTTGACCTAATTGCTATAAGATATTTTGAATAGATTCTCAATGTATAGATTTTTGAATAGATTAAATAGGCCCTCTTGAAGGTTTACCAAACAATAGAAAAAAAAGTCCACATTAATAATTTTTTGTTCTGTATCTCTTAGGGCACTTGTCTTTGCCTATTACTTTATGATAAAAGCCCTTACATATATTGTTGGAGCTTTTCATTAATCTGCTATGACATTAAAAGAGGTAAACTTTTCAGGCAAATGCAAACAAATCTAAACCAAAGGTGGTAATTCCGATATCAGCCTAGTAGAATTTAAGACAAAACTCGTTAAATATAATAAAAAATTATTTTATAGAAAACTTTGTTACATAATCCAAAATGAAAAATATAACCATGGACATGTTTGATTATAATAGAGTATCAAAGTATTTCAACTGAAAATAGAAATATAATAAAAATTTTAAAGTAACACAATTACAATGGGACTTATATAAAAAATAAAAAAATTACAGGGTTACTTTATCAGACTGCCACCTAGAAGTTAATAACAAAAAAGATAACTAAAATAAAATTTACCATATGGAAATAAAAAAATCTTAAGTAGTTCCTAGATCAAAGAGGAAATTGAAGTATAACAGACTATCTAGAAATAAGGGGCACCAAGAAGACTATAAGTGGTTCTATCTTTTTAAAATTTTTTTAAATTTTAGGTAGTTAACATACAGTGTGGTCCTATCTTTATAGAGGAAAATTTCTGGCTTTACATGCCTTTATTTTTAAACAAGAAAAATCGAATGTAAATGAACTAGCTTTTCAATAAAATAAAATTAAAGAATAAGAAGAAAAAGATATAATAGCAGATCCTACCTATACATTAGCTATTATGTGTCAGGCACAATTTAATATAGTTTCTACATGATACTCACCTAATCCTCATACTTTGCTGTGACACAGGTACTATTATCATCCATTATCATCTGCAGTGTACAGATGAAAAAACTGAGGCATAGGGAGTTAACTTGTCTAGGGTCACTCAACTGATAACTGGCAGAGACAGAATTGAGTCTGGGCTGTCTGCTCCAGAGACGTGCTTTCCAAGCTGTATTATGTACTGCGCTGATTTCTTCTAAGCACTGAAAATAGGGACTTGGAAAGTTTAAAAAACCCCACTAAATGAATAAATTAAATGAAGAGATGATTCTTTGCAAGTTCAACAAAACTCAAATAAATCTGCCAACGCTGACCCCCAAGAAAGAGAAAACATGCATAGAATATTGGTAATGAGACAGAGATTATAAGCATAAATTCAAGAAAAGACATTTAAAATTAAAAGTTAATACTACGTAAAACTTTATTATATTGGAAAATCTGGATTAAAGGATTATTTTTGTGGGTGGGGAGGAAAGCTTTAAATTACCAGAGTTGATTCAAAGAGCCTGAGTAGACCTGGAACCATGGAAGGAATGGAATAGCTAGTCAAAGAGCCATTCCTCACAAGGGCACCAGGCCAAGACAGTTTCATACCTAAATTCTAGCAAACCTGTAAGGAATGAATTCAAACCTAAAATAATCAAGTAAAAAAATATTAGAAAGTACTGAGAGTTCAGAAAGGTGGTCAGATACAACATAAAATTTAAAAAATCAGCAATTTCTCACTATCCAGCAATAACCAATTCAAGAAATTACAGCAGATACAAGATCACAATTCATAATGCAATAAAAAATGAGAATGAATTCATTAAGAGGTCTAGGATCTTTAGTAAGGGAAAACTACAAAGTTGTACTAAGGGACAAAGAAAAACTTGTTTAAGTGGAGAGATATACAGTGATTCTAGATAGGCAGATGTCATAATGATGTAAGATACAAAATTTCTCCCCAAATTAATCAATTCTAATCAAAATTGCAATGGTGCCATGCTAAAATGATTTTTAAAATTTTTTAGAGGGGAAAAATGAATCAGAAAAGCCAAGAAATTTTTCAGGAAAAAAAAGAGGGGAGTTTGCAGATATTAAAACTCATTTTAAAGCTATATTAATTAATATTACAGAACTAGTACATGACCAGTAGAACAAAGCAGGAAGTCTTGAAATAGACCCTAGTGTGTACGTGAACTTAGTATGTGACAGAGATGACATTTTAGGGAAAAGGAGTTGTCACAGCTGCTAAACTAGACAAGAAGTGAATTTGGATCCTTAATTCATACTCATACCAGTATATGTTAAGGTACTATTTTTTTTTTTTTTTTTAAGATTTTATGTTTAAGTCATCTCTACACCCAACCTGGGTCTCCAACTCACAACCTTGAGATCAAGAGTCGCTTGCTCCACCAACGGAGCCAGCCAGGTGCCCCTGTTAGGATACTATTTTGTATAGAGTATAGACAAACTGCTGGAATGGACACCTCCAAAACAAAATGCATTTACCCAGAGAGGTTTATTTCTCTTTCATGTTGCAAGTCTAGAGATAGTAGAGGACTGATAGGGCAGTTCTACCATTGTCAAGTCGTAGATTCCACCCCTGGGTCCAAAGCAACTGCTATGTTTCTCATCTTGTCTGGTCAGTGGGAGGAGGAGAAAGGCAACTGGGAGGGAGTACAGTGCCTTCCCTCCTAGGGGCATCGTGATTCAGAAGTAACTGACAGCCACTTCTACTCACATTTTCTTGACCAGAATCTAGCCACCACCTGGACACACGCAGCCCAGAGATGCTGGAATAGATAGAGCTAGTGTAGTCTCTAGCTCGGGTGTTCCATTATTAAGAAGGGAGAGAATGGATACAGGCGGAGAGTAGCAGTTTCTGTTTCATAGCCTACTCCTAAACTCTCTCTGGATGAATTAGAAGTTTAATATCAAAATCAAACCTTGAACGTTCTAGGAATAAATATGTGTGAATTGTTTATAATCTTGCAGTGAGGAAGGCTGAGCAAGGCAGCAGAGGCAGAAATCATGAGAGAAATTTTATTTGTTCCCATTCATTAATACTGAAAACTATAAAAGGAAATATATTTTAAACAAAGTTAAAGGCAGACTACAAACTGGGAAAAATACTCCTGATCTGTCTGACTTAGATTCTATCCTCAACGGAGAAAGAACTATTAAGAACTAATGTAAAAAGAGTATCCTAGCTGGGACATCTGGGTGGCTCAGTCGGTGCAGCGTCTGCCTTCGGCTCAGGTCATGATCCCAGCATCCTGGGATCGAGTGCTGCCTCGGGCTCCTTGCTCAGGTGGGAGCCTGCTTCTCCCTCTCCCTGCTGTTTCCCCTGCTTGTGCTCTCTCCCTCTCTCTCTGACAAATAAATAAATAAAATCTTAAAAAATATATATCCTAGCAGAAAAATTAGTATGTTCATTACAGTGTTTTATAATAGCAAAACATTGGATGTTTATTGGTTGGGGGAAAATGTCCATACAGTGGAATACTTGGCAGCCATTCACATGATGTTATATATTCAGGTTCATAATCCTTTATCCTTAAACCACTGGGGCCAAATATTCACACATTTTGCTACAAAAAATGTGAAAATTTTATATCTGGCATTTGCACCATGTTTCTGTGGCCTAATGTATGAATATTCATATTCAGTGGCACGAATAAAAGCTATAAATAACCTCATATCAGTTGAGGTCAGGTTTTGCTGCCAAATGAGTTTGCCATAAGCCGACGAACTTGTGGTTTTTAGAGCGTTATGGATTTATCTACATATTTATTCAGCAAAACGATATACAGTACTTAAGTAGAAAATAGCATGTTATAAAATATGAATATAAACTCCATTTTTATAAATATATAGAGACATTTTTCTCCCTCATTGCACAGAAAAATACTTAGAATGATTGTTGCCAAATACTAACATTGGCTCTCTCTGGTGGTTATTATGGGTTTAATCTTTATATTTTCCTAAGATTTTGAATTTAAAAAAGAAACTATTGGTTTTATTAAGAGTAAAGATAAAATTTTCTATTTAAAAAAAATGATCTTTCAGTTTTTACAAATTTTCTTTTTAGCGATAAAATGTTTCCAGCTTTTGGTTTTGGAGCTCAGATACCTCCTCAGTGGCAGGTAAGAGGAAATCTTATTTTTAAATATTTGCTTCCCACAAAAGCAAAACAGGCTTCACCAATTCTTTCCTCTTTTGGCAGGTTTCGCATGAATTTCCAATGAACTTTAATCCATCCAATCCCTTCTGCAACGGTAAGCTAAAAAGTAACCAGGAAGATTTTATACTGAACACCTCACTAGTTTGTTACTTGTTTTTTTCTTGTGGTTTACTCAAATTCCCTCCCTAGTTTTCTTTTTGTGACATATTTAACTTTCTGTTGTATAAAGTAGAAGAATTACACCACATTGTTGGTTTGAGTGGTAAGATACTAATGGTGCAAATCTATTATGATGATGATTGTTGGCTAAGTTCTACTTTAAAAGGTTTAATAGAACAAGAAAATTCTCAATCTTGAGAGTAGATCAATAAAAATAATCATATTATATTCACATTTCACATATTATTTTCACATCTTATTTTAAAACAAACCTTCAGTAAAATGAGTTATCTAGTATCAGATTTATGAAGCTTTTCTCAGAGTAGCAGTCACTCTCTACAAGGAAAAAAATGTCCAGCATCAAATAATTGTTACCCAGACTACATCTGAATGGGCTAAAGGAACAAAGAATTAAACTCCTATAGTGGCTTTCCTCTCTATAGACAGCGGAAAGCTGACATTTGTTTAATTTCATTTTTTTATACCTCAAATATCCAAGGGCTTCTTCCTTTTTACCCCATTGGGCAATCAACCTAAAATGCCTAATGTCCCACAAAATGATAAAAGACGGAACAGTTTGGAGGAAGACAGAGAGGTATGGGCAGAGGCATAAAATTGTAGACAATAGGTAATTTTCTGAAAAGGGTCCTGTTGACAATTACAGAATGTTTAGATTTCTAACAAAAGAGGGTGTTCTTTCCTTATCTTCAGTATTCATGAACAATATTCCTAAGGCAGAAGAGCATGAACATTTTGTTGGGATAATTTGTATTGGGTTTTTTTTTTAAAGATTTTATTTATTTATTTGACAGAGAGAGACACACACAGAGGGAGAGGAAACATGAACAGGGGGAGTGGGAGAGGGAGAACCAGGCTTCCTGCTGAACAAGGGGTGTGATGCGGGACTTCATCCCAGGACCCTGGGATCATGAAGGACCTGAGCCAGAGGCAGACGCTTCACCAGCTGAGCCACCCAGGTGTCCCATATTAGGGTTTTCTTGTTTTTCCAGGACACTTTTTTTCACACTAATTCAGTGTTCCTTTGATGTACTTTCAGTGGCCAGTTGTGACCTTTTTATCCCTAGCCATTTGAAACTGGGAATAGCAATTCTTTTCAAGAACTGTTTCATGCTTATGATGAAATTGGAACAATTTTTGGAATTCGGTGTAATTACATCTCTTTTCTTGCCAATAAATATGGATGACTTATATCATGTGATAATTCATTTTAGAAGTTCATTTACTCTGAGTAAAATGAGCCCATCTTTGGGCTGCCATTAAGCGCAGCTTTTCTACTTTTGGTTCATAGTCTGAAAAAAAGAATGTTTGGTTTTATTTTATTTTATTTTATTTTTAAGATCTTATTTATTTGTCCGAGAGAGAGAGAGAGCACCAGCAGGGGGAGCGGTAGGCAGAGGGAGAAGCAGGCTCCTATTCGGTCCCCCCTCGCCCCCGATGTGGGACTCGATCACAGGACCCTTGGGATCATGACCTGAGCCAAAGGCAGTTGCTTAACCGACTGAGCCACCCAGGCATCCCAAATCCCTTTGCTTTTAGACAAAGAACATACTGTGCTGAAAAAAATACAACCTTATTTTAAGCAAGGAAGTTGAATCCCCTTTTCTTAATTAATCATTGAACTTAGTTGCCCAGAAATAACATGTCTCATTTGTTCCTTTAATGCAAAGGAAGGATTTTGGCATAACTTAATTTTAGTGGAGGAACTGAAGGCAATTGATATCTGTGAAGAAATTTAATTAATAGTTTATATATCTTCAGATTGAAAAGCAAGCTGAGATGATAAAAATGAAAGGATATTATTGCTCTGGGGACTCAAATTTTCTATAGTATGTGTCATTGCAGCAAAATCCTGCTGCTGGCCTATGGTAGTATTATTTTTGTTAGTACTGGACTGACTTCTTCCTAAGCTCAAAGTGACAAAGAGGAGTGAATTAGAACTCTTAAATGTTAAGAGAGTTGGTCTTGTGCAACTTTTAAATCAAGTATCTACTTCATTTACTTGTTGATCTCTGATCTGTTGGGTATGTTTTAAGCAAGAGACCTGTTTGGTTTACGTTAAAAATCTTTTGAGGCAGAATTCCTTGATGATCTCAACAAGTATGGGGGACGTTCTTGAGGATTTCTAGTATCTTACCTGCATCCTGGACTCTCAAATATAAGGGGTAGATCCCATAGGCGCATATGTCTCATTAAAGCTTCACCTGGGGCTCCTGGATGGCTCAGTCGTTAAGCGTCTGCCTCCGGCTCAGGTCATGATCCCAGGGTCCTGGGATCGAGCCCCACGTCGGGCTCCCTGCTCAGCGGGAAGCCTGCTTCTCCCTCTCCCACTCCCCCTGCTTGTGTTCCCTCTCTCACTGTCTCTCTCTGTCAAATCAATAAATAAAATCTTAAAAAAAAAAAACAACTTCACAAGCAATGCTTTTACCAGGAATGCCATTCAACCTCCACTAAGTTGTGCTGTTGTAATAAACAGTCTAACTCTCAGTGATTTAGATAGTTTATTTCTAGCGATAGTTTATTTCTTGCTCATTTATATATCCCTTTACATGTGGCTAGTCTGCTTTGTGTTTCTTGTTTTGGGAGTCAGGACCTTCTCTGGGATGTGCTACTCCCTTTGCAGGGGGAAAGAGCAAGATTGCTGGTGAAAACAGGCAGTGGCTCTTAAAACGTCTACCTAGACATGAATGTCATGTCCATTTACATGCTTGGTCAGAGCTAGTCGAATGGCCCTGCCCAGTCTTCCACTATACAACATCCCAGCAGGCCCAGGCCATACGGCATAAGCAAACACATTAGTATTTCTGCAGCAAAATGTAATCCATAACCTGGAAATGAATTTTTGGAACTATACAGTTTACCATACCATGCTTAACCTTTAAGTTATTGAGTAAGCTCTTGACTACAATTAACATTAGGTTTATAGCCATCTGATTTTGTAGAATCTATGGCCACATGTGCAAAAGTTTTTCCACTTAATCAGTAGATGTTTCTTACCTCTTATTGTCAGTTGTGTGATGCAGCACCTTTTTCATGATTCCTTTTCCATTAAAGTCTTATTCCTAAAACACAAAAATTATGCAATATAACAGTCCTACTGTAGATTAATGAATAGTTTGGCTGCGATGAAAATAAATGTCTTTTATTGGAGGAGGGTAGCATTTACAGGTGTTTGCAATGGAGCATAGCTATGAAGTTTTGTAATACAAGGTTTAAGAGGAACTCTTGAATATAGAATTTTTCACTAAAGTGATAGATATGTATATATACACATACATATACATACATACACATATGTATATAGAATTAAATTAACCAGTATGGTACACAATGAACAATTAAATTGTGTTTGAGAATTTTTAATACTGCTTTTTTTGTCTAGGAATCCAAGGCATTATAGAAGCATATCGGGCCTGCCTTCCTCAGATCAAACTCTATGGACCAACTAATTTTTCTCCAATCATAAACCATGTGGCCAGGTTTGCTGCTGCGGCTACCCAGCAACAGACAGCTTCTGTAAGTGCGTAGTGCAAGGGGACAAGGAGGACGAAGATTGCTTCTGGTGCCATTTTTCCATTTATTTGGTCCATTGAGATACAAAGAGCATAAAGTCATAATATAGGTATCCTTGTTTGGGGGGGGTAACAGCGGTTGTTGTCAAATTAGTGATCATTAAAAGCAAGACAACAAAAAAAATAACCCTTATACTCATGAGTCTTTTCTCTGCCATTTGAATTAATTTTCTTAAATGGGTTTTACTAAAAAGAAATGATTAAAATCTACCATTTCAAAGGTAGACTTAACAAATTAAGGTTGAGAAAATTTACAATTTCAGTTGCTGATCAAAAATTACTTAAAAATTATTTAAAAGGTTTGGATGAGATAACCATTACCTGTTGGACCTTGATACCAAATCTCTCTTAGCTTCATAACTTTTTATACCCAAAAGGGAGGCAGTGATAACTACCTCATATGATTGCTGAAAGGTGAAATAAGATAATTGATAAAAAATGCACAGTGCCTGGGGCAGAGTAAACACTCAGCATGTATTAGCTTTGTTATAAAACTTATTTCCATTCTAGCTTTAAATGACCCAAAAGATGGGAGTCACAATTTTATGTAACATTTTACCATCCTCTAAAAATATTTGTCAGAAATGACAGAATTGAGAGAAAGAATCCCCCCCTTAAACCATATCCATTTTTTAAAAAGTGCACTTTAGTTTAATAAACAATTCTACTTCCATATTTGACTTTTAAAAAATGGAGTTGCCACTTACTCCCTTGATCAATATTTAACATAATTAATACTTACGTTGAAGTGTTTATTCTTATGCTTACTAAAAGTTTAATCTTTGACATTTAGATGTCTTGCTTCTGTATATTTATGCCAGCCCGATTTTGTGGTCTGTTGCACTTTTAATAACTCTGCAACTTTTGTATCAATAAATCTCCTTGTCATTAGGGAATGTTAGAATATTTTATGTAGATGGTATCCTGGGTAGAGACTGGCAAGGAAAATGAGCAAGAAAGAGACTGAATGACTCATCAAGCTGGAGATGTTTTTAAACCATTGTTTTTATTGTTTGGGAGCTCAACCTGCTCAGTGGATATAATTTTCTTTCTTGGCAGCAATATTATGTGCTCTTAATCATTACTGATGGTGTGATAACAGACCTTGATGAGACCAGACAAGCTATAGTAAATGCTGCCAAGCTTCCTATGTCCATCATCATTGTTGGAGTAGGAGGTGCTGACTTCAGTGCCATGGAGTTTCTGGATGGTGATGGTGGAAGTCTCCGCTCCCCATCAGGCGAGGTAGCCATCCGAGATATTGTCCAGTTTGTGCCTTTCAGACAGTTCCAGAACGTGAGTACCACTCCTCCTTATTCTTCATGCACACTAAGGAGTTTGAACACAGACCTTCACCAATCCATAACCAAGTAGTTGAGTAGGTCTCTGGGGTTAGAGGATGTATGGATTTTTGAAGAGCCCTGATTAGATTTCACAGTTTTGCTTCAAGTTGTATACTTGCATGCCTCTTGCAGTCTATATGATAAATTGTTATAAAACTCTATACAAGTATACGATGAATTTGCCAGACTGGAAGTTGATTTGACGAAAATCTCTCAGGACTTTGTTTTACCCAGTTTACTCCAATGGTAACATCTTGTAAAACTATAGCACAGAATCCACGACCAGGATATAGACATTGATAAACAATCAAGGTCCATCACCTCAGGACTCCTCATGTTGCCCTTTTATAGCCACACCCACTTCCCTTGCACCTGCACCCACCTTTAACCCCGGGCAACCACTAATCTATTCTCCACTTCCATAATTTTGTCATTTCAAAAATGTTATAGAAATGTTAGGATTGGCTTTTTTTTTTCACTTCAGCATAATTTTCTGCAGGGTTGTTGCTGCATGTGTCCCTTTTTATTGCTGAGGAGTATTCCATGGTGTAGGTGTTAACCGTTCATCCGTTGAAGGACATCTTTAATTGTTTTCAGTTTTTGTCTGTTATATGCAAAGCTGCTATAAACATTCATGTACAGGTTTTTGTGCAAGCATAAATTTTTATTTCTCTAGGATAAATACCCAGAAGTGCAATTGCTGGGTTGTATAATTATTGCATGTTTTTTTTTTTTTTTTAAAGATTTTATTTATTTGACAGAGAGAGAGATAGCGAGAGCAGGAACACAAGCAGGGGGAGTGGGAGAGGGAGAAGCAGGCCTCCCGCCGAGCAGGGAGCCCGATGTGGGACTCGATCCCGGGACCCTGGGATCATGACCTGAGCCGAAGGCAGACGCTTAACGACTGAGCCACCCAGGCGCCCAATTATTGCATGTTTAATTATTAAAGAAACTGTTGAACTTTTCCAGAATGGTTATGCTTTTTTACATTACCAGCAGCCAATGTATGAGTGTGGGGGAAGGTGATTAAAAGTGTTAATGTTAGGGATCCTTGTGATGATGAAACAGTTCTGTTTCTTGACTGTGGTGATGGTTGTACAGATCTACCCAGATGATAAGATTACATAGAATAATACATCCACACATGCAAATAAGTGCAGGTAAAATAAAACTGGTAAAATCTGAATAAGGCCTGTGAACTGTACCATTGTCAGTTTCTTGGTTTTGGTATTCTACTATAGTTATAAAAGATACTACCTTTGGAAGGAACTTGGTGCATATTATTTTTGCAACTTCCTATGAATCTGTAATTATTTCAACATAAAAAGTTAAAAAAATTAATACCAAGTGAATGAAAGACCCACCTTTAAAAGTTAAAGAAAAAAGTAATTATCAAATGCCAGAAAGCTGGCACCAAAAAAGGACTTGATAAATATTAGTGGGAGTAATAAAGCGCTCCTAAGTAACATTGGTTACTTAGCTTATTCTGTGTTTCACCTAAGACACGATATAAGCCCAGGAATTGGGAATAACTCCTTTTTACTGACAGGTGAGGTATTCCTAGTCTGTTATTAAAATGCCAGTAAAATTTGGTTACTAATTAAGTCGCTTTGATTTTGTTTTTTCATAAGGCTCCAAAAGAAGCTCTCTCTCAGTGTGTCTTGGCAGAGATCCCCCAGCAGGTGGTGGGCTACTTCAACACATATAAACTCCTTCCTCCCAAGAACCCAGCTAAGAAATGAAAGGAGCTATGGCCGCCTGAGCAGAATTCTTTTGTGCTATATGAAGCAATGGATTCCTCTCCTACCCCGAATCATGAATCTGTTATTTTACATGCTCTTCATCCCTAGCATTTATGATATAGACCTAGTTCTCTATGGGTTATATCTATTTAAAGCATTCTTTTTATACTTTTTTTTTG
This sequence comes from Phoca vitulina, assembly GCF_004348235.1. Lineage (NCBI taxonomy): Eukaryota > Metazoa > Chordata > Mammalia > Carnivora > Phocidae > Phoca > Phoca vitulina. The sequence goes on from NW_022589728.1 coordinate 34,350,934, forward strand.
GAGGGAAGTGCTAAGTTAATCTTTGCTCAATCAATGCAGTGATTGCTAGTGACTTACAGTGACGCTATGGGGATTAGAAACTCACGTGAGAAAAGTTGATTTGGAGGTTGTGGTTGTTTACTTTCACATGGTGAAAATACTGTTTTTGAATGTTTATCAATAGAAAGAATGAAAAATTGCTGGGTTGTGATTTACAGGTTGCTGTATTTTGTTCTAGGCAATATATGTTTTACAAACCAATGTAACCATACCTGATGACAAGAACTTCTTAAATTAGATGATATTGAATTTGTTCCTATAACCATATTCAGTGCTTTTCTAGGGGATAAAACTACGTTCACTTTTGCCTGAATTTTGCTGCAGTTTAGACAATGCAGTTTACAAAACAGTATGCATTCACTTAGGACTTCTTTAAAAATACTGGATAAGAAGGGAAGGCATATATCCAATTCTTAAAATGTACAATCAACAAGTAAAAGGAACCTCGTGTAAGTAAGCCATTTTTATTTGCCTTCCTGGATTTTTTATTTTCATCATAGAATACTGTAAACATGGTCAGATTTGACCTTTTCATTTACTGTATGTGACATTCAGAATTCTTTGTCTGCGTAGATGATAGGTTGTCCTAGATTCAACATTATGAGGGTATTTTAATTGGAGTTTGCTAAAATGGTTAGTACTGCTTTGTCCAGGAAAGCTAGGAGGACCAAATATATAAGGGGAAATTCAGAATTCCATTTCCTTTTAACTAATGAAAGGCTTATTAAAAAAAAGACAATTTTTATATTTTCCTTGCTAACCTCTCACACATTGATTTGTATATTTGTGCAGATTCATTTAGACATTTTCTCCCTTTTTTTAGTAACATTTTTCGTCTGATTTTTAAACTCATGATAGTGGTTATGTATTAATCAAAATCAAATTTTGCTTTTTAATTATGTGATTCCCTAAGCCCAAAATGTATGTATTAAGCCTAAAACCTGTTGTAACTTAAAAAAAAAAAAAAAATTCCCCCTGCTGCATTAGGATAGAGTGGACTTTACATCCTTTTTTTTTTTTAGAGTAGAGTTTTTTTTTTTCCTGATTTTTACCCTTTAGAACATATTACTTAACAAACATGACATTTTCAGAATAGATTCAGTAACATTTTATTAAAGAACTTGTGTGCCAAGTACTATGCATATTCGTATGTTGGCCAATCATCTCTAACAATTTAATGTTAAAAGTTGTGTGTTTATCCTGTATCCTTAAATGGATGCACCAGTGCCTTGCTGACGTGACTTTCAGTCTTACTGAAAAGTTGTACCACAGCTCATATCGCTTGTTCTCTGAAATGTCTAAAGGACATGAGCTCTCAGCCATGAAGAACTTTGGGTTCTCAGAAACAGCCTGTTGCCAAGGTCAGGCTGAAGAGGAGACCTGCTTGCTCTTGTGGTTGCCTAGCTCATGTGAGCAGTTCCCACTTTCCCACTTAGCTAGCTCTCCTTTGCATATGTGCTATTAACCTGAAGGTACCTAACTAGTAGTCTCTTACCCTATGGCATATCTCAGTTGACAAGTCATTTTAACATTAGTTAAGTGAGAAGAAAACTGATAACTCTTCCAGTAGTTTGGAGCCTTTTTGTCTCGTATGTCCTGATTTCAATTCTCTTTGTGTGCTTGGAAATAGCATATATATATTGCTGTGGTTTTCAGGATTTTTTTTAAACAAATTGAAGCCTTAAAAAAAAAAAGATATACATACATTCTCAGTGTATGGTAAAACAGAGAAGTAGAGCTTCTCTAGGTCCAGAGTCCTCCTCACTGGGCCTCCTCCTCACTCTCCTTAACCAGCTCCTGGAAGCACCTGAGTCACCTGAACGGGGTCCTCGGAAACCACTGGTCAGGAGCATTCATTGTTTTCATTAGCCAAATAACAGTACTTCTGTCACCACTGTCAAATTGATTTGGTTTTCATAATTTTGTATTCTGGTTTTAACCAGAATCATTCCAATTTTTATTTTATTTTTCATTCCAATTTTTAAATTATTTTTTTAATTCATTCTTGATCAGGTTCATCAGTAGATGCTGTTATTCATAAGAACTGTGATTCCAGCAAATGAGGACAATTGACACCTTTTTTGCACTTTTGAATAAAAGCATTTACAATTTCTAAATTACCATTTTGTAAAATTCTTGCAGTCTCACCATTTCATCTCATCACATGCTGATTTAATATTGTTTTATATAAAAATAGTCCTTTTCCCTATTGTGCCACCATTCATTCAAGTGTCATTAGTTTTTAAAATGCATTAAAAAATAACCAAGTTCACTTCCACACCTTATATAATCAGCTGTATTACAACACATATTGGGGTGACAGTGTCCTGGACAGACATAATATTTCTCACATATGCCTTTACTGAGAAAATAATATACCCATTAGTGTGGTCATGTCACCTTGTGCTTCAAATTGAAATTTTTTAAGATCATAAAATTTCAAAGTCAGATCAGGGATTTACAACTGTTTTTTTGGTAGTGCCTTAGGCAGCCTTTCCAGAGTAAATTCTGAGCCCTATTGCTGTTTATGCTTTATTTGACATATTTTGCCTTTTTCATTTTATAAATTTCCTGGAAAACCATCTTCAATAAATTTTCCCTAGTCTCTTTATGTGTGCAGTTGGTAGTCATAGGAGTGACACATAAGGGAAGCCAGAAGTTTGGTTGAGATTGAAGGAGACTATTTTGTGCTTTAATGATGTCATACTTGATAATAAGTGTTTAAGTTACTAATATATGAATTGATGTTAAATATATCTTCCATTTGAATTCCCATTGGATAAAGTTATTTCTTGATGTGATACAATAGTTCCTTGTTTTCATTTATTCTTTCTCTAAATGTTATCAAAACCAGTAGAAAAATTAGAAATAAAGTGAATATAGTATTTTAGGTGGCCTGTATTCATATTTTACTGAATTGAACAGTTTGAGTTTTTTTTTGAATTATTTTATGGGATTTATTCATTTAAAAGATACTGCTGAATGTATTCAAGATACATTTCTTTTTTTTTTTTTTTAAGATTTTATTTATTTATTTGTCAGAGAGAGAGAGCACAAGAAGGGTGAGCAGTAGGCAGAGGGAGAAGCAGGCTCCCCGCTGAGCAAGGAGCCCGATGTGGGACTCGATCCCAGGACCCTGGGATCATGACCTGAGCTGAAGGCAGACACTTAACCAACTGAGCCACTCGGGCATCCCTCAAGATACATTTCTGGGTGTAGTAAGGGAAAGGTTCTCAGCTTATAGCTAGATGGCCTGAAAAATATGGCACTTACATTTAATCAGTTGTGTTAAGCAGGATAGTATACCGACCTTACTTTTTTGTTTGTTTGTTTTTTAAATTGCCTCTGTGATATTGCAGTCATTGGGCAAGGCCTTGGGGATACAATGGTAACCTAAGTGGTCACAGCTGCTGCCTTTATAGAAATAATGGACTGGGGGGAGAGAAAACATTAAATGAGTAATTACAGAGACATGAGGTCAGTGTATGATGTAACATATTGTATCAGGAGACTTGACCCATCTAGTTGGCAAAGAGCACTTCCCTGAGGATGTGCCATTTAAGCTAAGACCATAAAGTTAGCTGGTTGAAGAGGGTTAAAAGCATTTAGAAGGTGTTAGGTCAACAGCAAGTATAGACTTGAATGTTTTAGGAATGGAAAGAACTTAAAGTGTGCTGGAATATAAAGTGTGGGAGGCAAAGTGGTAGGAGAAGAGGGGAGATGAAGTGGAGTGATTGGTAGAGTTTACATCCTGCAGGACCTTTGGGCATGCAAGGGAGTTCAGTCTTAGGCTAAAGGTAATGGGATGCCACTGAATCGACTTAAGCAAAAGAATGATGTAATCAGGTTTATGTTTTTGAAAAACTGGAGAGCCTTACATTTTAGGTCGGACAGATGGATGCCTGTTGCCAAACTTGGGCCTGGCCACAGTGGCTTTGCCTTGGTGAGGCCCTGATGAGGGAGTTAGTGGTGGTCATCTTATGGTAGAGACTCAGCTGTTTGTTTATATACTTGCAAAGTGTCTGATTCTAGGTCAGTTTCTGAATTCTGTGCTTTTCCTGCCACAACCCTGACTCCACATCAAATCATCCATTAGGCCCATATCTTATCAACTCTTAGTGGTTCAGAGGCTGGCTTGCACCTCGTGGTGATGCAGATCCCCAGGATTGCCAAACTTTCTTGTAACAAGACCATGACCCTTATCATTTGTCACCAAGTATGGCCATGTGAGCATTGGCTACATTCCCCAGAAAATTCACAACAGGTTATAGTGTCCTTGGAGAATTTTACTCTGGCTTGGCTATTGATTCTCTCCTCCTGAAGAAGAAGTGATCAGTGAAGGATGCCTGGGTGGCTCAGTTGGTTAAGGAGCTGCCTTCTGCTCAGGTCGTGATCCCCGGGTCCTGGGATCGAGTCCCGCATGGGGCTCTCTGCTCAGCGGGGAGCCTGCTTCTCCTTCTGCCTCTGCTCCCCCTGCTTGTGTGCTCTCCACCTCTCTCTCTCTGTCAAATAAATAAATAGAAATCTTAAAAAAAAAGAAGAAGTGATCAGTGAGGCAAATATCATTATAAGCAGAATTTTTACTCTTACAGCAGGGAAAGGGAGGCCTTATCTTTGGCCTTTTCACAAGTAGACTGAGCACAACAGGTTTTGTAACAGCACCTGGTATTCTAGGACGGGACTCAGATATTCTTCTGGCAATCAACAGGCAACATCAAAATGAGTAAAATTTCTTAGTCACTTCAAAGAGCTTATGATCTAATATGGAAAAGGAGACAGTATATGATGCTAAAATAAAAAAAAAGAATAAGCAAGGTGAGGCAGCCCTTTGTGCTTAAAGTAAGACTGTTTCTTATGCTGTTAGGCATCTGTAGTCAAGAGTGCAGAGGAGACTCTTGAACACCGCTGGCGAGATGCTCCTCCCTCTCCTCCTTCCAGCACTCCTTCCTTTCTACCGCTGTCCTACGACTGCCCGGATTGATCCTGCCAGTCCTCACAAGAAGCTCAGATCATAAACTTCCTTACTGTAACCCATCTCTGGCTCCTCTGTATGATCCACGTCCTAACCATACCCCACTTCCCTGCAGCTGCCCAAACCTTTCTTCCACTCTGCCTTTAGGAACTGGGTCATTCATTAGCATAATCCCTTTGTGTTTTTATTCTAATTAAAACCTAGCCAAAGAACAATGCCTTTGTGTTTTTATTTTAATTAAAACCTAGCTCCCTTGAAGAACCTTACTTCCTCTGCAGTCCTCTCAAGTAGTTGTTTTCTCTTCCTGATCTACCATTGGGCTTGGAGGCAGGGTTAAGTGTCCTCCTTGGTCCTCCCTTCTGCCTTAGATAACCTCTCCCCACTCTTTAAAACCTCCAGTTTTGAAACTCTTATCTTTAGTTTAGATCACTTTCTATCCATCTGTAATAATCTTGTTTTCCGCCTTATCTCACCCCTCACTCTTAAAGTCATACCCTAGAGTTTATTATTACCCGTAACAAACCTTTCCTAATCTCAAGTATCCCATTTCCCAATAACAACCCACTTACAGTTCACTCCCTCTAGTACCGCAACTTCAACAAATCATTCTCCATCACTACCTTCAAGTTACTAATCCTACCAACTTTTCAAAGGCTCCTACTCCTTTTCTAGACTTCTTTTTTTTTTTTTTTTTTTAGATTTTATTTATTTATTTTTGAGAGAGAGAGAAAGATCACAAGTAGACAGAGTGGCAGGCAGAGGGAGAGGGAGAAGCAGGCTCCCAGTGAGCCCGATGCCGGACTTGATCCCAGGATCCTGGGATCACGACCTGAGCCGAAGGCAGACGCTTAACCGACTGAGCTGCCCGGGCGCCCCTCTAGACTTCTTTTCTACTGATCTTTGCCTTGGCCACTCTGTTCCAAGCATATGGGCTTTCTTGCTCTTACGTGAATATGCCCGGCATATCTCTGGCTCAGGTCTTTTGCACTTGCTGTTGCCCCTTCCTGAAGAACTCTCCCTAGTCACTTGTGAGCTTTGTTCCTTCACCAATTTAAGGTCTTCATTCAAGTATCCCCCAGTAAGGCGTTTGCTGATCACTTCATTTAAAATTGTACCTCTTTCCCCAGTACCATCTATCCCTCTTCCCTGCTTAGGTTTTAGTTATTTTGTTTCTTGTCCTCTTCACCCACTATCATGTCAGTTTCAAGAAATCAGGGGATTTTGTTTTTTTGTTATTTTATTGATTGCTGCACCCTGAGCCTGGAGAAGAACTTGGCATTTAGTCGATGCTCCCTAATAGACATGGAAAAAAAAAAAAAAAGAATGAATAAGGTATGTGTTAGAGCATATGCAAGGATAGAAATTAGTTTATATGAGAAAATGAAGTTTAGAGTGGGGAGATTTTCATCTCATTGTAGGGAGCAATCAGAACACTGGGGAGATCTTGGAGAGCTTCACAGGTGGTTTAGTATTTCATCTGAGATTTGAAGGTTACTTAGGGTTTTCTAATGTAGAGAAAGCAGAAGAACCTGCAGACAAAGAAATTGACATTGTCTATGGCTTGAAGTCAGAAAGTAGTGTGGGTTGCGAACATTGTTGGTACAGGGAGAGGAATATGTGTTTGTAATAACCCTTATATTTCATAACCGAATCTCTTTACCCACTTTTACAAATGGGATGGCAAAATTCCAACTCTTAATTTTTCACATTCCTATTTTAGTGAAATTTGTGGTTCGTCCCTTTCTGAAGTGCAAGCTAAGTTTGAAACTTTCCTCTCAGATTTAGAATATAAATATGGTCCTTACATGGCAGACTTTACTATCATTTTGCCCCATGAAATTTTGAGAAATATGCTTGTTTATTTGAAAAACTCCTTCTTCAGGTGGATGCTACTTTTATCAAGTTAGGCCATGATCTTCATGTTTGAACAACAATGTGGTATCTTTGTCCTTGGGTTCTGCCATACTGTGGTATGATCCTGGGCACAGGATTTTGTTTTGTGTTTTGTATAAGGAGGCCTTGGAGTAGTAATCTCTGAATTCCTTTTCAAGTCTAAGATTCTGGCATAAACAACAGAGCTTGATTTATTTAAAGCTGGATGCAAGAAACTACATCACAAGCCTGGTTAATAACCCTTAGCATGCACTGTGCCTAATTTCACATTACTTAGAGTTTCCAGCAGATGGGGTCCTCGTATCAGAGTCATTGTGTGCAATAGACAGAGATGACTAGGGCTACAAAGGGACAGTAGGAGGGGCTGTGACCTTTCAGGTAGGCTTCCCTTTCCTCATCTGAGGGAGTTACTGTCTAGAAATGTCAGGTTGTATTGCTTAATGATGCACATTTATTTGACCTTTGCACTATCATTTCTAGTCACAAAAGTTATAGTGGGAAAAATACAGCCAGTCATAAAAACTCATGGAGGAAAACATCAAATTTTACTACAGTGTGTGGGTAAGGTACTTAAAACATGAATTTCAAGTATCTTTGCTTTGATTAGATATAATAAATTCCAGAACAGCATAATGATTAATAGCTTCCAAAGATTTAAAAAATTCCTCATAGGAAGGTAAAAGAATTATTATAAATATAGAATAGGCCCAAATTACATAAAGTATAGACTCTTTCTTCTCTTGTTGGTGTTCTGTGTAGCAATTTATCATCTAATGCATAACTGAAATGAAACAGTTTGTTATATATTATCTTAGGGTTATTTATTAGCAGTGTTTCACCAAAGATGGCTCCTAGAATATGGGGAGGGGTCCAAATTATTCCTTTTCTGTGGGTGTACTTAGAGTTTTTGGCTCATTCTAATACAACATTTGATATAGCTGTACACTTTAACAATAATTTCAAGTTCAAAATTCTCTCTCATTCTTTTTTTTAAGTAGGCTCCACGCCCAACCTGGAGCTTGAACTCACAACCCTGAGATTAAGAGTCAGATACTCTACTGTTTGAGCCAGCCAGGCACCCCAAAGTTCTCTCTTTTAGATAAAGAAAGGTTTTGTTTATTTTTGACATGGTCTGTGTGTGGGATTACCACACTTAGCAAACAAAAATACAGGCATCAAATTAAATTTGAACTTCAGATATATAATAAATAATTTTTTAGTATAGATAGGTCCTAAATATGGCATGGGACATACCTATACTAAAACATTACTCATTGACTGGGTGTCTTGTATTTTATCTGGTAATACCCTGTTTGGGTGATTGCAAAAATGGCCACAGTCCTTCCGCTCTCTGTACCCACTACTTTGGCAATGTGACTTTGCAGTCCTCCCATCAAGAGGTGGATTTCATTTCTTCAGCCCTTGCGTCTAGGCTGGTTTTGTGACTTGGCTAATAGAATTCTAAGCCCAGACCTCAAGAATGGTGCTCACTTCTGCCTTCTCTCTCTCGGAACCCTGTGCAACCTCCAAGCCCAGGCTAGCTTTTTGGAGGATAGGAGACTATATGGATGACACAAGCCAACCCATCTGAGACATCTAGACCAGCAGCCCCCAACCAATTCAGCAGCTGACTATAGAGCATGGACTAGCCCAGCTAAGACCAGAAGAACCCCCTACTGAACCCAGCCCAAACTGGCAACCTACAGAATCATGATTATTACTTTAAGTCACTTAGTTTTAGTTAGCAAAAGCACATGGATACAGTCTAACAATGTAAAGCACAGGTGGACATTTTTAAAGACTAGTGGACAGCTTATAGGTTGTGTAGAATTTTGAGAGCTACAGATGAAATAATATGAAGTAATTTTTGTAATCAATTTTGAGCAAATAATACTTGAAGATGGCTTCAGGGAGCCAGAGGAAATTGCTTATTGGATAAACACTTGGGCCCACAGAAAAAAAATTTACTTGTATAAAGAGATGTTGCTTTACTTTTTTAACAATGTAATGTTTATAAAGTGTAGAACTTCTGCTGAGTGACTCTTTGATTTCTTCTTCCTTTTCTGGGGATCTTTTCAGGATATATCCCTTTTAACCAGTCATTCTGCACTATACCTTTGGCAATTGATTACTGAAGTCAGACCCAGGTGGGGGTTGAGGAAGAATTTTCATATATCTATGCACCATCAATTAGCCAGTTAGTCAACAGACTACTTGTTGCCTAGTCAAATGACTAATGAACATGGCTCTATCAGGGATTCAGAGAAGAGAGATATGTGGGCTAGTAGTGGTAGGGGAAAAAAGAAAAAGTGGTAGGGAAAAGCTTAATCTTTTTTTTTTTAAGATTATTTATTTATTTATTCATTTACTTATTTGACAGAGAGAGACACAGTGAGAGAGGGAACACAAGCAGGGGGTGTGGGAGAAGGAGAAGCAGGCTTCCCGCTGAGCAGGGAACCTGACGTGGGGCTCGATCCCAGGACCCTGGGATCATGACCTGAACTGAAGGCAGACGCTTAACAACTGAGCCACCCAGGCGCCCCGGGAAAAGCTTAATCTTTATCTCTGGAGATCCCTGGATGTCTGGGTTTTGACTTTGGGTTAAGAGAAGGGTGATGGGATTTATGATGTGGTATTTCAAGTGCTAAACTCCTCTGATGACCCCCAGAGTTGGTCTTTGCTTAAGCTTTTCTACTGTCCTAATTGATTAGTCAGCCTGCCTTCATTATGTGGCTAGAGGGGTTTATGACCTCCACTGGGAAATAAAGTTTTGAGCTCTCTTGTAACCTAGATTCCTTGCATAGATATTGATGGTTCAGTCCTGAAACAGAATGTGATCAGATCCTTGTGTGACTAAGAATGCTGGGAACTTGTTCATGGGATGCCAATCAGACCCCTCAGTGCTTGCCTGGGCTCTTTCTCTTGCTGCATTGTGTCCATTGCCTTTAAATAAAAACAGTGAGGATGAGTGTGAGTATGAATATGAGTATGTGAGTATGAATAGGCTCTGTGGAACATGGTGAGTCCTTTCCAATACCCTAATTTTGGAAATCTTTGCACTCTTGGTGACCCAGGGCAAGTTAATGATTACTACGTCTCATTTTCCTACTCTGAAAAGTGGTGAAAATGATAAAAATAATGACGACTTTGTAGGATGGTTAAGAAGATTAAATGACTTAGTAGTGGTATCACATTTTTAGAACAATAGCTGGCACACAGTTAATGTTATATATTAGCTATTATTATTTTGAGCCTATTTGAAACCTTAGCATGGGGGAAATTTTGTCTCAATTTCATTTTTGGGGGTTGGGGGAGGCATGTATGTGTGTAATAATTGTTTCTTGTCCCCTCACCTATTATTAAGAAAAATACCTTGTTTTAAAATAGTTGGTCTTGGGACGCCTGGGTGGCTCAGTCAGTTGGGCATCTGCCTTCGGCTCAGGTCATGTCATGATTCTGGGGTCCTGGGATTGAGTCCCACATCGGGCTCCTTGCTCAGCGGGGAGCCTGCTTCTCCCTCTGCCTGCCGCTCCCCCTGCTTGCTCTCTTTCTCTCTCTCTGACAAATAAATAAATAAAATTTTAAAAATAAAATAAAATAGTTGGTTTTTAATTGTTCATATTAAGTAGGTCACCGTGTGGTGGGGCACATAACATTACAAGTTAATTTATTGTTTGTCTGCAATTCAACATTTGCATTTTTATTGGGGCACATTCAAATGCCCTAGTGTGTGTTCAGAAAATAGTAGCAGGGCAACCATTTTGCATTCTTAATGATGTTTGGTTTAAGCTAATGCTAGGTTTAGTTTGCATTTGCTGGAGAGCACACTGTTTAGGCAAGGAGATAGGTGGGGGAGAGAGGTCCTGGAGGGAAGGAGGTCAATGCTAATCCACATCATGACAAGTGGAAATTTGTCACAAATACAGATAGTGCACAGGAGACAGCATGCCCTTGGGGAGATCAGGGATGAGGTGGAGGGGTGTTCTGTACCAATTGAGTTTTGTCAATAGCAGTGAGATTTACTGTGACTTGAAATTGAGTATAAGATATTGGAGGATAAACCTTGCCATCTTGAAAGGATCTGGGTGAGAAAAAAGAAAACCCGAATGAGCACTTCCTGGGAATTTATAAAGCCTCAGCTGATACGAGTGAAAAGAATATAGGAGAATAAGACCTGAAGTTCCAGGGAATCTGGCAGAGTAGGAGGACCCTAAGCCTGCCTGTCCCACAGATATAACTAGATAATACTCACATCAGTGTAAATAACTCCCAAAATGACTCAAAGACTGGCAGAACAAACTCCACAACTAAAGACATTGAAGAAGCCATATCAAAGAAGGTAGGAAGGGCTGAGACATGGTTTGGGACCCAAGGGGACCATGGCCATCCATGGTTGGGAAGGAGCTGGTGGCACAAAGAAGGGTGAGAAAAAGACTATCACACTGGGGAATGCACAGAGGGAAGGAAACATCCATAATATTTGGCTTTGAAAGTGAGAGGGGATGAATTTCATGAGTTCTTACAACCAGTGAGACTTAGAGCCTGGAATTAAAAAAAAAAATCAGTGGCTCAGCTCTGGGAGAGCCCAGAGGGTGTTAGGAAGTGGAGTCCCTGCCCTTAAAGAGACAGCACAAAAAACAGCCCACAGAGATACAGCGTAGGAGCATCAATTTGAAACATGTCTGGGGCATACAGGAGGGAGTTATCTACTCATCTCAGAAAATGGCCTGGAGAGGCAGGAATCACAGGGAGACCTCTCTAGGAACAAAGTTGCTGGCGGGCATAATTCTTCTCTCACCTCCCAACATAAACACACAGTCACCTGTGGGAACCAGCATGGTGCTGAAAGTCACTATCTAACTTGTTTACACCAAGCCCCACTCCTGTGCTTTGGTGGATCTGCCCTTCCCAATCATGCTTGCCTCACATTCCTGGTGTTGCTGGTCCACTCCCCCAGAAGACTGACACAAACCCTGGCAATACCATGTCTATGACCCAAGCATTTTGTAAAGTCTTGGTTCAGGCAGTGGTGGCAGCAGGCCTCATTTTCCAAGCAGACCAGCGTGCACCTTGTTAAAATGTGCCCCACTCCAGTCAGGACCAAACACAGCCCACACCAAGCAAAGAGAACCTCTGCAGACAACTGGACTAGAGGAAAAAGCGGCCAGTACACAACAGCCGGGCATAGGCAACACACATAGGAGACATTGTCTGAAGTGCCAGGCCATAGGGAACAGGGGACACAACACTCCAGGGCATTACAGGACCTCTTCTTCATAAGATCATCACCTTCAAGAGCAGGAGACATAGCTGACTTTCCTAACACACAGAAATGGACACAGAGAGTTGGACAAAATGAGGAGACAGAGGAAGATGCCCCAAATGAAAGAATAAGACAAAACTACAGCAAGAGACCCAAGTGAAACAGATATAAATAATATGCTTGATAGAGAAAGTAATGATCATAAAGATTCTCACTGGACTTGAGAAAAGAGTGGAGGACATCAGTGAGACTCTTTTTTTTAAATTATTTTTTATTAACATAATGTATTTGTTTCAGGGGTACAGGTCTATGATTCATCAGTCTTACACAATTCACAGTGCTCACCATAGCACATACCCTCCCCAATGTCCATCACCCAACCTCCCCATCCCTACCACCCCCCTCCACTCCAGTAAGCCTCAGTTTGTTTCCTGAGACTAAGAGTCTCTTATGATTTGTCTCCCTCTCTGGTTTCGTCTTGTTTCATTTCTTCCTCTCTTCTCCTATGATCCTCTGCCTCATTTTTCAAATTCCAATATCAGTGAGATCATATGATAATTGTCTTTATCTGATTGACTTATTTCACTTAGCATAATACCCTCTAGTTCCATCCATGTTGTTGCAAATGGCAAGATTTCAATTTTTTGATGGTTGCATAAATTCCAGTGTGTGTGTGTGTGTGTGTGTGTGTGTGTGTATACACCACATCTTCTTTATCCATTCATCTGTTGATGACCATCTAGGCTCTTTCCATAGTTAGGCTATTATAGACATGGCTGCTATAAACATTGGGGTGCACGTGCCCCTTAGGATTACTACATTTGTAGCTTTGGGTAAATACCCAGTAGTGCAATTGCTGGGTCGTAGGGTAGCTCTATTTTCAATTTTTTGAGGAACCTCCATACTGTTTTCCAGAGTGGCTGCACCAGCTTGCATTCCCACCAACAGTGTAGGAGGGTTCCCCTTTCTCTGCATCCTCGCCAATATCTGTCATTTCTTGACTTGTTAATTTTAGCCATTCTGACTGGTGTGAGGTGGTCTCTCATTGTAGTTTTGATTTGTATTTCCCCATCAGTGAGACTCTTAACAAGGAGATAGAAAAGAACCAATCAGAGATGAAGAATGTAATTGTGAAATTAAAAATACACTTGATGGAATAAAGAGCAGGCTAGAGGAGGTAAAGGAATGAATTAATGACCTGGAAGACAGAGTAATGGAAAGTAAGCAAGCTGAGCAAGTGAGAAAAAACTATGCAAATTGAGAATAGGCTTAGGGAACTTGGTGACTCCAACAAGCATAATATCATTGGCATTAGAGGGATTCCAGAAGTAGAAGAGAGAGAAAAGGTGGCAGAAAATTTATTTGAAGAAATAATAATTGAAAAGTTCCCTATTCTGAGAAAGGAAACAGATATCCGGATCCAAGAGGCACAGAGATGTCCCCACAAAATCAACTTAAGGAGGTCCACACTAAGACAAATAATAATTAAAATGTCAAAAGATAGCAATAAAGAAAAAAATTTTAAAACAGCAAGAGTAAAGAAGACAGTTACATACAAGAGAAACCCCATAAAGCTATCAGAGGATTTTTCAGCAGAAATCTTACAGGCCAGAATGGCGTGGCATGATACATTCAAAGTACTGAAAGGGAAAATTCTGCAGCCAAGAATAGTCTATCCAGAAAGGCTATCATTCAGAGTACAAGAAGAGATAAAGAGTTTCTCAGACAAACACTGAAGGAATTCATGACCACCAAACCAGCCCTATAAGAAATATTAAACTGGACTCTTTGAGTGGGAAGGAATGACCGTAAGTGAAAGTATGAAAAGTAAGAATTACAAAAGCAGTAAAAATAAGTATATCAGTCAAAGGATTCACAAAATAAAAGAATGTAAAGTATGACACCATATACCTAAAATGTGAGGGGGAGAGGAGTAAAGAATGGGTTCAAACTTAAGTGACCGTCAACTTCATATAGACTGCTATATGCAGAAGATGTTATATACAAACATAGTGGTAACCAAAATCAAAAGCCAGTAATTGATATGCAAAGAATAAAGAGAAAGGAATCCAACTATATCACTGAAGAAAGCCAGCAAACCATGAAAGAGAGCAAGAGAAGAAAGGATCAGAGAAAAACTACAAAAAAAACCACACACAAGTAACAAATGGCAATAAATACATATCTATCGGTAATTACTTTGGATGTAAATGGCTTAAATGCTCCAATCAAAATACATAGGGTGACAGAGTGGATTAAAAAAAACAAGCCCCATCTATATGCTGCCTACAAGAAACTCATTTCAGACCTAAAGACACATACAGATTGAAAGTGAGGGGATGGAAAAACATTTATCATCCAAATGGATGTCTAAAGAAAGCCAAGGTAGCAATACTAACATTGAACAAAATAGACTTTAAAACAAAGACTGTAATAAGAGACAAAAAAGGACATGATATAATAATAAAGGGGACAATTCAACAAGAAGACATAACAATTGTAAATAGTCATGCACCCAACATGGGAGCATCCAAATACATAAAACAGTTAATAACAAACATAAAGGAACTAATCAATAGTAATACAATAATAATAGTAGGGGACTTTAACACTCCACTTATATTAATGGACAGATCATCCTAACAGAAAATCAACAAGAAAAACAGTAGCTTAGAATGACATACCAGACAGTTGGATTTAACAGATATATTCAGAACATTCTATCCTAAAACAGCAGAATACATATTCTTTTCAAGCATACATGGAATTATCCAGAATACATCACATATTAGGTCACAAAGCAAGTCTCAATAAATTAAAAAAGATTGAAGTCCCCATACCATGCATCTTTTCTGACCACAATGCTATGAAAGTAGAAATCAACCATAAGAAAAAAATCTGGAGAGAGCACAAATACATGAAAGTTAAATAACATGCTACTAAACAATGAATGGGTCAACAAAGAAATCAAAGAAAAGATAAAAAATTACATGGAAACAAATGAAAACAAAACCACAACAGTCCAAAATCTTTGGGATGTAGCAAAAGTGGTTCTAAGAGAAAAGTTGATAGCAATATAGGCCTACCTCAAGAGGAAAGAAAAATCTCAAGTAAACAACCTAACCTTACACCTAAAGGAGATAGAAAAAAAACCCCAACAAACAAACCCCCAAACCAGCCAAAGGAAGGAAATTATAAAGATTAGAGCATAAATAAATTATATAGAAGCTAAAAAAACCCCAATAGAACAGATCAATGTAACCAGGAGCTGGTTCCTTGAAAACATCAATAAAATTGATAAACCTCTAGCCAGACTCATCAAAAACAAACAAACAAAAAACAAAAGAACAAAACAAAACAAAGAGAGAAAGAGAGAGGACTCAAATAAACAAAATCATTAATGAAACAGAACAAATAACAATCAACCAACACCACAGAAATACAACTGATTGTAGGAGAATATTGTGAAAAATTATATGACAACAAATTGGGCAACCTAGAGGAAATTGATAAATTCCTATAAACATATAGCCTACCAAAACTGAAGCAGGAAGAAATAGAGAGTTTGAACGGGCTGATTACCAGCAATGAAATCGAATCAGTAATAAAAAAACTCCCAACAAACAGAAGTCCAGGACCAAATGGCTTCACAGGCAAATTCTACCAAACATTTAATGAAGAGTTAATACCTATTCTTCTCAAACTATTCCAAAAAATAGAAAAGGAAGGAAAATTTCCAAATTTATTCTATGATGCCAGCATTACCCTGATAACAAAACCAGATAAAGACACCATAAAAAAAGAGAACTACAGGCCAATATCTCTGATGAACATAGATGCAAAAATTCTCAACAGAATATTAGCAAACCAAATCCAACAATATATTAAAGAAATTATTGAAGCGCCTGGGTGGCTCAGTCAGTTAAGCATCTGCCTTCAGCTCAGGTCACGATTCCAGGGTCCTGGGATTGAGCCCCATGTCAGGCTCCCTGCTGAGCAGGGAGGGAGCCAACTTCTCCCTCTCCTCCCAGCTCGTGCTCGCTTGTGCTGTCGCTATCTCTGTGTCTCTCTCTCTTTCTCAAATAAATAAATAAATAAATCTTAAAAAAAATTACTAACCATGATTAGGTGGTATTTATTCCTGGGAGGAGAGGGTGTTTTAATATTCGCAAATCAATCAACATGATACATCACATCAATAAGAGAAAGGATAAAAACCATATGATCATTTCAATAGAAGCAGAAAAGGCATTTGACAAAGTACATTTATTGATGATAAAAGCCCTCAACAAAATAGGTTTAGAGGGAACCTACCTCAACATAATAAAGGTCATATATAAAAAAGTCACAGTGAACATCATACTCAATGGGGAAAATCTGAGAGCTTTCCCCCTAAGATCAGGAAGAAGACAGGGATGTCCACTCTAACCACTTTCATTCACTGGAAATCCTAGCTATAGCAGTCAGACAACAAAAAGAAATAAAAGACATCCAAATTGGTAAAGAAGTAAAACTTTCACTATTTACAGGTGACATGATACTATATATAGAAAATTTTAAAAACTCCACCAAAAAACTACTAGAACTGATAAATGAACTCAGTAAAGTTGCAAGACACAAAATCAATGTACAGGTATCTGTTGCATTTCTATATAGTAACAATGAAGCAGCAGGAAGAGAAATTAAGAAAACAATCCCATTTACAATTGCACCAAATGTAATAAAATACCTAGGAATAAACTTAACCAAGGATGTGAAAGACCTGTACTCTGAAAACTATAAAACATTGATGAGGGGCGCCTGGGTGGCTCAGTCGTTAAGCGTCTGCCTTCGGCTCAGGTCATGATCCCAGGGTCCTGGGATCGAGCCCCACATCGGGCTCTCCGCTCGGCGGGAAGCCTGCTTCTCCCTCTCCCACTCCCCCTGCTTGTGTTCCCTCTCTCGCTGTGTCTCTCTCTGTCAAATAAATATATAAAATCTTTAAAAAAAAAAAATTGATGAAAGAAATTGAAGATGACACAAAGAAATGTAAAGACATTCCATGCTCATGGATTGGAAGAACAAATACTGTTAAAATGTCTATATTACCCAAGGCTATCAATGGATTTAATGCAATCCCGAACAAAATATCAACAGCATTTTCCCCAGAACTACAGCATTTTCCCCAGAACTAGAACAAACAGTCCTAAACTTTGTATGGAACCACAAAAGATCCCAAACAGCTAAAGTAATCTTGAAAAAAGAAAAACAAAACTGGAGGTACCACAATTCCAGACTTCAAGTTATATTACAAAGCTGTTGTAATCAAAACAGTATGGTACTGCCACAAAAATAGACACATAGATCAATGGAACAGAATATAAAGCCCAGAAATAAAGTCACAATTATATGGTCAATTACTCTTTGACAAAGGAGGAAAGAATATTCAATGGGAAAAAGACAATCTTTTCAACAAATGGTGTTGGGAAAACTGGACAGCTACGTGCAAAAGAATGAAACTACATGCAGAAAAATAGACTCAAAATGGATCAAAGACCTAAATGTGAGACCTGAAGCCATAAAAATCCTAGAAAAGTACATAGTCAGTAATATATCTGACATTGACCATAGCAATATTTATCTAAATAGGTCTCCTGAGGCAATGGAAACAAAAGCAAACCTAAACTATTGGGACTACATCAAAATAAAAAACTTCTGCACAGTGAAGGAAGCAATCAACAAAACTAAAAGGCAACCAATGGAATGGGAGAAGATATCTGCAAATGACTTATCTGATAAAGGGTTAATATCCAAAATATATAAAGAACTGATACAACCTGACACCAAAAACACAAATAATCCAATTAAAAATTGTGCAGAAGACATGAACAGACATTTCTCCCAAGAAGACATACAGATGGTCAACAGACACATGAAAAGATGCTCAATATCACTTGGCATCAGGGAAATGCAAATCAAAACTACAATGAGATATCACCTCACAACTGTCAGAATGGCTAAAATCAATAACATAAGAAACAATAAGTGTGGACAAGGATATGGAGAAAAAGGAACCTTTGTGCACTGTTAGTGGGAATGCAAACTGGTGCAGCCACTGTGGAAAACAGTGTGGAGGCCCCTCAAAAAGTTAAAAATAGAACTACCTTATGATGTAGCAATCGCATTACTAGGTATTTACCCAAAAAATACAAAAATGCTAATTCAAAGGGATATGTACACCCCCATGTTTATTGCAGCATTATTTACAACATCCAAATTATGGAAGCAGCCCAAGGGTCCACTGACTGATGAATGGATAAAAAAGGTGTGGCATATATATAAATGGAATATTACTCAACCATAAAAAAGAATGAAATATTGCCATTTGCAAAAACATGAATGGAGCTAGAGAGTATAATGCTAAGCAAAATAAGTCAGAGAAAGACAAATACCATATGATTTCACTCATATGTGGAATTTAAGAAACGACAAACGAGCAAAGGAAAAAAAAGAGAGAGAGAGAGAGAGACAAAACCAGATTTTTTTCAAGATTTAATTTATTTATTTGAGAGAGAGAAGGCATGAGCAGGGGAGGGGGCAGAGGGAGAGGGACAAGCAGACTCCCCACTGAGTGGGGAGCCCGAAGTGGGGCTCAATCCAATCCCAGGAGCCTGAGATCATGACCTGAGCTGAAGTCAGATGCTTAACCAATTGAGCCACCCAAGTACCCCCCAAAAAAACAGATTCTTAACTATAGAGAACAAACTGGTTCCCCAAAGGGAAGTAGGAGGAGGATGACTGAAATAGGTGATGGGGATTAATCATTATCTGTTGTGATGAGCACTGAGTAATATATAGAATTGTTGAATCACTATATTGTATATCTGAAACTAAGATAACACTGTATGTTAACAATGCTGGAATTAAAATTAAAAAAAAAAAACTAATTAAAAAAAAAAAAAAAGAAGAAAACCTGAAGAGCTTTATGCATTGTAAAGCCAAATTATTTCAGCAAAAATCTCAGCAGTAACACTGAGGCCTGGCAGAGTGATAAAGGTAGACTCAAGGAGGCTGGGTCTTGCTCTAGCACTGGACAGAGGGAGTCTCACATTTAATTTGGAGATTTCATTCACTCAGCTACTTTTCATTGTACATGCACTGTTAGTTTTGCGATCCTGGAAAAGAAAAACACCTTAAAAAATTTTTTTTAGAGGGCGCCTGGGTGGCCCAGTTGGTTAAGCGACAGCCTTCAGCTCAGGTCATGATCCTGGAGTCCCAGGACTGAGTACGGCATCAAGCTCCCTGCTCAGCAGGGAGTCCGCTTTTCCCTCTGCCCCTCCTCTCTCTCATGTGCTCTGTTGGGAGAGAGAGAGAGAGCACATGAGAGAATGAGTGGGAAGAGGGGCAGAGGGAGAAGCAGACTCCTTGTGGAGCAGGGAGCCTGATGCGGGACTCGACCCCCAGGACCCTGGTGGGATCATAACCTGAGCCAAAGGCAGATGCTTAACCAACTAAGCCATCCAGGCACCCCAAATTTTTTTAATCAAAAAATTTTTTGAAATTTGTAGGAAAAAATGTCTCCCTATCTATGTTTTACCATACACCTACCTTCTCCCTCACATATTTCACATATTTAAACCAAGTATGGAATTTACGTTATCAAAAGTGGGTTCTGGGCCTGGGGTCTGTTAGGAACTAGAAGATGATAATACCCTGGGGCTTTATGAAGAAAAATGAAATTATTGAGACTTGTCAAGAGAAGTGTGGTCAACATCTACAGTGGTTACAAATCCAGATTTCAACTATTATTCTTCCCCATAGTTAAGTTGTTAGGAACTCCTTGTTTATGATGAACCTAAAAAATTAGTTGACAGGGGCACCTGGGTGGCTCAGTTGGTTAAGTGGCTGCCTTCAGCTCAGGTCATGATCCCGGGGTCCTGGGATCAAGCCCTGCATCGGGCTCCCTGCTCAGCGGAAAGCCTGCTTCTCCCTCTCCCTCTGCCTGCCGCTCTGCCTACTTGTGCTCTCTCTCTCTCTCTGTCAAATAAATAAAAATTAAAAAAAATAGTTGACAAAATTGAAGACTGGAAATCAGTATTTTCCCTCACAGTTGTTCCCCATGTACCTGTTATTTTACACCTCCACTGACCTGTCTTATCACTGCCTCCTGGATCCCCCCAATGTACTCCTCATCTCTGTTTCACTGTCTTCTTCTTTTTTTAAAAAATATTTTATTTTTTATTTTATTATATTATTATTATTTTAGAGAGAAAGAGAGCATGAGTGCTGGGGGAGGGGCAGAGAGAGAGAGAGAGAGAATCTTAAGCAGGCTCCACGCCCAGTTCGGAGCCTCACGTGGAGCTGACATCAAGAGTTGAATGCTTAACCAAGCCGCCCCAAAGATTCTATTTTTAAGTAACCTTTACACCCAATGTGGGGTGAAGATTTCATATAAAATGACTACTTTGAACTAAAGCTAGCCCAAACAATAATAAATTTAACTATCATAAGATGCTTGAAATCACAACCCTGAGATCAAGAGTCACATGCTCTACCAACTGAGCCAGCCAGACACTGCTCACTGTCCTTTTCTACTTCTCAGATTTTCCCACCATAGTTCATGAAACTATGTGTACTATATTAGTCTGCTAGGGCTGCCATAACAGAATACCACAGAATGGGTAGTTAGCAACAGAAATGTATTTTCTCACAGTTCTGGAACCTGGAAGTCCAAGATCAAGATGCCTGATGGGTTGGTTTCTCCTGAGGCCTCTCTTGGCTTGTAGATGGCTGTCTTCTTGTATCCTCACATGGCCTTTTCTCTGTGCATGAGCGTCTCTGGTATTTCTCCCTCTTCTTATAAGTAGTCTCTGCAGTGGTCAGTGGAGACCTGCTCACATGCAGGAGAGAAGTCTCTTTGGTAGGTCAAGGCACTAGTTAAGCAGATGAAGCAGTGGATCTGTCTATAGTGGCTACCTATATGCCTCAGGAGTAACCAAGGCTAAAGGAAAAATCCTGGTGTTGACAGGGTTCTCACTTCTCTACTAGACTGTTACTAGCCACAACACTGAAACTTAGGTGCATAGGATTGAATTAATCATGCTTCTTGGTTCACTCTTCACTACCCTTATTAGTTGATGCTCTTGGTTTTTTATTTTTTCTCACATCATTTATTCCTATTGCTACTTTCATTCTCTCCTCCTCAATAGTTAGTATCTCTAATGCATTTAACATGGTTCTTTAGACACATATATACTTTTGAAAGACATACAGCGTTTTGTGTATGTTTTAAATGGGATCCTGTAAACACTGCTTTTGTTAATCAACAAAAGGATATGGTATTGAGAAACTTCATTCTCTAAAATCAAAGACTGTCAGAACATTTAGTGTTTGAAATCTTATCAATAAGACTGAAACATTAGACTTTTCCCTGAAGGATCTCAGTAATTCCAATGCAGAGAAGCAGCCAGGTAAGTAACTTAGGTAAAAGTTTTCTGGAAACAACAGTCTGTTTTTATTTTAACTGAGTAGTTTCCAAGGAAACATGACCCCTAGTCTGCTTGTTGGCCCAGGCCTGATGTTAACCCCTTTGCATACAGTTTTGCATTTCTTCTTGAATTTTCTCTCATGGAACTGCTTGAGAATTTTCTGGGATACATTTTCTGAAGTAGTACTGCTGAGTTCCAAGGTATACTGCCAGAATTTTGCTAAGTACTAGCAGAATAGTAGCTCCAATTTATATACTTGCCAGCACTTGGTATTATTATCTGCTTTCAAATATTATCCAATTTGATGGGTATAAAGTGATATTCCATTTTTGCTCTGATTTATATTTCTTTGAGCCCAAGTGAAGTCAAGAATCTTGTCTATGTCGATTGCATATTTATTTTACTTCCATGATTTGCCTATCAACATTCTTTCTCCCTTTGAAAAACTGGGCTTTCCCGTCTTTATACAAATAAAGCATAAGAGCTAGTCTGTGCCTTATTATGATTTAAGCAGAAATAATTTACAGTTAAGCAGAAATTAGAGAACAATGGAGTGCTATATACTATGAGGTACTTCCTGAAAACGTGAAAGTGTACAAGATAATCCCTTGAGACTAGAACCATCATGGGTTGTTTTTAGAGGCAATTGGGAGAGATTTGGAAGTATAGGGAAGAGGAAAGTGATGGAGGAGAGACAACATTCCATACTGTGGCAGGAAGCATGGACAAATGCCAGAGGAAGAAAGGTAGGTGGTCATCCAGAAAAAGCAGGAAGACCAGAGTCAGTGGAGGTATGTTTGGGGTAGTGGTAATTAAATTTGGATAAATAAGACTTAATTGGTAGGAGAGTCTAGTAGGTTCCCGAGTAGAGAAGTAACATGGTCAAAAGGGGTTGCTATTATTTCAATGTGGTGTTCCCCTCCCTCCACCAACGGACATATTGAAATTCTAACCCCAAAGATGAAAGCATTAGGAGGTGGGGTCTCTGGCAGATGCTCTGCCCTCATGAATGGGGTTAGTGCCTTTGTAAAAGAGGACCCAGAGGCATCCCTTGCCCTTTCCACCATGCGAGGACACGGTGAGAAGGAGTCTGCTATGAACCAGTAGGAAGGCCCTAACTTTACCATGTTGGGCCATGATCCTGGACTTCCCAACCTCCAGAACTGTGAGAAACAAATTTCTGTTGTTTATAAGCTACCCAGTCCGTGGTATTTTGTAGTAACAGCCTGAATGGACTGACAGCAGTACTTTAGAAAGATCTGATTTTTCTCTTGACAAAAGGATTGAGAATGTAGGTCAGTGATTAGTAGAGATTGTAAGTAAAAAGTGAATGATTATTTGAAATGAACAGAAAGTATATACTGAGGTATAGCGTTGGAACTGAAAAATAAAGGATAATTAGAAATATTTAAGAAATAAAAAGGATTTGGTGATACTAAATAAGCAATGGAAGGGCATTCTGATTACTGGGAAAATGGAGATGATATTTTCTAAAATAGGAATAGCTTGGGAGGGAAAATAAGCAACAGAGGAAGAATATAAATTACAAAGGTGTTCTATTTTAATTTCTTTATAGGATGTAGGGGAAGAACATATTCACATATTCAGGATTTTTTTCTATTACTTTTTCCCTATTTCTACATTTTCTTTCTGTCTTTTCTAATCATTCTTTCTACACACAAACTCCCATTAATCAGCAAGCACCATTTAACAATTTCTCTACATTCCCTCAACTCCTGAAAAACACCAACTAACCTTTGTAAAACTTGCCATGTTTTTATGATACCCCAACACTATATTCAAAAACAGTGACTCAACCAAATGATACATTTTATTATAGTGATCGATTCATACATGGTTTGCTGAATGCATCTATTTGTAGGCTTTTTGGCTAATATGATTTGTTAAAACCCTCTCAGCAAAGTGCTGTTACAATGACCATCTTCTGGGACTTGGGAATAGCCTTATTATACAGAACTTAATGTTATACACTAATGGCATTTATTAGAATGGAATTCTATATGTATTATTATTCTAACATCAGCCTGGCTTTTTTAGTCTCCTCACAGCATGAGACTTTAGTAATTATGCTAATGTTAGCTGATTCATGAGGACAACTTCCTAAAGTGCACTTAATTAACTTGGAGATTTTGTAAACAGCTGTACATGTAGGTTCTGCAAATTGTAGGGATATGTCAATCTGACATGTGTACAGTCTGCCTTCCTAACCTCATCACTTCTACTAAAGCTGAAAACAATAAGAAGCTCAGGTCTGGCACCGTTTGAAGCAAATGCTTGAGGAAAACTGAGAAATGTCACTGTAGCCTATCTGAAGATGGGGACCTTAGGATTCTTCCAGTCTGAGTCTGCGGAGCCAGATGAGTTAGGTAGATTGTTGCCTTTCAGGTTGGTATGAGGAAAAATGCTAGTTTGTTTCTTTAGCAAAGGGAATGATTTTTTTTTTTAAAGATTTTATTTGTTTATTTGACAGAGAGAGAGACAGCGCGAGAGGGAAGAGGGAACACAAGCAGGGGGAGTGCGAGAGGGAGAAGCAGGCTTCCCACAGAGCAGGGAGCCCCATGTGGGGCTTGATCCCAGGACCCTGGGATCATGACCTGAGCCGAAGGCAGACGCTTAACGACTGAGCCACCCAGTCGCCCCAAAGGTAATGATTTTTCCAACATGTTGCTACAATATGTTTTTCCCCCTGGGTTTGTTGGTACTGTTGACCAATATTGCTCTTTAGGGGACTTGTCTGCAAGTCATATTTCACATCCATAGACTCCATTAGCTCTGTTTCCCTTCAGTCCCAGCTGCTGGGTTGATTTGATAGTTGAGTGACTCATCACCCTTGTTTGAATGGAAATCACCCGATATTTTACTTTCGACATTTTATTAAAATCTCATAATCCCCTACAAGTGAGAAGTAATATTCATATACATAGGACATTTAACCAAGACTAACAGTGCCGTGCAAGACTTTAACACACACACACAAATTGAAAAGGTAAGTTAATCACTTCAGGGCCAAGACCAAACTAATCAAAATAGAGGAAAGAAAGATCAAGAGAGAATGGAAGAAAAAGCCCTACTACATAAATTAGGAGAAATACCAATCGCACAAAGCTAATGACAACAGAGAATAGGGATGGTTTTGAAATAATCTTCTTACTACTGGGTAAGATCACACTCTCAGATAAGTCCTAGAAACTAAGCTAGGGATTTGTTTATGGTTTCTCAAGGGTCCCGGCAAGGTCTTTTCCCCTCATTAATTTAAGCCACAATCCTGGGTACAATCTCTTTGGGAATTAGCTAGATTACATCTAAAGATAATCAAACATTTATTGCTTAGCCTTTTCTTTGACTTCAATTGTCAGAACCTCTTCCCCAGCCTCTGCAGAAGGAGCCATGCTGATGATGAGGGATTGATGAGTAGTTCCTGCGGGTAAAGCTGCCCTTCTAATTGACTGAGGGATTTCTTCTGCTGTAATAGAATTTGCTCTACATTCGGAGCTGTCCTGTGTTTTCTCTGATGGCTCTCTTCCTTTATTTTCATGTTCTCTTCCTTTACCCTCTCCTTCTTCAGAATTTTCACTTGCTTTCTGGAAGAAGCAGTTACAAAGAATTGGTTTTGAGATCATAATAAAGGACACTGGAGTCTTTTGATTAATATACAATGGCTAAGGATCACTACCAAGACAGACTGTCTGAATGAAGTTAATGTGGGAATCATGTCTGCCTTGCATTTGAATATCATTTCACAGCTTTCTGATGTGCTGAAGAATGAAGCTGAGCTGTCACATTTGACTTAACAGAGTAATTCTGGATCGCATTTTTGTCCCTGACAAGGAATTCTCTTCCCATTGGTCCTCATGTTCTCTGAATTATTAGACTTAGTGCTCAGGATTCCTTGCTTTTGCTTTAAAAATATGTACTTATTTATTTTATGAAGATGAAATTTTAAATATTTATTTTCTAATAAAAAAGTGTTAACCAAATACCATAAAAACACTACAGAAAGTATGGTTTTCCTGCTGCATAAACTCATGGGAGAACCTCAGGGAGAAACTCATCTCTCTTTCCTCATACAGTCTTTTCCATTTGTCTCATGGGTGCTTGAGCTATATGGTTTTAGAAACTATTATGCTTAGTATCATCCGTAGACATTTCATAGCAAAAAACATACTATGCTCTTTACTGATGATGCTTCAGGTCAGTTTAAGAGAGAATTGTACAAGGTATGAATGTGCACGTGTAAAGTTGAGAAACTTATTTAACACAATGACCCATATTTCTTTACCCCATTAATCTTTTACATAAATTATTACTTTTATGCTGATTAAATGAGGCATTTGGTTTATACTGTATTCCTAATTTTCACCACAGTATTTGTGTGTGGAAAGGAAGAGGCAAGTTTTAGTCTCTTGAGTGTGACTGATTTATAATATCTGCTTAACGATCTTCTGAAAGATCCACAGCCACCCATTTCTTACAGTTTTAGAGATAACATTACTAGATTCAGAAAACCTGAATCCCTGTTCTGTTTTCGATATCTGTCCTCATAGGCTTATTACAAGAATCAAAGAAATATGAAAATCAAGAGAGAAAAATAACATTTGAGTATCTTGAAATTTCTAGGAATTGAGAGGCAGCTCAGTGTAGGCCTAGAAGTCTGAGTACCTAGGTAATAATTTTTACTCTGTCACTTTTTGTGATCTTACCCAAATTAGTTGATCTGGAGCTCAGTTTCTTCATCTATAACAAGAAGGGCTTGGATGAAATCTATGAAGTTATTTTTAGCTACTAACATTTGTGATATATAAGTGATGGAATATTTGTGAAAATATTTATTGGCTCATTGGTAAAATGTGTTATATATTTATAGGTGTATATGTGTGCTTATACATATGCAATTGATTCTCATTTTTCTTGGTAGTTTTGTTCTATAAAGCTGCCACAAACACAGAATTAGCAAATACTGAACCATTGCTCCTAGGGATAATGCAGAATTTGGTTTCTATGAGCCTCTGGCCAAATTTTTGTCAACAGATCAATACATAACCTTGTTTTATGTATATTTCTGTTTAAAGACATTTATTTAATATATTCTGTTGATCCATTATATTGAACTCATGGCCCATAGCACTGTAACTCATGCTTGAATGAAGCTTATCTAACACATGTCTTTTCTCTGTAAGGTACATCAGAGCATTTTCGTGCTTAGGAACACTAGACAGCACTTTAGCTCTATGCAGTAAAAATATGAGAAAAACATCGCACTTAAATAGACCACGAAAAGGTCATTTTTTTACAGTGTGAGAACTGAAATAAGAAGGTAGAGTGTCTTCTTATTCAACTTCAGCTGGGAACATGTGCATTGGGCAACTTAAATTTTTCACTGCTCTGAACATAAGTATGTTTGCAAATGACTACGTTGAGTACTGACTTTGGGTTTATAAAGAAATTTCTGTGAGTAGGTAGATATGCAAATATACAGAATGTACAAATAATGAGAGTTGAATGTATTTGTGTATACATATGTATTAAAAACATCTATAATAAACAATGAAGATTAAATGTAATGATATATGAGGATACAGTTTAGATAATAATAAATTGCTATAAATAAAGTAGTAAATAGTCACATTAGATACATCCAAACTATTCCAGTGTCTGAAATAGAATTAAAGTAGAAGCTTGTCTGGGTATACTTAGTCCAGTGGTCTGTTACAGCCCTCCATCCACTCTGTCTTATTACCTGAATGGTTTGTTCTCTCTTCAATTTGAGTAGTCTTGTAAGTCCTGCTTTTCCTGTGCCTCCCAGGAGAGCTTTAAACGTTTTAGGTGTCTCTTGTTTTGGTGGGAAGAGAAAGACAAGTCCTTTTCTTGGAGAAGTTGCCTCTGTGGCTGGAGCCTTCTTCTTTAGAAGCACCCTGTGGATAGAAGAGAAAGGCTACTTTAGATAGTACTGTAAGAATTCTGGAAAAACCTACCAGAGGCACTAAGATTTCTCCTAATCTGTGAAGTTTTCAATGGATTGTTGCATAAACAGTTGTTTGTTAAATGCACCTCATGGAGAAAGTTTATCACTGCCCAAACTCTAATGGGGTTTTAAAGGTCATACCTGGCTTTCTTCATGAGGAGCTTTTCAGAATCTGGATAATGCACTAGAATTTGTTGGAGGGTCTTTTTGTCCAGAGTTAAAAGATTGGCAAACCCATGGGCTACCACACTGGCAGTTCGACGATTTCCTCCTCTTGCTGCTAGAAGGCTAAAAGAGGAGAAAAATGAATCTTTACCACCAGTTTCACTCTTCTACCAAGATTTTTTAAAAAATAGGTATCAAATATTTTAACCATTTATACTGCTTTGGAAAGGTGAAGGTGAGAGTTCAGGTGATTGTGTGGAGGAAGTTAGATGTGGAGATGGAAGTGGCAATAGGTTTCAACATGTTTTGTATTGAATTCCCGCCTCACATGAAGGACTTGCAGCCATGAGAGTCTCCATTCCAGATTCCAGAAGCTCATAGTCTCTTTGGACAGGGTATCCTCTATTTGCTCCTCTAGATTCACTTTTCATCTTCCCCATCTTCTTTGCTCCAAGAAAACTGACCTCCATAGGCTTGTCCTCTGACTTTCATTTGAGTGTAGCCAATGGGAATGATCAGTAAGAAACTGGAAAGCAGGAGGAGTGTGGTGTTGGAGCATTTATTCCCCTGTTCACTCTTTGCTAGGCCTTAGGTTAGCAGTAGCCACAGTTCTCTACTAAAATTCACAGCTTCTGACAGGTGGTCATCTTCTAGAAGTGACTCCCACAGCTCTTTCTTGGTTCTGGTAATGTGCCCTCCCCTTTAGGCCTAGCTGTAGAAAAACTCCCTTGCTAGCTTCAGGGTGCATTACCATCCCTTGTTGGATACACTTAGATTTTCTTGCAATTTCCTTCTATTGACTTCTGTCAATAATTCATCTATTAAAGTCTTCTTCATTACCTTGTTTGAGTGTACCTCTGTTTTCTGCCCGGGCCCTGTGTGATACAGCCTTGACATCAAATCTTAATGATGTCCTGGTTATATCTGGTGAATCAAATCTCTTCTCCTACTTAACTCCCAAATCATCTCGTTTCTCAATATTGTAAACTGCTCGGTAGTACAGTCATTCACATACAACTTCCCACTTCAAATGTCAATGAATTCTGGGCTTTATATCTCTTAGAGATATAGCTGGGCATTTGTATTTGGGAAGTGACCAATAAGTAGTTGGTGAATAAATGAACACACAAATGAATTTAAAAAATGGTTAAAAATTATATCATTCACCAATAATCTGGAAAATAAGGGTTGGTATATAAAACCAAGACAAGAAAAAACAAATTTAAATGTTTTAAAAAAAACACTACAGGCTCTGCCTTGCAAAGATAGTACAGTGGATTTAATCTCTTGGACTCAATTAGTTAGGAGAAAATAGTTGTGTTTTTTTCCTTCGTGTGTGTGTGAGAGAGAAGGCTCACATTAATAAAAACACAATCTCTAGGGGTAGAAAGAACAGAGAAAATAGCTGGCAATAGGAATGTTGATACTTTCACAGCCCTGCCTTTGGGGGCAATGATGTGTGAGAACTTGCATGGGTCCTATGCCTAAAGATTTGTATTAGACAATATGAGCTTCTCTGACTGTTGCAGAAAAGGGAACATTATGACCAGCTGTTAATTGATAAGAAACTAACACAGGGTTTCAGCTCTCACATGTAAAGAGCTTAGAAGTTGTCACTTTTGTTCTTACTATTAAAAAAAAAAAACCTGGAACAAACTGGAAACCAATAACTTTTCTTGGATCTGTCAGAGAACTGAGGACACAGGGTAAACTCCCACCCAAATGTGGAGAGATAGGTGAATCCAGAAAGCCACAGCCAGACCTATTTACCTGAAACAGAAGGCCTGGAGCTGTAACTGGTACAAACATTTAAATGGTAATTTTGACAAACTATTAGGTTGACAGTGGATTATCAAGGAACTCTCAGGGGTCACAATTATGGGGAAACTGATACTTGTATGGGTTTATCCTTGAGGAACCCACCACATTCTCAAGATTAACAGCCAAGAAAGATCTGCTTGTGGCTCTGGCAGTGGAAGGGGATGATTAATTATCATAAAATACACCCAGGGCTTATTTGTTCTCCATAACAAAGGGCTGCTATCTAGGGAAAAAAACTACCAGAACCCTATACCACCTGAAGGAAAAGTGTTTCTCCCATCCCAGACCCCTTTAGCCTTCCTGTCTTACTTAAGGGGGATGGGAAGCCAAGAAACACTTGTAAAGGTCACATCCCAGGGCACAGATCCACTAAAAGACTGAGATTTAATTATAAGATTATAGATCTCCCTTATATTTTATCATTGTACCAATGGGGCTCTTGTATAATAACAGTGGATTATAGCTGCAGGATGCAGACTTTCTCTGAGGAAGCGTACTTAGGGAAGGCCAAAGTCAAAAGGGGAGATAGAAACAGGGGCATTTTAAAGAAATTTGGAAGTTCTGGCACCTAGAGCTACAGCAAACATTAAACACAGTCCCAACTCCTAGCCAGATTAACATAAAACCTCATGCTAAAGACCTATCTGCCTCAGTTCCTATTACCAATTACATCAAGTACAGCTTCCAACAAAAAATTATAAAGCACACTAAAAAAACAAGAAAAACAGCCTTATGAGACTAAGAAAGCACTAAAACCAGACTGAGATATGACACAGATATTGAAATGCTCAGACAGAGAATTTAAAATGACTACGATTAATATGTTAAAGGATCTAATGGAAAAAGTAGATATCATATAAGAATATTTGGGTGGGAAATGAAAGGAGAGAGAGAGAAATTCTAAGACAATTCAAAAGGAAAGATTAGAAATCAGAAACACTGTAACAGAAGTGAAGAATAACTTTGCTGGGCTCATCAGTGGA
Source organism: Phoca vitulina (assembly GCF_004348235.1). NCBI lineage: Eukaryota > Metazoa > Chordata > Mammalia > Carnivora > Phocidae > Phoca > Phoca vitulina. The sequence continues at coordinate 34,381,520 of NW_022589728.1, forward strand.
CAGCAACATGGCCAAGAAAATAGATGAGCTTGAAGATAGGTCAGTAGAAAGTTCCCAAACTAAAATGCAAAGAGAAAAAAAGAATGAAGAAAACCTCAACAACCTGCTCCCAAACATCAAAAACTGTAGGACAACTTCAAAAAGTATAAATAGACCTGTATCTTTTGTGTGTACATATACATAAAATATATACATGGCATACACCATTCTTTAATATTATAAAAAATACTTGAAGTAATCATGGCCAAGGAATTTCCAAAATTAATGACAGACACTAAACCACAGATCCAGGAAGCTCCGAGACTACCACACACAATAAATACCTACCCCTGACAGTTGTGTTTTATTCCTTTTTTTTGAAATCCAAGTGCCTGACCTAAGCTTGATTGCCATTTCAAAGAGGCATCCACTTCAAAGATGCCGACCTTAACTAAACACATTGCCAGCCACCCAATTATATAAAGAGCCAGGCTGCCTTACCCCACCGAGGCTCCTTTGTTTTAGAGATCTTGATTGATAACTGACCATTGGACTAGCTTGTTTTTTTCACTTCTCATACTTTAAATTCCTGCTTTTATGTTTTAAATTCACCAATAAAGAGTGAGCCCACAAAATCCTAGGCCCCCATTCTCAGCCCCAGTAAAGGTAGAACCCCAGGCCTGTGTACTCTTTCTCTCTCTGTGACCTCGCTGTGTGGCCCCAGGTGGGCTGTGTAATTTTTGAGATCTTGTAAGTAATAAATCTATATATTTTTAAGGTTTCTTGATGATTGTTGCTGAAGGGCATCTTATAATTTTTTTTTTTTAAGATTTTATTTATTCGACAGAGAGAGAAAGTGAAAGAGTACAAGCAGGGGGAGTGGCAGAGGGAGAGGAAAAAGCAGGCTCCTTGCTGAATAGGGAGTCTGTGGTGGGGCTTGATTCCAGAACCTTAAGATCATGACCTGAGCTGAAGGCAGACACTTAACCAACTGAACCATCCAGGTGCCCCGGTATCTTACAATCTTAATAAAAACCAAAAGGGCCAGTCCAACCACAACATTGGTAGGTTTAGATTGGCACAAAACACCTATAAGAGGAACAAGGATAATAATAAGCAGACTTGTCATGAGAAGCCATGCAAGTAAGAAGAGACGGGAGTGAAATATAGTGTTGAAGTTCCTGACAGATTAGATCATAATTGTTCTCACCACAAAGAAGAAATTATAATTATGTGACATGATAGAGGTTAGCTAATGCAGTGGTGGTAATCATATTGCAATATATATGAATTTATAAAACCAATATGTTGTACACCTAAAACTTACACAATATTATATGCCAATTATGTATTTCAATAAAAATAAAAATACTAAAAAAAAAAAGAAAGAAAATCAGCAACCTAGAATTCTATGTACAGTGAAATTACCCTTCCAAGGTGAAAAAGGGCAGAGATTTTCTTAGAAAAATAAAAGCAGAGGGAATTCAACATTTGTTCACCTACCCTGCAAAAATGTTGAAAGAAGTTCCACAGGAAGAAAGAAAATAATGTAGGTTAGAAATTCAGGTCTACATAAAAAGGGGAAGGACATTGGAGAAGCAATAAATAGAGGTAAAATAAAACTAAAATCTTTGTTTTTCTTATTCTTAATTGATCTAAAAAATAACTTTAAATAATAAAGTAGCAATGCTTTGGGTGATTATAGCAAATGGATAAATGAAATAAATGACATCAGTGTCTTAAAGGGCTGCTACAAAAGAATTGGGAATATTGTGTAAGGCTCTTGCTCTGTAGGTAGTGTTTTGTGAAGGTAGACTTAGATTAGTTTAAAATGTATATCCCAAACTCTAGGGCTACCACTAAAATGTCTTTAAAAGAAGTATAATTGACATGCTAAGAGAGGAGAGTTGAATGCTCAGTTGAAACCAGATAAGGCAGAAAAAAAGAGGAAAAAATCCTAATGTTAGGCCACCTTAAGGAATCAAACAGGGCCTCTTACCAGCACTTCTCATTAAACTTAGGTCCAGGACTATCCAGGCCACTTAAAAATGGAATTACTCCCTCAAGACAGAAAGTAGGTATTTGGAATCCATAAATGTTGACCATGTTAATGCCTACTTATTTGTTTGGTGATTTCACATTTTAAATTTTTTGTTCCATGGCAAAAACACTTTTTTCTCTTTCTTTCTTTCTTTTTCTTTCTTTCTTTCTTTTTCTTTCTTTCTTTCTTTTTCTTTCTTTCTTTCTTTCTTTCTTTCTTTCTTTCTTTCTTTCTTTCTTTCTTTCTTTCTTCTTTCT